>NC_081561.1:106810241-107069156 GCF_022355385.1 Mustela nigripes
TGTTCTTTTTCTCTGTTATTTAGATTAGATAAGTTTGTTGTTTTAACTTCCATTTTACTTATTCTTTCCTCTGCTTTAACCATTCTGCTGTTGGGACCACCAACTGCAGTTATTACATCAGTTGTTGCATTGTTTGGTTCAAAAAATTTTCCACTTAATTTTCTTTTTATATCTTTTCTTTCTTTATTTGGACCTTCATTTCCTTGCTGGAGCTTTCTGTTTTTTTCCATTTGTTTCCACTGTGTTTATAGTTGCTCACGGAAGCAATTTTATTACAGCTACTTTAAAAACCTTTGACAGATAATTCTAGTATCTCTGTCATCACAGTGTTGGCATTTATTGATTGTCCTTTTTCACTCAGTTGGAGATGTTCCTGGTTCTTGGTATGATGAGGATTTTCAATTGAAATCGGACATTTAGAGTATTTGTTATGAGAACGTAAATCTTATTTAAAACTTTTGCTTCAGTTGTTTTTGTCTTGACACTTTTCTGGAAGGAAAAGTTGAGACACTGTCTCATTATTTCCAGGGAGAAGCAGAAGCTCAGATTCCCTACTTATCCTCTGTTGACACCTGGAAAAGGGGAGTTCCTTATTATTGTTGCAAGAGGGTAGATGTTCAGGCTCCCCATGTGGTCTGCAGTGACACTGCATTGGAGAGTGAGCTTATTATCCTCAGAGAATGGTGAAAGTCCTGATTTTCTCCTACTTCTCTGACAACATCCCAGCACAGAGTGGGAGGGACCCTCATTACTGGCAGATAGTGACAAATGACCACTAGCACTGAGGCAAGGGAGCCTGGTTACAGGCTGATATGGTAAAGGTCCTAGATGTCTACATGCCTTTTGTGATACTTCATGTGTATGGATGTTGCTACACCTTATAACAACCTTGCAAAGATGGAAATCTGAGCTCCCTACTTTCTTTGGCCTCTGCTAATGTGATCAGAGCTAGAGCTATAGTTTTTTTCTGTGGTATTTGACTGGACTCAAGCATTTATTGTCTAAAGGTTTTCTGCCTTGCTAGGTTGTTCCTTTCCTGGTCTTTTGGCTGGAGAAAGCAGCTTGTACTCAGGCTTTTTTTTTTTTTTTTTCCTTTTGGCTGTGCCATTGGTATTTCAGACTGTTGACCTCTTTGATTCCAGGTCTGGGATATAAGAGGTAAAACAGAAAACAGGGGAACTCACCACTATGTCTTCATATCCCAAGATCTTTTGTTAGTCTTCCTTTCTCTCTCCACCTTTCAGAGTCTTCTTATACATCTTTGATATATATAATATCTAGAGTTTCTTGGTTATACTTTGTGAGAAAAATAGGAAACCTGTGTTTACTGCCCATTGTTTTTGAAGCCCGTCACAGTTCTTTAAACTGTAAACTGAGAAATGTGAGCAGACACGACAGACAACCATGCCTTGGAAAAGCATTCAATAGATGTTCTTTTTTGTTGTTGTTTTGAAGATTTGTTTATTTATTTAAAAGTGAGAGAGAGAGCATGCTTAGAAGAGGAGCAGAGGGAGAGGGAGAGAAAGTCCCAAGCAGATTCCTCACTGAGTGTGAGCCCAACATGGGGCTCAATCCCACCACCCTGAGATCGGGACCTGAACTAAAATCTAGAGTTGGGCCCATAACAAACAGGGCCACCTGAGTGCCCTCCCACATTTTTTTTAAGTGTTAATGATGCTAGAAAGCAACAGGTTAAGACCCCTGCAGGAACTCAGGCACCCATGTTTTTATTGTTTAGATCAATAGAGAGAGAGATTACATGGGGGTTGAACTCTCAACCCTGAAATCAAGACCTGAGCTGAAATCAAGAGTCAGATGCTTAACCAACTGAGCAACCCAGGTGCCCCTAGAGAGATATATTTTTAATAGAGCAGCTTCATAAAAATCTTCCTAAACAGACTGTAGTAGCAACAAGAAGGGCAGATTTTCTGGAATTAGGAAACCTCTTCCGACCTAGGAAAAAATGTGGTAGAAGCCCACCACTGAAGCTCAAGCTGGAGGACCATCCTGAGGGCTAAAAAGAAAATATTTTCAGTGTTTTTAAGCATCAAAATAGAGTTTCCATGTAGATCTTATCCTCTGCCTTCTATAACCAAAAAATTAGCCCCCAGACAAGTCGTTAAGCATTTTTCTCTGAAGTGTTTGATGTGAAAAGAGGCCTGATGTGTAAGACAGAGAAGGGTGAATTTGCATAAGCCCTTGGTGATGGTTACAGTGCCCTTTTGCCCCTGCTGTGAAAACCATAATAAAGGCTTCAAGACTCACTGGAACCAAGAAGGTAGATTGAGGTAAAGAGCATCTAGAGAAAATGGGAAGTTCAGAAAAAAAAGGGTTAAGAAATAATTCTGAGATCTGCAAAAATTGAAAACTAGTAGGGAGAAAAGATTTGTTCTCCGGAGGCAGACAGGCTTATTCTAACAGTAAATAAATAATTTCTGTCAGAATAAAATCTAACACTTAGCCCTTAATATGAAGTAAAAACTCATTGAAGTTGGAATAAAACTTTTATATTTTCTTCCTCCTTTCATTCTATGTACAGACCTTCCAATTCTTTGTAGAAAGCAAGGCTATTACACCAAAAGATAAGTTAATGAAAGGACAGTATGCTGCTCATATTGAAAAATATTTTGGGTTGGGTTTTTCATTTTTGTTTTGTTGTTTATCTTCCAAGTTCTAGGATACTGATACACTAAGAAAAATCTGTACGAAACCAAAAAAATCAAAAAATTTGTCTGGAAACATAAAGGAACGAGGAGCAAAGACCTTTGGAAAAACACTAAGCAAATTAAGTATGCTTGATACGCCCTAAGGCTGGCAGCGAAGGAGCACATTGTTTTTACTCACAGACAGTAAATACTCGCAGCCTTCCTCCTTCTACTCTAGAGAAAGTCAGCCCCTGGCCATAGTCTCTGACTCTGCTCTTAACTCTATAATGACAGCACCTAGATGGGCAAGGCTGTGTCCATTTTAGCTAGACTTGTGTATCAACCTTCTTTGTTCCCTTAGCCTGGCTTCTCCCTCTCTCTTCTCAAGTACATCCCCCTGCTGCCCTTTACGGCTATCCAGCACTCTGACTGCCCTGCATCGGACCTGGCTAAATTATTTTTTGCTTTCTTTTCCCTATCCTGTATCTGAATGTCTAAAAACACTTTGTTCCAATAAATAATTATGGGTTGGTAGATTCAGTGAAAATATAGACCAGCTGTTCTGTTTCATCTTTGAGGTAAGATAACATTTAGGACAAGATGAAATATCCATAACTCCAAAAGGATCTTTGGGAGTAGGGCAAATAGTGGGATGTCTGGTGTACAAAGATGCCTGTGCAGGAGAAATGTCTGATAGGTAGATCCAAAGCATTTGACAGCAGATGAAAGCCATCATACTGGGCCAGCTCCTTTCTCATCCATTACTAAGTCACCGTTGGAGACCTCACTCCCAGATAATGGGGCAGTAATATTTCCTGGGGCGTGCAGTGCTATGAGTCCTGAACAATGCAGCTGTTTCTAAAAGAAAATACTTAAAAATCTAAGGCAGTTTCTACCAGCAGGATATTGTATAAATGATGAAGTGTATGTTTTCCTCAGCTTTGGACCTTCTGGTTATACTCCCATCCTTCAGAAAGAAATAAAGTTTATTAAACTCAAAATATGTTAGAAGTTGAAATTTAACCTCTATATTCCAATCTACCAGTCACTCCTTGAGATATAGTGGTAGAAGTCCTTTAATACGTGAGAGTCAAGCATTTCCTGTCCCAGATAGGCAAGAATTGACGCCTTGGCCTAGGTGTTTGTGACCTAGAATCAATTTGCTTCTTCCTTTGAAGTATTATCAAATAGGCATTTTCCCCCTTTATCTGTTTGGGTGTAAATAGGGAAACATTTTAAATAACACAAATATGTTTCAAATGGACATAGATTATAAAGTAGTAAGACTGAAAGAGACAAAAATAAAAACTGAATCCACAATGAAAATAAACCACCTTATGTTTTCTCAGAAATTTCTATGTACTAGATTCTATGCCAAGTACTTTTATATACCTTGGTTAACTGAATTCTCACAACAAACTTCTGATTTATTTATTTTTATGCTCATTTTACAGATGAAGAAACCATGATTTAAGAGTTCATCTAACTTGCTCAAGGCCTCACAGGAAGTCGGGATTGGAATCCAGTTCCCTCTTACCCTAAAGCCCATATTTCTAATCATCCAGCCTAGTAATCATTACTAGCCTTGTAGTCATTACCAGTAGGATTTAAAAAAAAGTTTCTTCCTTTCATTAATAAACAGATTGAGATTTTCTATAAATCAGTCCTTTTCTTTGTTTATTTTGATTCATCTATAGAGCAAAATGCCCAAAGATATCATCCTACATAATTAGGTTTAAATTTCAGATATATATGGTATATTATAATAATCACCGAAGAAGAAATAAACTGGAAAAAAAAGTAAAATTACTATCTTAATATTTTAGTCTTATTGTGAAACAAATTAATGACCCATCTGAAATAACCATAATGCTATTATTTAGGCAGAATAAATTTGTATGCTCCAAACACAAATATTTCATCACCTCTGAAATTAAGCACCATATTGTTTTAAAAAATCATTCATTTCGTGAGCAGAAAGACAATGGTGACCTATCTTTAGGGAAGATTATTTCCATTATTTTCTAATGGTCCATAAACTTTGCTTCCTCCCAAAGATAAATCATCCTGGTTACAGATTTATTAACATTAGAAAATAGACTTAGATTCAAACAGCGAAGTTGTATCAGTCAGCGTAAGCTAGGTAATGCCCAGTAACAATAATAATGTCAATAACATAGTGTTTTGTTGATTTAAAACAACAAAGATTATTTGTTGCTTTCTTTCAGATCAACAGGCAGATCTGCTCATCCTTGTCATTCAAACATCCATGCTGTTGGAGCAGTTACCAGTTCAAATGTTGCCTGTTGAACACTTCTTTCCTGATTTTGACAGATGCTGTGGGTCTTTAGCCTATGTCCCTTTGAATCCCTTTGTGTTGCTATGATGTCAGTCTGACTTTTCTCCAAAAGTCAAATCTTGTATTTTTGTTGGAGAGTTGCCCTTAGGCTATCAGAAATCACTTTGCCTGCTTGCTGAGGGCCTGAAGTGATCCCAAAGGTACAAATTAACATTGCCCTAAGGGTCCTTAAAAAAACTGGCAAATGTGAGTACCTAAATACCCTAGCTCCCTTGCCCTTCAGCTGGGATAATTTTGAGGCATGAATAAATCACCAGAACTCCCCCTGGGGGATCAAGTTTTAGTCTCCACTGTAGGAGCTGGATTAATTGCATGTCCCTTAATGGCTGTCTGGGCTCCTCTGAATCACTCACCCCACTCGCCTGACGGTATCTGCCCCCACTAAATAAACTAGATCCACTCCATCCTTTTCTCAGAGTCTAGCTTCCAGAGACAACTAAGATAATAAACAAGTGCCAGTTTAGAATAAATGCATTTTAAAATGGATACAATTGTAGAATTAAGACAAAGGAAAAGAAAATAGCATCAACATGAGCTCTAAGGCGTTTTGTGGGATAATAGTGGTAGGGTCCCAGGAAGAGCACAATGTTCCTACAACATTCTCCACATGAAATACTTGCAGGAAAATACATTTAAAAAAATGCTTCATACTACAGCCCTCTTTCAGAGAACTGCAGTGTAAATTACCACAGTCCAAAAAATCTATTTAATATCCTTTAGTTGAGAATTTCACAAATGTGTTTCACCACAGAACCTTTTCCCTCCCCAAGGAACGTTATAAATCATACTTTTAAAAACACTAATTTAAACTGCACTCTGATTTTTAAATAATTAGATTCCACTAATTTAGAATTTGAAAATACTAGACCAAGCTAAAAGGTCACTATTTTTCAGTAAAGAATACATTTGCTAAACCTTAGTCATATTTCAAGAGGTTATTCTTAACTTATCTAAGAAAACAGCTTTTCAAAAACATTAGTGGAATCTATTGTCTAAATGGAGGATGTCAACTTCAAGGGAATCTTATCTTTTTATTAAAGGATACAGTTTACTTCAAAACCTTAGGAGATGATCAGTTGTTTGACAAATAAATGTCAATCGAATGCCAGCTATGTATTGGACACAAAATATTTTCATAAATACTTTATATTGCAGGTGAATTTTCATTCCAAATAGCTTTCCTATAGAAAGGAAAAGAATAAAATATCATTGAACTTAAGTCTGAGATACATCAGTTATTTCTGATTTTCTTTCTTATTTTTAACATTCATGAGTTTTAACATTGGGAATTTTTCCAACAGCTATTAAAAATTCAAATAATTACATGGTTTAAGATAGTTTCAATATAGCCTAACTTAATTGATTACGATAGAGAGCTAAATATAATTTTGGAAGTGTTTTAATGCATATAATGTTTTAATGCACAGCTGTGGTGGGGTGGAAAAATTATTGGCCGTAAAATCAGAATTGACCAGTCAAATTTTATAGCCTGACAGGTCTGATAGCTGCATGACTTAATTTCTCTACATCTCAATTTCCACATCTGTAAAATTATATAAATAGTTGGATATATCAATTAAAATTTTATATGTATTTATAATATATGTAACTTTATATATATATAATATATGTGAGGATTTTTGTGAGGCTTAAAAGAAGGAATGCATACAAAAATGGTCTTTAAATTCAAAAAAGACAAACACATATGTGATGATTATTATTAGATAAAACCATTTGGCAAATTTATATTCCTCTCTTCTCTGCCAGAGATTAACACTGAGGATCTTCTTGCCTGTTCAGATTTGCTATAGCCCTTTGACACTCGGTTCTTAAGGGCAAAACACTAGAGAACTGAATTATGTCATTTTTGGTAGTACAATATTATCTTAAGCAATTACACAAATTAAATAACCTTGGGTTTTTGCTTTTGGCTTTTTGGGTTTGGGGGAGAGGTGTCCTTATTATAACTATTTCACATTTATTTGATATATATTCAAATATTTGAATTCAGACTTGAATTCAAATGCCTACACTACTACTGAATACCTGGGATTTAGGGCAAATTAACTTTACCTATCTGGCCTCTAATTTCAGATCATTGTAAAGTGACAGTAATAATAAATCAAATATCAGAGTGCCTGGGTAGCTTAGTCAGTTAAGCATACAACTTTTGATTTTGGCTCAGTTAATGATCTAATGACCTCAGGGCCATGGGATTGAGCCCCAGGTCAGGACCTAACATGGAGCCTGCTTTGAATTTTCTCTCTCCCTCTCCCTCTGCCCCTCCCCCCACTCGTGCCATCTCTCTCTCTCTCTCTCAAAAGAAAAAAAAAATTAAATCTCATAGAATTTTTTAAATGATTAAATGAGATAATACATTCAAGCATGTAACAGAGTAGGACATAAGGGTGCAATTACTGTTAATTTCTTTCTACTTTCTCCCTAACAAAGCGCTTACTTATTTTATGAGTCCTCTGGGCCAATATTGTTTGATTTCCAGGCAATGTTTAATAGCTGTTGGTTGAATGGATGAATGATCACCTGACCTAAGTTCTTGAGAGAACAGATGTCCTTCTAAGTCAAGTCCAGACTCTTCAGTCTGATTCTCTATGTTAACCAGAATCTAGCCCAACCCTGTCTCCCAAGCTCTGCTCCTCTTGCATGGTAGATCTTGAATCAGAAGTCCCCCGTGTCCTCATGGTCTTCTCTCAAAACCTTAATAATGTTTGATTTGCCTTGTTCAGCCTTACCAATATTGCTCCTTTTTTTTTCTTTTGGCCTATTTTAATCTCAACATCCACTTTAAGAAATACTTCAGCATAACCCCAACGTTTATAGCAGCATTATCAACAATAGCCAGATTATAAAATGAGCCCAAATATCTATCAACTAATGAAAAGATAAAGAAGATGTAATATGTGTGTGTATTTCATATATAAATAATATATTTATTATATATAATGAAATATAATATATGAATAATCATATATGAAATGAAATGAAAAATGGAAAACATATAAGTGAAATATTGTCATTTGCAATGACATGGTTAGAACTAGAGAGGATTATGCTAAGTGAAATAAGTCAGACAAAGACAAATACCATATGACTTCACTCATGCGGAATTTAAGGAACAAAACAAATGAGCAAAAGGAAAATAAGAGAGGGGACAAATCAAGGAACAGACTCTTAATTGTAGAGAACAAACTGATGGTCACCAAATGGGGGTGGGTGGAGGGGCTGGGTGAAACAGGTGATGGGGATTAAGGAGTGCACCTGTTGTGATGAGCACGTGTGTTGTAAGTGATGAATCACTAAAGTCTACATCTGAAACTAACATTATATATATTTATATTATATATATATATATATAACACTATATATATATATATATATATATATATACTAACTGGAGTTTATAAAAAACTTGGAGAAGAAAAAGAAATGCATGTTTCAGTGCCCTAAAATACGTGTTGGAGAATATTCAGAATAGTATTATTAGTTATAGTCCAAAACAGGAAAGTTCCAAATGGCCATTAGTAGAATGAACATATAAATTAGAATATTATTACAGGAAATACTACATAGTAATGAAAAAGAATAAACCACTGCTACATAACAGTGTCATGAATGAGTTTTATAAATGTAATGTTGTTATTTTAATTTTATTTATTTAAGTAATCTCTAAACCCAGTGCAGGGCTCAAACTCACAACCTGGAGATCAAGAGTCACATGCTCCCCCAACTGAGCGGGTCAGTCATGCTAGGAAGAGTTTTCAGTTGGCAATAATCACACCTCAGATAAACCTCACTGGCTGTGGTTCTGGTAGTGTGTAAAGCTACAAATGTAACATCACTGAAAAGAAATCAGATGTAAAAGTATATATACTATATGATTCTATTTATATAATGTTCAAAACAGGGAAATCTATTATATTTGAAATCATACAGTTGGTTACATCTAAGAGGAGAGAAGAATGATTGGCATGGGATAAAGGAGGACTCCTGAGGTGCTAGTAATATTTCATTTTTTAACCTGTGAGGCTGTGTTCACTTTGTGAAAATTCTTCAGGTTGTGGTTTTAATCTGAGTGCTTTTCTTTATGTAAATCTTTTCTTAACAAAAATTTTATTTAAAAATTTATACATGTGCATATTTGGTTTTGCCTCTTTTGATCTTAAAATGAAATCAAATTGCAAATATTCTTAAATTATTTCCTTTTTTCATTTAATATTCTTATTCTGAAATTATACATAATTTACATATTTACTTTATATGTTTATACATGCAACTAGAGTTTTGATCTCTATGATCATTAGATCATTAGATCTCTGTATGATAATTACTGTGTTTGAGGAAAATCACTCCTGCTGTTTGTTATTTAGGGAACAAATTTGAGAGAACGACAAATGCCATATGATTTCACTTATATGTAGAATTCAAGAAACAAAACAAATGAACACAGGGAGAAAAAAAGAGAGAGGGAAACCAAGAAAGAGACTCTTAACTATAGAGAACAAACTGATGATTACCAGCGGGGGTGGGGGTGGGGGGTGGGGGGGAGACAGGGGTATGGATCAAAAGAGGTGATGGGGATTAAGGAGGGGACTTGCTGTGACGAGCACTGGATGTTGTACAGAAGGGATGTTTCACTAAATTCTACACCTGAAACTAATCCTACACTGTGTGTTAACTAACTGGTATTTACGTAAGAATTTAGAGGAAAAAAATAAAAATAAAATACTTCAGCATAGATTAATGCTTTGTGTGAGCATGTGTGTTTATTTGGGAGAAAGAGAGAGAGAGAGCGAGAAAGAGAGAGCGCTGTGGTTTTAATCTATATACTCTGGGAGTTGTTATTGTCCTAATTAGGAAAACATACTCCAGGGAGTATTATGTAGAATTTAAACAAAAGCCTCCAGGGCTCAGCTCTCTTGGTTTCTGACCAGTAACAAAGATTGTATTTATTAAATGAATAGACATTAGCCAAAGCTTTTCATTAGTAAAATTTCATTAGTAGAATAGATGAATTGACTAGTGACACTGCTTGTTTGTTTGTTTTTTTCCTCATAAACAGGATGTAAGAATCTAATAAGCTCAGAAGTCTTATATTCTTCAGAATGGCATTTGAGGCTTGCTTCCAAACGGAACTGTATCCATGCCTGATTCAGAGTTCTAATACCTGATAGTGTCTATAAAATTAGCAAAATCCAAACTTCTCTCTCTCTCTCTTTTTTTTGAGTAAACATTAAACATTTCATTCAAGGTGTGGTTAGAACCTTTAGGAACCCTTAGGAACACCTAAAAGGATACAGTGGTTACAGTGGTTTCTATGACTATTGTACCTAGATGATAGTAGATTGTTGCCTATGTGGCAAAATTCTGTTTGGGTATGACTTCATTGCCTCCTGGAAGTAGAGTAGTTGTAAAAAGGAGTCCTATAACAACTCACCTATTTCTACAAGAGCCACCCCTCCCCCAAAGCCCAGATAATTATAAACAAACAAATTAACTCAAATCAGTTGTAAAATGTGATCTGGATGGCAAGGCAGCATTTACATGGATTGTTAAGTAAAAGCAGGAAACAAACATCTTTTCTAGGAGGAAAAATCCGAAGATGAGAAACAGCATACATGTTCGTCTAAATGCATATGTTATATAAAAGTAGACAGAAGGAACCCTGGGGGCGATTCAAAACAGATCATGATGCTCTACCGGTGAAAAATTAGAACAGCAGGAGCAGCAAGATGGCCTAAATTCAGTGGCCAGCGGGGGGCGGGGTTAGTTATTATCTCTCCTAGTTAATATTTATCTCAGCATACATATTTACATATTGTAGGAAGTAAAATAGAGAAAAATATTGTTGCCATGAATGGTGATAGGATGCTTATCAATATTCAGAAAAATATAAAAATGATAAGTGAAAGTAGTCCAAGCAATTAATAGAGATCTGTCTTTGTCACCATTGAGACCCCTGACATTGACCTGACTTCTAAAGCCCACCTGCTTGTACTCACTAACATTTGTCTTAAATTTTTTCTTAAGCTCTTCCTTCAGGCTTACCTCTTACTCAGACAAATGAAACCCCAAACCATCCCCCAGGTGCCGGCCAATGCCTTGACAAGACCTGCTGACTCATACGCCCCAGAACTTTTAAGCTAAACCCCTAAATACAACTACACAGGTGGGCCATAGAGTGACCTCTGGAATGACTGACAACTATCCCTCATTATAATACTAAAATCTCCCAGATGCCTCGGCGGCTTAGTCCTTTGAGCTCCAGCTCTTGGTTTCAGCTTAGGTCCTGATCTCAGGTTCTTGGCATCTAGCCCCATGTAGACCCCAGCTCATCAGGAAGTCTGCTTCTCTCTCTGTCTCTCCCCCTGCTCACACACACGCACTCTCTCTCTCTCAAATAAATCAATCTCTTTTTTTTAAATCTTTTTTAAAGGTTTTATTTATTTGATACAGAGTGAGAGAGAGCACAAGCACAGTGAGCAGCAGGCTGAGGGAGAGAGAGAAGCAGGATCCCCACGGAGCAAAGAGCCCAACGCCAGGCTTGATCCCAGGACCCTGGGATCGTGACCAGAGCCAAAGGCAGACACCAACTGAGCCACCCAGGTGCCCCAAGATATAAATCTTTTTAAGAAAATACTAAAATTTCTGCCCAAAGGGGAGCCTCAGCCTCATTTACATTATATATATTTACAATGTATGCATAAACACGTTTCCTTAAGCACACATGACTTAATGCCCACTTGTACAGAAGAAGATAAAGCTTGCCTATCTAAGTATTCATCCCAACCCTAAACAAAAGGAACCCTTTTACCCTCTCTGTCTGGGAGTCACAGCTTTGGAAGCCATTCCCTGTCATCCTCCTATTTGCTACAAATAAGATTTCTTTGCTTGACAACTCAACCTGGTTCAGTTTGACTCACCAAGGAGCAAACTCATGTTGATTTGGTTACCTCTCCTTTTAAGCCCCAACCAAGTGACCTCTTTCCAGGCATGGTAACAGATCAATAACAATTTAAAGAGTAGGCACCTGGTTGGCTCAGTCAGTAGAGCAAGTGACTTTTAATCTCAGGGTAGTGATTTCAAGCCCCACATTGGGCATGGAGCTTACTTAAAATAAAATAGATAAAATATTTAAAGAGCAGAAATCACAGGGATTTGCAGGGGAATGAAGTTACTAAGTGTAGAAGTTGTATCTTAGAAACAGTTTACACACAAGTTAAAATCCATCAAAAAAGAATTGTCCAGTGAAAGGAGAGGGGTGTTGGGCTTATTTAAATGGCTTCATTAAGGAAGGAGAAACATCTCAGATGATTTGCTGTGTTGCAAATAAGCTTACCTTGGCTATTAGTTCTGGCAAATAAATAAAGGAAAACTTCAATTTATCACAGAAATATAGACGAGGGAAAGAAAATTTCTGGCCTCATCATTACTTAATGATAGTGGTACTAAAGGAAAATTCCTGGTTGTGATTCGTATTTAGGAGGATTGTGTTTATTGTCAGACAGTTTTGGTACTTGAGAAGGAGATCAAATATGTGGTGTGATTTGTTTATACATGTTAGATTGAATATATTTGTAAAAAGGACCAAGTACCAATTAAAAGCTCCACAAAGCAATTTTAAATACTGCTGGATTTACAAATACAATAAAAGATTTGTAAGTTGAACTTAAAAGCATAATAACAAAGTAGAGATTTAATTCATAAATTGGTAAATTAAATAATCTTAAAAGCAAAGATGATCTTCTCTATACCCTTTTCAAAAATGGTAGCATTCAGCTTAGCTACTACAGAGAGTGCATTTGAATGGCTAAAAACTAATTAGAATTATAAGCAGAAAGAGTTAGAGGCCCCCAGAGAAAAAACAGAAATATACCTTTCAGACACAAGATAATCATTTTAGTTCCCCGGCTATCCTCGCACCCTTCCATGGTCTATGCCCTACCAGCTCCTCACACACTTCTTGTGGAACTTCCTAGAAGGTGTCAGAACTACAAAAAATGCAAACATCCTCAGTAGTTAAGGATTTTAAGGGAACAAAGGGAATGCAAAAACTAACAGTCTCTACCAGATCATCAAAGAGCCTAACCATATCAAAGACAGTAAATCAATGGTAAAACTTCCAAAAGTAAAGATTGACCTATGCACATTTTGAATTGTTTTTCCAGGATTGGAACCTAGGGTTTCATGAGGTTAATGAGGACTGATCCGTCTTCTTTTCACAGGAATGTTAACTTCTTTTGGAGAAAAACAAGAAGAGATCCAGTGGCCTAGACCAGTTTACCTGGACCACTGGCTCACACAGGTGCATGTGGACCATGCAATGACAGACCATTTCCTCTTCCTCATGATTTAAAATTCTCCACCCAACGAAGAGCACAATCCTCATTAACATAACAAAGCACGTATGGCCATGGTTCCTATATAGGCATGCTACCTTCCTCTACATGTGATAAAACTCCCCTTCCTGAATATTTATCTTAACCCCAAATAAAAAAAAAAAAAAAAACCATCCACCCCCACTTAGGAAGTCATGGCTCTGGAAATTTTCCCCCATGATCTTATTTGCTGCAAATAAAGTTCCTTCTGTGGGACAACTCTACCTAGAATAGTCTCTATCTGTAGCAAACTCACATTAGTTAGGTTACAGAATGGATAAGTCTTTAGTTTAAACCCAGAGCATGGTTGGCTAGTCCATGGGATAGAAATGTGTGACTCTTTTTGAAGTAAAGAACTCCAATCTAGAAAAAGGCACTAAATAAAAAATGAAAAATATGTCTAACTATAAAATATTCTGCTTAACATATGAGATAATCCTTATTTACATATGATAAAGTACCATAAATCATATAAACGTATATGTTTGTGGGCTTTTAAAACGTGCAAATATTTTGGGGATCTCAAAATAGATTATATGTTTGGAAAGATACCAAATCAATTGGCTAATATTATGAAGTTCTAATTTACTAAAAAAGTGAATTATGAAGGAATAATTTTAAATTGTTGATTAAAATGTTAAAGCTTATATGGTAGGAATATAAAGGATGGTTGTTTGAATCTTGTTTACCCATTTGTGTGTATGTTTGGCCCAAAAGACTTGGTAATATATGAGCATGTATCACATGTAACTGTGTTTTTAAATAAATTTTTATCTTTTGCTTTATGGTCTTAAGACCAACCAACCAACCAACCAACCAACAGAAATCCCATCACTTTAATATAAGCAAATAGAAAAGTCTTTGTTATAAATCAAATAAAGAGGTAGCATCAGAACCAACTATCCCCCTATTTCAGTAAAGCTTAATATAAACATATTTTTTTCTACAAAATATATTTCAAGTTTGGATTTATACATAAATTGTCTTTTAAAATTTAAAATGTGATTTTGAAATAGTGTATAATAAGAGGAAATATACATTTAATATTAATTCTAAAGAACAATAATTTGTTTTTCTCTGTGATAATGATTATAGTTAGTACAGAATCAACACTGAGAATCAGAAGCCATGATACATGTAAATTACACAAAAGGTTTAATTTTTGCATTAAAATTAAATCATAAAGTTTATTTAAATGTTATATAAGAATGAGATTACAACTAAAATTAGTACTACAATCAGAGTGTGTTAAAAGGTAGTATCTTTAAAAGGTAGTGTCTAGAATCTTTTATGAATTGGCTTTAGTGAAAGCCAGATAATAATCTAAAAATGTGCATTCATAAAACAGTTTCTACAACATTTTTCTGGACAAAGTTTAATGTGAAAATATCTGACACATTTTTAAAAATAATAGTATGAGTCTAATTGAATATAATCTTTTAAAAATATTTTATTTATTTACTTGACAGAGAGAGAGAGCAAGCACAAGCAGGGGAGCAGCAGGCAGACAGAGAAGTGGGCTCCCTACTGAATAAGGAGCCCGATGTGGAGCTTAATCCCAGGACCCCAGGGATAATGATCTGAGCTGAAAGCAGATGCCTAACAGTCTGAGCCACCCAGGTGCTGCTGAATATTACCATTATTTTAAAAGATTTTATTTATTTATTTGAGAGAGAGCAGGAGTGGTGAGATTGGGGATGCAGAGGGAGAGAGCAGACTCTCCGCTGAACAGGGAGCCCAATAATGGGCTTCGTCCCAGGACCCTGGGATATAACCTGAGCTGAAGGCAGAAACTTAACTGACTGAGCCATCCAGGCAGCCCTTGAATATTACCTTAATTTAGATCATATTTCTCAACATTCTTAAGTGCCTTTTACACATTTTTATTTTTATAACATCGGATTAAGGTATTTTTGTATTTAACTAAAGGAACATGAGACTTCAATTTTCTTGCTATATTGCCTAGAATTAAAATTTGGATGTTAGTAATACATATTTAAAGTGAGGGTTTCATTTTGATTAATGAACAAAAAGATGGTTTTCAGCAAATCCATAAGAGTTCATTGCAAAGCATATGCAATTCCAAGATAATAATTTTATCCTAGATGCCTCTGGAAAAATAGTAAAGACCTCAACTCAAGCCAGGTCAAACTAATATAAACTGGAGAATGCTACCATGATACATTAAGCTAGTAAGAATTTTGTACATGATGGGAGGAGGGAAAGAGGTATAACTCAGAAAAGGGGGCAAGATGAGTTAGAAATTTCATAAGCAGACAAAATAGCAGGGTTAAAAATTGCATTAAGTAGAGCTTATGCTTCCAGAAGAAAGAGTAGACATACTTTTCTCCCTATTCCTCATTAACTACAAATCCTGAATATCATATGTAAAACAAAGAGGAATGCTGAAAAGTGGACAGAGAAGGCAGACCATACGGACCTTGGGACCTGAGCAACAACATGGCGATGAGTTACCTGGTTTTCTGGGTTTTCTCTGACTTTACATATCAAGGACGTGGAACTAGAGAAGCCAGAAATCCAGAAATGTCAAAGACAGATGCATAGGCAGATAGAAACCCCCTAAAAGCTTGCTCTTTCTAGCCAAAGGACTAAGAAAGCAGCAACCTAGTAAAACAGAAACCTTCAGGCAGTAACTGTTCTACTCCTGCCAAACACCACAGAAAAAAAACTGTGGCTTTGCTCCCAACCACAACACCAAAAACTGAGTGGAAAGCCTTGACCTCCGTCCTTGCAAGAGATGCTCTAACTCCCCTGCTGGAGAGGTATCAGAGAGGTGGAGTAGGCAGTCAGGTCATAATCAGGACCCCATGCACTGTTGTACCAATGGAGATCACAGGACGGCCTCTACTCCTCCCCTAGACACTGGTAGTAGAGGCCTAGAGGAGAGGAGAATCAGTACTTTTACCATTGTCAAGGAATGACAAAGCTACCCTCCCACCACAGTGGTGTCATTGGAAGTCATGGGGAGCTGAAATTCCTAGCACCTGTAGCAGTTATGACAGCTTTCCCTCACCTCGAGTGTCAATGGACATACAGCGGGAACCCGGATTTCTACCTCTACCTGACAGTAATGAGAAAAGCAGGACTGAGTAGAGGTGTACCCACTGGGTTAGAAGAAGCCATCTAAAAACAAGGTTTAAATAAGATCTAACATTTCATAATATAACACCCAAAATGTCCAGGTTGCAATAAAAAAATGTTCAACATACAAAGAACAGGGAACATTTCAAGATGCTTTACCAACTGCAAAGGTAGAGGGAACAGAGTCTGTACAAGGCTATCCTTATTTTATTTTTTAAATTTAAATTTTGTTAGTTAAATACTGTGTGATATTGGTTTCTGGAGTAGAATTCAGTGATTCATCACCTATGTACAACAGGTGCCCTCTTTAATGCCTATCACCCATCTAGCTCATCACCCACCCACCTCCCGCCATCAACCCTCAGTTTGTTCTCTATCATTAAGAGTCACTTATGGCTTGTTTCCCTCTCTCCTTTTTTTTCTTTTCCCCTTCCCCTGTGTTCTGTTTTCTTTTTTAAATTCTACATATGAGTAAGATCATATGGCATTTGTCTTTGACAGACTTAATTGCACTTAGCATAATATACTCTAGGTCCATCCACATTGTTTCAAATGGCAAGATCTCATTATTTTTGATGGCTGAGTAATATTCCATTATCTATTCAACAGTCAATGGATATTTGGGCTGTCTCCATAGTTCGGCTATTGTTGATAATGCTGCTATAAACATTGAGATGCTGTATTGCTTCAAATCTGTATTTTGTATCCTTTTGGTAAACACTTAGTAGTGCAATTGCTGAATCATAGGCTAGTTCTATTTTTAACTTTTTGAGGAACCTCCAAACTATTTTCCAGAGTGGCTGCACCACTTTGCATTCTCACCAACCATGTGAAAGGATTTCCCTTTCTCTGCATCCTCACCAACACCAACATCACCCTGTTTCTTATGTTGTTAATTTTAGCCATTCTGAAGGTGTAGGAAAACCTCATGGTTCTGATTTGTATTTCGCTGAAGATGAGGGAGGTTGAGCATCTTTTCATGTGTCTGTTGGCCATCTGAAAAACTATCCTTGCTCCTAACATGGACTGCAAGTGTAGGAGGTTACTAAAACTACCCTCAGATTTCATAGTTCACTAAAAGTATTCACAGGAATCATTGAAAGTTGTGATAATCATGGTTATGATTATTTTAGAGGGAAAGAATATAGATTATAATCAACCAATGAAACAAGCACATAGAGCAGAGTCCAGGAAAAGTACCAAATGCAGAACTTCCAATGTCTTCTCCCCAGAGTCAGGATAATGTTACTCTCCAGATATTGACGTGTGACAACATGCACAGAATATCATCAATCAGGGAAATTTATCTGAGCCTTTGCTTGTATGAAATTTTTATTGGTGCTCAATCATGTACTGCCTATATGGCTATTAACCGCTAGCTCTTTCAGTGATGGAACTGATATTATGTGGCCCAAAGTCCCTATCACAAATCACAGTGTTAGACTCTCCAGTGGTCAAAGCCCTCAGGCAAAGACACACCTATCACACACAGAATTCTTAGGGCTTAAAGTTCACTTTCTAGTAGCCAAAAGAATGGCCAACCCTCTTTTGGGGTAGGGTTAATTCTTCACTAAAATGATGCTAACATAGATGAGAGAGATATTAGAATTATCTGTCAAAGATTTTAAGGTAGCCATGATTTAAAAAAAAAAAAAAAGACTTAAATGAGCACTTATGGACATGCTTAAAGCAAATGGAAAACATCAGCACAGAAACAGAGGATTATTAAGAAAAATCAAGTGGAAATTTTAAAACTGAAAATTATTTAAAAACTTCAATAAGAAGCTAAAGGATGAGTTCAACAGTAGAAAGTAGGAGACAAAGAAAAAGAAATCCATGAACTGGAAATTAGAACAATAGAAATTACCCAGTCTGACTAATACAAAATTGGTTGAAAAGAAATGAACAGAGTTTCAAGGACTTGTGGGATTATAACAAAAGAACTAATATTTGTATCATCAGAGTTTCAGAAAGGAGAGGAGAGAGAGGGCAGGCTGAAAAGTTTCTTGGAGAAACAACGGCTTTAAATTCTCAAATTTGCCTGGAGACATAAACTGCTGATTCAAAAATCTGAGCCTATCCAAACAGAATAAACTCAAAGAAACCCATGCCAAGTTTGACAGCATAGTCAAATTTATGAAACTGAACACAAAGGGAAGACCCTGAGAGCAGTGAGAGAGAAAAGAAATCTCACCTATAGTGGGCAAACCATTCAAACAGTAGCAGATTTCTTATCAGAAACCACAAAGAATGAAGGGGCACAATATTTTTCACATGTTGAAAGAAAAGTACTGTCAACCCTAATCCTATATTAGCAAAAATATCCATCAGGAATGAAGGGGAAACCAAGATTTCTCAAATGAAGGAGAACTAAAGATTTTTGTAAGCAGAACTACCCTAAAAGAATACTAAAGGAAACTCTCTAAACTGAAAGAAAACATTAAAAGAAAGAAACTTGGAACATCAGGAAGGAAGAATAAACACAGTAAGTAAAAAGCAGGATGAATACAATAGACTTTACTTCTGCT
Source organism: Mustela nigripes (assembly GCF_022355385.1). NCBI lineage: Eukaryota > Metazoa > Chordata > Mammalia > Carnivora > Mustelidae > Mustela > Mustela nigripes. The sequence continues at coordinate 106,829,269 of NC_081561.1, forward strand.
CTTGAGATTTCTATGTTATGTTTGATAACTGAAATGAAAATTATAACAGTCTGATATGAGGCTAAATGTATATAGAGGAAATATTCTAACAATTATAAGTAGGGGATGATAAAGGGACATAAATGGTTATAAGGTGCTTATAATTTGTTATAACTAGTTAAAATGATGACACAAGTAGACTGTATAAGATATATATATAGAGGGATCTATAGAAGTATATATAGATACAACATAATACCTACAGAGACCATAAAAAAAAAGCTATATAAAGGGGTGCCTGGGTGGCTCAGTGGGTTAAGCCTCTGCCTTTGGCTCAGGTCATGAGTCTTTGACTTAGGGTCCTGGGATTGAGCCCTGCATTGGGCTCTCTCCTCAGCAGGGAGCTTGCTTCCCCCTCTCTGCCTGCTTCTCTGCCTACTTGTGATCTCTCTCTCTCTCTCTGCCAAATAAATAAATAAAATCTTATAAAATAAACTATATAAAGAGATATATTCAAAAATACTATAGAAGAATCAAAGTAAAATTCTAAAAATATACATGAATATCTCAGAAAGCAGATAATGCAACATAATAGAAACTCAGAAATAGATTCACATCAGAATGCCCAGCTGAGTTTTGACAAAAGTGCAAAAGCAATTCAATAGGAGAAACATAGCCTTTTTAACAAATGATGCTGAAGCAATTGGACACAGACAAAGAAGTTGAGCTCAGATCTCACACTATACACAAAAATTAACTCAAATCTGTCAAGGACTAAAATGTCAACCTACAATCAAAAATTTTTATTTTAAAAAGTAGGGGTTAATCTTCAAGATCCAGAGCTAGGTAAAGAATTCTTAGACACCAAAAGTATTATCCATAAAAGAAAAAAATGGATCAATTGGATTTCAAAATGACAATTTTGATTTCAAAATTTCAAAATGACTCTTGCTCTCCTAACGAAACTATTAAAAGGATGAAAAGACATGACAGAGTGAGAAAGAACATTTGCAAGCGTATATCTGACAAAAGACTGGTATCTAGAATAAGATAAAAACTCTCAAAATTCAATGGTGAGAAAACAATCCAATTAGACAATAGACAAAAGACATGAAGAGACATTTCACTGAATATATATTTGCCAATATATATATATGGCAAATAAGCACATGAAAAGATATTTAACATCTTTATATGGGCTGCCAAATAGAGCACAATATTTAAAATCTTTAGTCATTAGGGAAAACCTAATTAAAACCACAGGGCACCTCATGGCTCAGTAGGTTAAGCACCTGGCTCTTGACTTCAGCTTGGGTTGTGATCTTAGGGCTGTGAGGTGGAGCCCTGCATCTGGCTCCCATTCAGTGAGGAGTCCGATTGGGATTCTCTCCCTTCCCCTCTGTTCCTCCCTCTGCTGGTACTCAATCTCTCTCTCTTTAATTAATCAATTAATTAATCAATTAATTTTTAAAAAAATAAAACAAAATAGGGGCCCTTGGGTGACTCAGTTGGTTAAGCGGCTACCTACAGCTCAGGTCATGATCCCAGGGTCCTGGTATTGAGCCCCACGTCAGGCTCCCTGCTCGGTGGGGAATCTGCTTCTCCCTCTCCCTCTGCCATGCTGCTCTCCTTACTTGTGCTCTTTCTCTCTCTGTCAAATAATTGAATAAAATCTTTTTTAAAAAATTTTTAAAAAATAAAATAAAATAAAAAATAATACCACAATCAGAATCCCTACATATTTGTCAGAATTGCTAACATTAAAAATAATGACAGGACCAAATGCTGGTAAGGATATATAGAAACTGGACCATTCATATTGCTGGCAGGAATGTGAATGGTATGGTCAGTCTGCAAAATAGTTTGGGAGCTTTTTTAAAAGCTAAAACTATAACTATCTTAAGATCTTGTCTTTGCACTCCTATGCATTTATCCTAGAGAAATGAAAACTTATATTCATAAAAAGCATACACATGATTATTTATAGCAGCTCTATTTGTAATGGCTCCAAACTGGAAACAACCCAGATGTGTCCCAACAAATGAATGGGTAAGCAAACTGCGGTATTGGATATAATGGAACACTTGTCAGCAACAAAGAATCAAACGGTTGATGAACACAACCTGGATGAAGTAGGCTGAGTGAAAAAGCCAACTCCACAAGTCTACATACTCTGTGATTCCATTTATATAACATTCATGAAATGACACAATTGTAGGAATGAAGAACAGATAAGTAGTCACCATGCATTAAGAAGGTTGTGGGCTATGAGGGAAGTGATGTTACTATAAAATACCAGAGGGCAGGATTTTTGTGCTGGTGGAAACATTCTGTATCTCAACCATTTCAATATTGGGATAGTGATTTATGCTATAGTTTTATGTTACCATTCAGGGAACGTAAGTAAAAGTTATAGGGAGGGGATCTCTATTATTCACACAGGATCTCTTTATTATTTCCTACAATTACATGTTCAAATCATCAAAATAAGAAGGTTAATTCTGGGGCTCCTGGCTGGCTCAGTTGGTAGAGCTTGGGACTCTTGATCTTGAGGTAGTGAGTTTGAGCCCTATGCTGGGCATAGAGATTACTTAATTTAAAAAGAGGTTAATTTTTAAAAATTGAATTGACTAATAAAAGGTGTAATATTTAATGATTAGGACTGGATAGTAAAAGACAGAATTGGTTTGCTTCGTAAAGTTTGTATTTATGAAATCTTCACTTAAAACTAAGCAATAGGTATTTTTTGGTGAGCCAGATTACCATGAAACAAAACTTTTATAAAGAGCTTTGGAGACTACATTTTAACTTTCTCAATGTAGACCAGTAACACCAACCCCCCAACCAAAATTTTCCTACAGTGAATATCTTTATCAAGGGAATGTTGAGCAGTTAAAAGCTATTTTCTTCTATGAACTTAGAAGTATCATGACACATCCTCAAATCCAAAGTGAAATGAATCAACCTAAACATTACATAAGCATTTATACAACATAAATCGGTAGCCAGTTATTTCAAGTAGCTATATCGAATGCAGTATTTCACTCATTTTTAGTAGAATAATGCATTCTAATAATGAAAATAAATGTTTGAACTACACTGAATATTTTAAGTAATACTTAAATGAAACACCAAAAATATTGATATTGTTGTTTTAAAAATTTGTCTTCTTGGATAAAAGGATAATCACATTAATAATTATTCAGTATATAATAAGAGTATCCAGGATCTATAAAGAACTCCTCAAACTCACACACAAAACAAGCAATCATATAAAAAAATGGGCAGAAGATATGAACAGACACTTCTCCAATGAAGACATACAAATGACTATCAGACACATAAAAAAATGTTCATCACTAGCCATCAGGAAGATTCAAATTAAAACCACATTGAGTGAGATATCACCTTACACCAGTTAGAATGGCCAAAATTATCAAGACAGGAAATAACATCTGTTGGAGGGGATGTGGAGAAAGGGGAACCCTCTTACACTGTTGGTGGAAATGCAAGTTGGTGCAACCTCTTTGGAGAACAGTGTGGAGATTCCTCAAGAAATTAAAAATAGAAATTCCCTATCCCTGCAATTGCACTACTGGGTATTTACCCCAAAGATACAGGTGTAGTGAAAAGAAGGGCCAGCTCTTCCCCAATGTTTATAGCAGCAATGGCCACGGTCGCCAAACTGTGGAAAGAACCAAGATGCCCTTCAATGGATGAATGGATAAGGAAGATGTGGTCCATATACACTATGGAGTATTATGCCTCCATCAGAAAGGATGAATACCCAACTTTTGTAGCAACATGGACGGGACTGGAAGAGATTATGCTGAGTGAAATAAGTCAAGCAGAGAGAGTCAATTATCATATGGTTTCACTTGTTTGTGGAGCATAACAAATAGCATGGAGGACATGGGGAGACAGAGAGGAGAAGGGAGTTGGGGGAAATTGAAAGGGGAGGTGAACCATGAGAGACTATGGACTCTAAAAAATATTCTGAGGGTTTTGAAGGGGCGGGGGGTGGGAGGTCGGGGTATCAGGTGGTGGGTATTATAGAAGGCATGGATTGCTTGGAGCACTGGGTGTGGTACAAAAACAATGAATACTTTTATGCTGAAAATAAATTTAAAAAAATTTTTTTAAAAGTAATCATATTAATGTTATCATATGAAAACCTTTGGTATAATGAAAAAGAAGTTAAATGATAGGTACAAAGGAGTTGTTGGAGGCAACTGGGTGGCTCAGTGGGTTAGGACCTTTGTCTTCGGTTCAAGTCATGATCTCAGGGTCCTGGGATCGAGCCCCACATCAGGCTCTTTGCTTGGCAGGGAGCCTATTTCTTCATCCCTCTCTCTGCCTGCCTCTCTACTTGTGATCTGTCAAATAAATAAATAAAATATTTAAAAAAAGAAGCAGTTGTTGAAATACTGAGATAGAGTACTTACTTAGAAAAGTCCATATAAACCCAAGCTTTTTAGAAAATATTGCATATCCTTATTAGCTTTGCTATGGAGTGAATTTTGGGTAACCCCCTAACCCCCTCCCACAAAATTCAAATGCTAAAGCCTATATCTCCAATATGATGGAATTTAGAGATGAGGCTTTTGGGAGGTTAAGTCATGAGGATGGAGCCCTCATGAATGGGATTAGCATGCTTAAAAGAGACACAAGAAAAAATGATCTTGCTCTCTCTGTGAGGACACAGTAAGAAGGTGGCTATCTACAAGGGTCTTACCAGACACCCCTACTGCCATGCACCCATAACACCTTGATTTGAGTCTCTAACACTATTCTCATTAAAAGGAACCAGAACTTCTTGAGAAATGACTGATAAAATAATAATAATAATATTATTATTATATTATATTACAAATACTAAATATTAAATTAATATTTCTGTCTGAAAAATAAATGGGGCAAGATGAGTCTGAAATAACTTTTTCTTCTAGAAAGCAAAGAACTTTTCAAATGTTAATTTCAAAATATTTTGCCTTTGACCAAATTCTCACTGGCCAAAGCTATAACAATTTGGGCACCATATTGGGAAGAGTAAAATACAATGAATCTATTTTAAAATTTATGAATCCATATGATATTCAAAAATGAAAAAAATAAAAATTACCTAAAACAAAATTTTTTCAAAAGCTTTATTTATACCTAAACAAGTCTTTAGATTTGACTTCTAACACTATAAATAGAAATGAGCTAAATGACACCACAAATAAAGCAAAAATCAAGGTATTCTATAAGATAAATGGCATGAACTTTCAACACAGAGAGTAGCAGCAAAAGAAATAGTATTAAATATTAAGACTTAAGACACATAAGACACATAAAAACCAGGTGCAACCCGAATGTTTATAGCAGTAATGTCCACAATAGCCAAATTATGTAAAGAACCTAGATGTCCATCAACAGATGAATGGATAAAGAAGATTTGGTATATATATATATATATATATATATATATATATATATACACACACACACACACAATGGAATACTATGCAGCCATCGAAAGAAATCTTGCCATTTGCAATGACGTGGATGGAACTAGAAGGTATTATGCTTAGCGAAATAAGTCAATCGGAGAAAGAAAACTATTATATGATCTCTCTGATATAAGCAACGTGGGGGGTTTGGGGGGTAGGAAAAGAATAAATGAAACAAGATGGGATCTGGAGGGAGACAAACCATAAGAGACTCTTAATGTCACAAAAACTGAGGGTTGCGGTGGGGGGGTGGTGTCGGGAGAGGGTGGTGGGGTTATGGACATTGGGGAGGGTATGTGCTATGGTGAGTGCTGTGAAGTGTGTAAACCTGGCAATTCACAGACTTGAACCCCTGGGGCTAATAATACATTATATGTTTATTTAAAATTTTTTTTTTAAAAATCATTAAATTTAAAAAAAAGAAACAGGTGCAAAAGGTGACCTTAGATTGAATCTGATTTTGATAAATCCGTTTCAAGGGAATTTGGGTAAGAATGATTGGGAAAATATAAATAGGGAATGAATATCTGATGTTATTAAGAACTGAGTATTAATTTTACTAAATGTGATGGTATTATTTCTGCTATATAAGATGACAATGTTATTTTTTAGAGGAGCTCATAGAAATATTTAGACGTAGAAGTTTATATTATCGGCAATTTGCCTTAAGAAAAAACTTTCTCTAGTAAAGTGTGACTTATAGTGTTTATCAGTTAAATTTAATCTACACTATAGTGGTGCTCAGTTGCCCAATTAATTAGGAATATGTTCTCCAGAGGTAGTCAACTCTGAAAATGAAATGGCCACACACCAGAAGTAGCTGCTGCAAATATTTTATTTATATATTAAATCTCCAATCAACAATATAAGTTTTGGCAATTCGTGTCATAGATGTTAGAAATAGTTTCTCGTTGGTGTATTAGTGGTATTAGGGATATGTTGGTTTGGCTAAAATTATTGTAGAGGAACCCTCTGTCCTTATATGAACATGAGATGAATAGAAAGTTCAATAATCTAAACTCAGATATGGTACTGGTCCCCAAAATGATACTGGGCTAGAAAGAAGGTAATTTCTCTACTTTTCATGCTCCATTAATTCATTTTTGAAGAACCGTGTTTTTCTGAAATTCACAGATTTGACAAATTTTGATATCATATTGATTTAGAATTATTTTTCTTTTTTCTTTTTTAAGATTTTATTTATTTATTTGAGAGAGAGACAGTGAGAGAGAACATGAGCAAGGAGAAGGTCAGAGGGAGAAGCAGACTTCCCATGGAGCTGGGAGCCTGATGTGGGACTCGATCCCAGGACTCCAGGATCATGACCTGAGCTGAAGGCAGTCGTCCAACCAACTGAGCCACCCAGGCGCCCTAGAATTATTTTTCTAATCAATTTTCATTTCTTAACTATAGATACAGTTCATCATACCTCTTGAAATAAATTTTGATGCTTTAAATTCTGTTCTCTGTTCCCCTAAAGTTTATCCCAAACAACGTTTTAATCATATGAAGCATAATATCTTAAATATCTTATAGGAAATAGAGTCGTTTGTTAATTTTTTAAAAAGATTTTATTTATTTGTTTGTGTGAGAGAGAAAGAGATACAGCAGAGAGAGCAGGAACACAAGCAGGGGAAGTGGGAGAGGGAAAAGAAGGCTTCCCACTGAGCAGGGAGCCTGACACAGGGCTCAGTCCCAGGACCCTGGGATCATGACTTGAGCCAAAGACAGATGCTTAATGATGGAGCCACCCAGGCGCCCTGTTAATTATTTTGTAATCATTTTGTTTCTTTAGATTTATGTTTCTTTGTTCTTTAAATCTCAGCTAATTTGAATTCTTATGCTTAGAAATCATTTTGTGAAACGTAGTATTTTTCCAAATCTTTAAGTTTTTTCCTTCTCACCATTCAAAAAACAAACAAGAACTTACATGAAATAACTGTTTCTACTTGACTGTTTTCTCTGTATAGACTTTTTTGAAATGAAAACTTAGCTGGATAATAACTAATAGTTATTAATGATAATATAATTATAATAGAATTATCTTGACAATTGTTTTCTTCCATGCACTTAGGCATATAATTGTTCCTTACTAATTGGAACCACTTATGCCTAAAGATTTAGAAATTAATGGGAATGTCAGGTTGATGGGATTCAATCCAGGAAACTAGTTCCTATCATACTTTCAATAGACTTAGTGTGTAGAGGGGTTTAAAACCTTTTGAAGCCTGATAAAAACTGTTATCCCTCTCCAAAAAATATTTACATACACTCAAAACTTTGCATTCAAAATCAAAGGACTGAGAGATTATCTGAAATTCATCATGTAACTAAGTAACTAAGGGTAAGTTTCCATAGAGTAGAGGAGTATAGAAAAAGAACTCTTAAAAATAGCATACAACTGCTCTTTCGAACCCAGAACTGTGTGAACACCAGTAATAATCCCCTAGGAACACAAACAAGTATACTTCCTTTTCTCTACTTCATGGCTATAGGTTTATTAAAGATTAACAGAAACTAACAGGTCTAAAAGTTTGGTGAGACCATCTACTCCCACCTCTTTATCAGTAAGGAAAATGAGACCTATAGGATAAGTCATTTTCCCAAGACAATATCATTAGTTAGTGGCAAAGCATGGCTTATGAACTCTGGTCTGTGAATTTTGGATCAGACCAGAGCTCATAAGCCATGCTTTCTCCCCAGGAAAAGAAAGATCATATTCTCAGGTCCCGGTCTCTAATGTTAGTGCTTGTATGCTAGAACCACAAAACTGTAGGGATTAGAAATATTTGAAGTACCGATCTACAATTTTACATACTTCTTGGAAACGTCCCATTGGGGAATTGCATATTTGGGGGCTAGCATCAAAATCTATCTTGCCAGTATGGAAATTAGGACCTGAATTAAATGGCTGGACCCTCTGGCAATGGAAAAAGGGTATCTGCTAGGCAAATCTAGTGCTGAGAGGCTGCGCCATTGGTATTTACAACCTTGATGAATTTACTGACTCAGTCATGGAGATTGAAATTTGCAGCCTTGTAAACTGATTCGGTCAACATTCCTAGTGTAATATTAGCTCTCAGGGGCTGCCACACATTAACCAAGCTTTCCAAGACTGAAACATAGAAGCGAATTTGTTAAATTGCAATGAGAAATATACAGTGCCATGATCTGCCCTAGGGCAAATCTATAAGTCAAATCCTCATCAGAAAGTTGTTTATAAAGTTTGAGTCCAAATAAGATCAGTTAGATGAACTCAAGACAACAGGCTAAGTGGTCCAAATTACGTATCTCACGGTAGGGATTGTATTGCCAATGAAAAACAATCCTTAAATTTAATTTCTTACTAAGGGTTTTGTAATTTAAATCTTAAGGCTTTATTACCTACTTTAGGCAAATTCCAAGTAAATTGGGGGTCCTTCTCTTTGACCCTATGCTTAAATTAAGCACAAAGGTAGATGTGTAATCTGCCAACAGCAAATTCCCCCTGTATTCAAAATCATCTATGCAGGGAAAGAAATCTCCCGAACCCAGCTTCTGGAGTGTTCATTCCATGACCTTGTTCTCACCTTCATTCAGCCCAGGGGTAAGGGACAGAAAACCAGAACTGACTAATTGGAAGTAAGATTCAATTTGTCTTCTAAGTATAAGGAATGTTGGGAGTTTTAAAATTAATTTATTATTTTTCTTTCTGAAAATGTCTTCATGCCTATACTATTGTTACCTATACTTTATTATATCTACTTTACTGTAAGTACACAGGATTAGAGAGACTTTGGACCACATGGCTACTCATTGAGTCAATTACTTCACCTTACAGATGATGAGAAAGAGATCTAATAATTCTCATTAACTTGTCCAAAAACATGCAGCTTTTCAGGAGTGAATTAGGACTGAAACTTGGCATCAGTTCTGTCCTTAGACACAGGTAAGCACCTCAGGGGATCCCCTCTCCTCAGAATGTTCTGAATTTCTTCTAGTGCCTGAGACTGACCAACAATGCTATTTGACAAGAGTGTCTTGATCCTCAAGGGGAAGCACATGAGCCTCATTACCCTGTTTTTGTCTCCAAGCCTCTGTATATCCTTCTACCCTACACAGAGCATCAAGCAGATGTCCTGAGAAGTTCTAACACATGAGCATGTAGGGTTGCCCCAGACCCACATGACTGGACCCCAATTCCAGGAGGTGGTCTGATTATCCAGCGTGGTTCTTATTTAGCGGGGGTCATGCAAGGATAGGCATCAAAATGGTCCTGGCATGACGATTTAGATAACTTTCATTCACAGAAGATACAGGATGAGTTCAGAGTTCTGGTTCATAGACTGTCTACTGTTAACACTTTGGACTGAGCCATATGTGTGGACTTATGTTTTGACTATCACTTAATCATGTTCCAACCACAGTGCTACCTCCTGTCTGTAGTACTGAAGGGTGGTAAAGGCAGCAGCAGGCATTCTTTATACCATGCATCTCCTGCCAATGGCTCTACAGGCCCTCATCCCCTCTAGAGGCTCCAAGCCACTGGTCAGTCCTTTGGGTTACTACTCCTATATCCTTTAAGGTCTTATGAAATCATTGCTCTGCAAAGTCTATGGGCCTTACCAATTAATGTTCTTTCTAGCCACCAGTCAATACAGTGATGGCATGCTGAGACCAACATTACAAATGAGATTGATCTTCTCACTCTACAGCAAACTCCTAGGCTATCTTCTCTGGTAATGTATCAAAGGTAGCAGTATGATTAGTACTAAAATAGACCACAGTCTAGACATATAGTTATTATAGCCTAAATAGTTCAAGAGAAGACAGAATTGGAAGCTGTGTTCTGTATTTTCACAATAAAATTCCAAATGGAAAAATTTACCATGAACAGAAATAAGTTATTGTTCATTTTTTCTTAAAGTAGGAAGGTATGAAATGAGTCATGAATGGAAGATTTGATAATAAAGAAGAAGATGATTCCTGGACCTCGACAGAAGAATAAGAGACTTAGACACTACAAAGTATATTTATGTACACTGATTGGACAATAAATAAATACCAAGTATCTCTTAAATATTCATTTGTCTAAATCTTTATTGATAAGACCCTGTATAATACCTGGACTAATGAATTTTATAGTACATTTTATATCAAATGGCTTTTAAAGACACAGGTCTACAAGAAGTATTTCTCTAGGACCTCATACAGTGTAGGGACAACCATGCCTGGGATTCCTCTATCTTAGCTAAAGGTTTTCAATTTTATGAAACATTATCTTTGATCTTACATCATCCAGACTTCAGTTATAGCACTGACTATAACTTGCCATGGATAACACTTGGATGTTTAAAAGGTAGCATCCCAATAAGACAGCAAAGTCTTTGTGCACATAAACCATAATTTATTTCATCTCTGCAATCCCCAAGCACCAGTAATTTTCATAGTCAAAATTGAGTGGAGACTTCTGCTCCCAGGAAGATGGAGTAGGCATCTTTTTCCCGTTATTCTCAGTGAGTATAAATAGAAAACCCTAGGTATACATACAAAACAAACATAAGAACACTGTAGGAGAAGAAAAGAAGGTAGACTGGCTAGGGACCTCAGAATCTTAGGAACCACATGGTAGTGGGTTCCCTGGGTTTCTCTTTTTGCCTCATATTGTCCCAGACATGAAGCTACAGAAGGTAGCAACTGAGAAATGCAGACCCAAAAGCCCGAATAGAAGGTTATTCTCTCTAGCCCAAGGACCAGGTAAAGGGCAACCTAGTTACAGAGAAACCTTTTAAACCATAGCTGCCCACTAAAACCACCCCTAGTGCGCATCAGTGAAGATCACATGGGAATCTGGAATTCCCAATCCTAATTGGCAGTAAGGATATACTTCTATTTCTATTTGGCAGTAAAAAAAAAGTAGCACCCGTGTTCCCCTGCCACAGTAGTATCAGAATTTCCCAGCTGAAATAAGAGACTTATTAAGATCCAGACTCTTGAATCATCATACCACAATAGTCCAGGATTCTGTAAAGAACCAATCATGACAAAGAGCCAGGAAAATCTCAAACTGAATTTAAAAGATAATAAATAAATAAATAGGCAATTAATAAATGTCACACCAAAATGACACAGATATCAGAATTATCTGACAAACATTTTATAGTAGCCATGATAAAATGCTTGAGTGAGTGAGTAATTACAAACATATGTGAAACAAGTGAAAAAATAAAAAGCTTCAACAAGGATATAGAAAATCTAAACAAAATAAGATAGTTATAAACCAATTATACTTCAGTAAAACTGAGAAGGAAAAAAAGAAAGAAGAGATGTAAAGAAGAATTAAATGGAAATTTTAGAACTCAAAAATAAAATAACCAAAATTAAAAGTACAATGGAAAGGCTCAGCAGCAAATGTGCTCTGGAGAATATAGAAGAATCAGTGAATTAGAAGTTTGAACAATAAAAATTACTCAGTCAGAACAATAGAGAACAAATAAGCTGAAAAACAAAATGAATAGAGTTTCAGACACCTGTGTGACTATAATAGAAGATCTAATATTTGTGTCACTGGAGATCCAGAAATGGGGGTGGGGGAAGATAGGGGACTAAAAAAATACTCAAAAAAATAATGGCTGAAAACTTTTGAAAATCTGGCAACAGATTCAAGAAGCTGAGAAAATCCTGAGCAGGATAAACTCAAAGAAATCAATTCCCACAACATATCATAATTAAACTTCTGAAAAATAAAGACAAAGGAAAAAAATCTCCACAACCTGATGAAAATACCTTACCTATAAGGGAAAAACAATTAAAATGTCAGCAGATTTCTTATCAGAGACCATGAAGACCAAAAGGAAGTGGTACAATATTATTCAAGTGCTGAAAGAAAAGAAATCAACCCAGCATCCTATAACTAGCAAGATATTCTATGGGAATGAAGTAGAAAGCAAGATATTCTCCAATAATGGAAAATGGGAAAATTTGTCATAAGCATCAACACAAAAGAATGGTAAAGGGAGTTTTATATACAGAAAGAAAAAAAAAAATACAATAAGGAACCTTGGAACGTTAAGAAGGAAGAAGGAAAAGGTAGCAAAGATATAGGTGAGTTTACAATTGTTTTTTGTTTGTTTGTTTGTTTGTTTCCTGAGTTTTAAAATATATGTTTCACAATTGAAACAAAATATAACACTATCTGATACAGTGTTCAGCAGGCAAGTTCCATACAGGTTTTTTTAGATTTACCTAAATGTTTCTTTGCTTTTGTCTTGTGCAAATGTAATGTATTTTCAACTCCAGTGACTATGTTTTCACTACTACTATATGGAAATGCTATTGGTTTGCATATTTATCTATATCCTAAGACCTTGCTGAACTTATTAATTAGTTCTAGGAGGGTTTTTTTTTTTTTTTAGATTGCTTGGGATTTTCTATTTAGATAATCATGTCATCTGCAAATAGGAACAACTTTATTTCCTCTTTCCTAATTTGTATATCTTTTATTTTCTTTTCTTGTCTTACTTCAATGTCTTGGTTGATAGAAGACACAAATTATCAATATCAGAAAAGAAACAGAGGTCATCGCTACTGATCTCATTAAAAAAGACCTTAAGAGGAAAAAAAAGAAACATTAATAAGGAAGTAAAGGAGTACTGTGAACAACACTATGTCCACAAACTTGATACTCAGATGAAATGGATTACTTCCTTGAAAGACATAAACTACCAAAATTTACAAAGGAAAAAAGGGCAATCTGAATATGCCTGTATCTAGTAGAGAAACTGAGTCAATAATTGCTTTCCCAAAAATGAAATACCAGGTTCTTCGATTTCACTAGTAAATTCTACAAAACATTTAAAGAACAAGTGATATAAATTCTTCATAATCTCTTACAGAAGATAGAAGCAAAGGTAACACTTCTGAACTCATTCTATGGAGCCAGTATTATCCTAACACCAAAACTGGTTAAAATGTCACAAAAAAGGTAAACTACCTACAATGTCTCTTATGAACAAGGATACAAAATTTTCTTCAAGTGTAACCTAAATACATAAAAAGAATTATACAGCACAACAAAGTAGTATTTATTCCAAATATGTGAGTCTAGTTCAATATTTAAAAAATCAATTCATTTATTCCACCTCATCAAGAGGTTAAAAAAGGAAAAATCATATGATTAAATCAATTGATGCAAAAACATATATGGTAAAATATGACAACCATTCATGATTTAAAAAAAAAAAAAAAGATTCTTAGGAAAGGGGATGGGATGGAATCCCTCGGCTTCATGAAGAACACCACAAAATTCTAGAGCTGTCTTACTTCATCATGGGAAACTAGACTCTTCCTGAGATCATTAACAAGGCAAGGATGGCCCTCCTTACCACACCTACTCTACATCATACTGAAAGTCCTAGCTCAGCATAATAAGACAAGAATAATGAAACAAAATGTGTATATATTGAGAAAGAAGAAATAAAACTGTAGTTTTATTGATAACTGAAGCAAAACATAATACTGTCTGATGTAGTATAAATTGTCAAAACTCTTTTAGTTCTCTATTTGCAGGTGACATATTTGCCATAGAGAAAATCACATGGACCCTTCCCCCACAAAATAAAACAGAACAAAACTCCTGGAACTAATAAGTAATTATTTCAAGGTCACAGGATACAAGGATAATATACAAAAGCCAATTAATTTCTAATATGCATCAAAAAAATGAAATTTAAAATTAACAAGCTCACAAAACCCAAAAGTGAGAAAAGGCAACAATCCAATTAGACATGGGCAAAAGACATGAAGAGCTATTTCATCAAAGAAGACACAAAGATAGGCGTCTGGGTGGCTCAGTGGGTTAAGCCTCTGCCTTTGGCTCAGGTCATGATCCCAGGGGTCCTGGGATCAAGGTCTGCATCAGGCTCTCTGCTCAGGGGGGAGCCTGCTTCCCTTTCTCTCTCTGCCTGCCTCTCTGCCTACTTGTGATCTCTCTCTCTCTCTGTCAAATAAATAAAATCTTAAAAATAAAAAAAAGAAGAAGAAGAAGACACAGATTACAAATAAGCATGTGAAAAGATGCAATATCATTAACTATTAGGGAATTATAAATTAGAACCACAATGATATACTACTACATACCTATTAGAATGGTTAAAATAAAAAAAAAATAGTGACTTTAGTGCTTGTGAGGATATAGAGAAATTGTATCATTCATACATTTCTGGTGGAACTATAAAATAGTACAGCTCCTCTGGGAAATGGCTTGGCAGTCTCTTTAAAAACTAAACATGCAACTATCACATGCAATTGCACTTCTGGGAATATATCCCAAAGAAATGAAGACTTATATACATACAAAAATCTGTGTGAAAATGTTTATAGTAGGTTTATTTATAATGGCTGAGACCTGAAGTAATTTAGATATTCTTCAATGGGCTGATGGTTAAATTATTTACAATCATACCACAGAATTCTGGTTGGCAATCAAAAAAAATGAATTACTGATACCTGCAACAACCTAATTGAATCTCTAGAAAATAATGCTGACTGGAAAAAGCCAGTCCCAAAAGGTTATATAATGTGTCATTCCATTCATGAAATGACAAGACTATAGAAATGGAGAACAGATTAGCGATTATTAGGGATATGGAGGGGTAAGGAGTAGGAGGGAAGTAAGTTGTGGCTTTAAAAGAGTGACATGAGGGAATCTTGGTGGTGATGTAGATGTTTCTATCTTGACTGTATCAATGTCAATATCCTGACTGTTACATTGTACTATGGTTTTTCAAGATGTTACTATTGGTGGAATCTTGGTAAGGCTACCCAGGATTTCTATAATTTTTTTACAACCGTATATGAATCTACAATTATCTCAAAATGAGAAGTTTTGTTATAAATTCAATGAACACTTGTTCAATCAAATCAAATCTAAAGAAAGAATTTCCGTTTAACTATTTTCCCAAGGCTGCAACACACCCACACATTCATGCACACATAATAAAATGAAAACATGTTACAATGTATTTCCAAACAATTTGTATCACCTGAGGAAATTCATTATATCTCATATGAATAGTATCTGTTTAAAACTCTAACTTTGCACACCCAGAACCTAGGAAGTATGACAAAATCAGACAATGGCCTGAAGATAAATGGAATAGGGCCCTATTTCTTCTTTCTTTTCCTGTTCCTGATTTTTATATTTATACCTTTGTGAATTGTAAGTATGTTTGCCATAAACTGAGATTTTTGATACTTTCCCTATCTGATAATACACACAATAGTAAGAAAACAGAAAATGCCCAAGAAGGTAAATAGATGTGGACTTAAAAGTACTCTGGCCTAGAGAGATTACATTGACAATAATAAATAAAACTGATATCACTAAGTCAATGACATTTGGAAAGTTAATCAATCACGGAAAGTTTTAACCTAGGAATAATGAAATTAAAAACTTTCATCTCTGGTCCTTCCATTAAAAAAAGTTAAGATTGAGTGGCTGATTCTCATTATTATTTAATTCTAAACACTCATATATTTTCTTTTAAAATTATAAGATGAAGTGCACTGATTTAACTTTGAGACAAAATATTAATTTGAGACAGGAAAAAAATTCTAAATTCTTCAAAGTAATTTCATTAATTCACTCCATATTTAATGTGCACCTATTAAGTTATAAGTACACCTATTATGTGCACCTATTGTGTTATTTAGGATACATGGTGAACAGAATAGACTATTCCTTGCCCTTAATCCCTGCCCTCATGGAATACTTAAATTCTAGCCGTAGTCATTCTAGGGAAAATACATTAAGAACCACTTTTATATGTATATATGAAATTGAAGTATAGTTAATATACAATATATTTATTTTAGGCATACAACATAAGAACCATTTTTATGTTATTGACAGTTCTGCAAACATAGCAAGGCTGAATTTCTGTTGCTTTGGAAACCATGATTTGCTTAAGTCTTTTCTAATCTCGTTTATAATAGCTCAGAACTATAAATGTTTATCAACAGGTAAATGAATAAACAAACTGTGCTATATTTATACTTGGAATTATCACCCATATATAAAAAGAGAATATATAAAAAGAGAATGAACTGCTGATATAGGCAACAAAAAGGATGAATTTCAAAAACACTATTCTGGTCAAAAGTTGCCAGACACAAAAGAGTACATATCATATAATTCTATCACATGAAACTCCAGAGAAGATAAGTCTACTCTATAGTGACAGAAAGCATATCAGTGACAGCTCAGGGCTCAGCTTGAAGGAAAATGACAGGAAAAAAGAAAAATGAAAGAAACAGTCTATATCTTGATTATGGTGTTGGTTACATGGGAGTATAAATTTGTAAGAACTCATCAAAATGTACTTAAAATGAATGAATTTTATATGTAAATTGGTCTTCAATAAAGTAAACAATAAAGAAAATCATATTACAAAATAAAATAAATAAACTGACTCTTAGAATTAACAGAATAAATGAGAAAAGCACATAATCATGAAATTAGATGCAGAAAAAACATTTGACAAAATCAAAACTCACTCGTGATTTAAAAAAGAAGAAAACCTTTTAACAAATACAGATAGAAGCCTATCTAAAAAACATGCAAAAAAAATAAGAAAATCTCCTTCAATAAAGTTTGGAAGCTCCCCTCTGGAGTTGGAATATGAAATAATGTCTATTATTATTACTTCTTCTCAGTATTGTATTGGATGTTCTAGCCAGTATAGTAAGACTAGGCAAAGAAATAAAATTACAAGGATTATAAAACAACAAAACTATCATTTTTCACATACAACATTATTGCTTATATTGAAAATTTAGAAGAATCTATAGATAAATGAAATTTAACAATATCTTTAGGACAATATATGAATTAGTTATATGCCTATATGTTTAAAACAGATATTTGGAAAGGAAGTTTTTACATATGTGTCAACTACAAATATCTCATGCTCATCTCAACTTATCAATAACCAATGTTGTGACTGGAACAGCCCTTGTGTTTGTTATGATTGCATGATGTCCTATGGCAATAACCATCAGAAAACTTCGAGGGAAAAAAAAATTTATTACTCACAGTTCCTAGAAAGCACATAGCACGTTTGGGGCCAGAAAGGTTATGGGAGAGGGGAGTTGTGAGCACATGGCCTGGGGTTCTGCTTTTATGGGGGCTGAGAGTGATGGTATGCCTCACAGATGCTTCTTATGATTTCAATCTCCTTTTTATTTGTTAAAGCTTGTTTTGTGACCCTACATAAAATCTGTCTCAGGAAATATTTTGTGCACATTAAAAAAAAAATGTGTATTTGGGTGCTTTTGGATGGAATGTTCTGTATATATCTCTTAAGTCCATTTGGTCTATAGCATTATTCAGGCCATTTCCTTCTTAGTTTTGTCCCTGGATGATGTATTCAAATTTGAAAGTCAGGTATTGAAGTCCTCTATTATTCTTATAGTGCTATTTCTTCAGCTGTGTTAACATTTGCCTTAAATATTTGGTGCTCCCATGCTGAGGGCACACATATTTACTTTAAAAAGATAAAATGTTTTGGATTAGTGTAAGGTGGGTGTAGCGCCTGCCAGGTCTCTGGAAGGGATCCTGCCTGATCACGGGCTAGGCTCCTGGGTTGGCAGAGCTGGCCCCAGACCAGGCTGAGAGGGCTGAACTCCAAGGCTGTTTCAGATTTTATAGCCAAGATTGAGATTTGCAGCCTGGCTTTCATGGCATGAATCAGCAGTTCCCTGGGCAGACTGGACTGCATCCTGACCATGACTGTTGAGGCTGGAGCTGAGAATAGGACTGTTTCAGGATATCCTGAGGAGCAGTAGTGTCTCCCCCTGGGTCCCTGTACTGGCAGGACTGCTGGTGGAGTGTGGCTGGCAGCGTTGAGAGCCCGGTTACAGGGCCCTTTCAGAAATCTACAGTCTGAAAGAGTTTGGTGTGCTCACCTCTAAGGGCTGAGAGGAGATGGATCTGGTTTCAGGGGCCACCTCACAGTACACAGCCAGGACTGAGTTCTGTAAGGTTGTTACTCATGGGTGGACATGATTTCTCCTCAGTCTTTTCTTGTATGGTTGTGGGTGACAGTACCAAGGCTGGGGCTACAGAGTTGTTTTCAGGTCTGTAACTGGATCACAGCTGGGATCACGGGATCACCATTACCAAGTCAGTCGCCCAGGTGCAGGCTTACCTTCTGAGAAGGGCTCTCTTCAGTGTTGGACTGTATCAGGGTTTCACCATTAAAAGTGCCAAATAATCATTGAGGGAAGCTGAGTGGAGGGTACACGAGAACTCACTGTGCTAGTTTTGCAATTTCTTGTAAGTCTGAAATTACTTCAAAGCAAAATATTTACTTAAAAATCAACAAAAGTATTATTTAAGAATTCATTGGCCATAATCTCTTCCAGTCCCATCCATGTTGATACAAAAGTTGGGTATTCGTCCTTTCTGATGGAGGCATAATACTCCATAGTGTATATGGACCACATCTTCCTTATCCATTCATCCGTTGAAGGGCATCTTGGTTCTTTCCACATTTTGGCGACCGTGGCCATTGCTGCTATTAACATTGGGGTACAGATGGCCCTTCTTTTCACGACATCTCTATCTTTGGGGTAAAAACCCAGGAGTGCAATGGCAGGGTCATAGGGAAGTTCTATTTTTAATTTCTTGAGGAATCTCCACACTGTTCTCCAAAGTGGCTGCACCAACTTGCATTCCCACCAACAGTGTAAGAGGGTTCCCTTTCTCCACATCCCCTCCAACACAACCACCTTACACCAGTTAGAATGGCCGAAATTAGCAAGACAGGATGTTTCCTGTTTCCTGTCTTGATGTTTCATCAGGAAACACCCTGTCTTGCTAATTTTGGCCATTCTAACTGGTGTAAGGTGGTATCTCAATGTGGTTTTAATTTGAATCTCCCTGATGGCTAGTGATGATGAACATTTTTTCATGTGTCTGATAGCCATTTGTATGTCTTCATTGGAGAAGTGTCTGTTTATATCTTCTGCCCATTTTTTGATATGATTGTCTGTTTTGTGTATGTTGAGTCTGAGAAGTTTATTATAGATCCTGGATATGAACCTTTTGTCTGTACTGTCATTTGCAAATATCTTCTCCCATTCCGTGGGTTGCCTCTTTGGTTTTTTGACTGTTTCCTTTGCTGTGTAGAAGCTTTTGATTTTGATGAAGTCCCAAAAGTTCATTTTCGCTTTTGTTTCCTTTGCCTTTGGAGACATATCTTGAAAGAAGTTGCTGTGGCTAATATCAAAGAGGTTACTGCCTATATTCTCCTCTAGGATTTTGATGGATTCCTGTCTCATGTTGAGGACTTTTATCCATTTCGAGTTTATCTTTGTGTAAAACTTTGTGTAAACAGTGTAAGAGAATGGTCGAGTTTCATTTTTCTACATATAGCTGTCCAGTTTTCCCAACACCCTTTATTGAAGCGACTGTCTTTTTTTCCATGGTATATTTTTTCCTGTTTTGTTGAAGATTATTTGACCATAGAGTTGAGGGGCCATATCTGGGCTCTCTACTCTGTTCCACTGGTCTATGTGTCTGTTTTTATGTCAGTACCATGCTGTCTTAGTGATCACAGCTTTGTAGTAAATCAAGAAAGGTGATGCCCCCAGTTTTGTTTTTCTTTTTCAACATTTCCTTAGCAATTCGGGGTCTCTTCTGATTCCATACAAATTTTTGGATTATTTGCTCCAGCTCTTTGAAGAATATTGGTGGAATTTTGATCAGAATGGCATTAAAAGTATAGATTGCTCTAGGCAGTATAGACATTTTAACAATGTTTATTCTTCCAATCCAAGAGCATGGAATGGTCTTCCATCTTTTTGTGTCTTCTTTAATTTCTTTCATGAGTGTTCCGTAGTTCCTCGAGTACAGATCCTTTACCTCTTTGGTTAGGTTTATTCCCAGGTATCTTATGGTTCTTGGTGCTATAGTAAATGGAATCGATTCTCTAATTTCCCTTTCTGTATTTTCATTGTTAGTGTATAAAAAAGCCACTGATTTCTGTACATTGACTTTGTATCCTGCCACATTGCTGAATTGTTGTATGAGTTCTAGTAGTTTAGGGGTGGAGTCTTTTGGGTTTTCCATATAAAGAATCATGTCATCTGCGAAGAGAGAGAGTTTGACTTCTTCATTGCCAATTTGGATACCTTTTATTTCTCTTTGTTGTCTGAATGCTGTTGCTAGGACTTCTACTTCTATGTTGAACAAGAGTGGTGAAAGTGGGTATCCTTGTCACGTTCCTGATCTCAGTGGGAAGGCTGAAAGCTTTTTCCCATTGAGGATGATATTTGCTGTGGAAGAGATTATGCTGAGTGAAATAAGTCAAGCAGAGAGAGTCAGTTATCATATGGTTTCACTTATTTGTGGAGCATAACAAATAGCATGGAGGACAAGGGGAGTTAGAGAGGAGAAGGGAATTGAGGGAAATTGGAAGGGGAGGTGAACCATGAGAGACTATAGATTCTGAAAAACAATCTTAGGGTTTTGAAGGGGCGGGGGAACCAGATGGTGGGTATTGGAGAGGGCACGGATTGCATAGAGCACTGGGTGTGGTGCAAAAACAATAAATACTATTAACACTAAAAATAAAGTTAAAAATTTAAAAAAAAGAAAAAAAGAAGTTAGATTAAATATATATATATATGTATATATATATATATAACATTAATTAAAGACATTTGCAAGAAGTGACCTTACTAAGTAAGGGACATGCTGGAGACAAGAAATATTTTTAGAAATTTAATTTGAATGAACTTAACGATTAGAAAGGAGCAAATGTTTTAGGAACTCAATGATACTTGATTTGGGCAGCCAATCTCTTATTAAAACTTAAATCATCAAAAAAAAAAAGAATTCATTGGTAATGTATATTATTTTTGTTAAGTGTGTGCTATGCATTTTTGGTATCAGTTTAATCCATAAGAAGTGTATATAATCATATATGTGCATCAGGGCCAAGTGTAGGCACAAAACTTAAAGAAGGCACTTGCTCTCAGGCTCGTGCAAGTGTCTCACGCTAGTCCCTGCACCGATATAATTACAGAACTCTCATCCTACCCCTTTCCCTGCCTTGGAGGACCACTTGTTAAATATTTACCAACACACCACTATCTTGAAATAAATACTAATTTTATTTATTATATGAACAAAGACCGTGTCCTAAGAGTGTCCTTAAGAAGTTTCCTGGCTTGTAATTGTATCAGCTTATCCATCCTCCCCTCCCCCCTTTTTTATCCAATTCTATTCTGTGAGAACTTTTAAGGGTTGGAATATGGGATACTTGATCACTCTAAACTTGAGACTGGACATCTATCTAAGTGGAAGGGTGAAGTGTGTCATTTCAAATGGAGAGACTAAAGCAATTTTAAAAGAAATGAGAGATGTCAGAAAGTCCAGCAGTTTCTGGAACAAATTCTCTAGCGAAAAGAATGATCAGAAACTGGAAAGATTGAATCAAGCTATGCAACAGATATATGGTATATCATAAGGCAGGACTATGGAGCTGACTCCAAAAGAAAAAAGGAATTCTAGAAGGAAAAGCAGAACAGCAACCATTGGTCCATTGGGAAAGAGAATTAAGGAACATCTCCTGAATTCTGCATAATTGAAAAGGGAAAAAAAAAAAAAAAGAAAACCTCATTGGAAATCATGATCTTTCTCACTGAAGAAAGGTAAATTCAGTTTGCCATTCTAGTCTTTACTTCCCTACAGTCATTATTTGTGTTATGACTGATCACTGTTTTTTTTTATTACTGTTCTTAATCAAATCTTATGCAATCAAAATCTCTATAAATAGAACTTACATGTGGAATAGAATTCTATGTAAATATTCACATGCAGTGGTGCTGTTCATCTCATGATAAGTCAAAAAACAGCTTTGGGATTTAAGACTCATTGTGAATATAATCAGATTTATATCTCACCCATGTCCATCCCCTCTCTTGCAATTAACCTCTCCCAGCCTTGATTCTCCTCCCTCCACCAGGCAAAAACAAAACAAAACAAAACAAAACAATTCTAGGATTGAATGAGCTTTCGTGGGTGCTCTTTTGATCACAAAATCCAAATGTGAAGGATAGGTAAGTAATTTAAAATTCTTTTGTCGTTATTGTTGTTACAAGACAAATGCATATTTATGAAAATCATGTTTGAAAAAATTCCGGTATTTTTCTATTCCTACTTTATGCCAGGAGTAAAGATCAGTGCTTCAGGGACTGACATCAGTAGTGGTTTCTGACATTCCTCTGCTCTTTGCATTCTCAATTGAGATTGAGATTCTAAAAGGTTTCTTTAAACAAATGGAATATTGGTTGTTGAGATATGTTTCACTCTCTCTGGTGGCTACTTAGCATCTGGTGAGCCCTCCCAATGGCACTGGCAAGGATCATCCTTTTCAGAGTGACTGGAATTGTGCAACCTGTTACTCAGCAACAGCCCATAAAGACTGCCAGCAAATAAAGAACCTCCTTTGTTTCCCATTTTGCTCCCACTGCCAAATGAATGTATTTCAATAATATCTAATAGCCTTTACCAGCTGTTGGGTTCTTGGACTTTCCAGTTATGATTACTTGGACTTTCCAGTTTCCATATTGTCCTGCCATTTTCACAGTAGAGGTCCCAGAGACATTGAAAAATAATTTCAAAACTTGCCTCTGAGCTTCATTAAACCAAAGTAGTCATAGCTTCCATAGTCCCTACACTGCAACATTGAAGCATAACAACCTCTCATCCAAAATTTTTTTTTCCTTGGTAAATTCCAGATCACTTTCTAATCCCTTTGTTTTCTTTACTTCCCATTCAGTCTTTGGACAAAGGTACATTTGACTTTACACAAATGATTAGGTAAGAAAATCAGCAGGACCCCTCGGTGGCTCCGTCGTGAAGCTTCAGCTCAGGTCATGATTCCAGGGTCCTGGGATTTAGCCCCGCATCAGCCTCCCTGCTCAGTGGCCCTCTCCCACTCCCTCTGCTTGTATTCCCTCTCTCACTGTGTCTCTCCCTGTCAGATAAATAAATAAAACCTTTCAAAAAGAAAAAGAAAATTAACCAAGCAGACATGGGAAAACGAAGGTCCCGGGCAGAGGAAACAACTGCAGTTCAGGCTTTCAGGTAGGACACCCCTGGCATGTTGGAGGAAAGCAGAGGCCAGTCGGGAGGACAGACTGAAGTGAGTCATTGAAGAGGTCAGAGCGCTGTTGGGGACAGTGAGACCTTGAAGGGCCTGAGGGCCATGGACAGAACTTTGGCTCTGACTTGAGTGAGATGAGGAGTTATTTGGGGGTTCGAGCAGAGTGGTGCCCTGATATGATGCATATTTTAAAGGGATCATATCACTGGCAGCAAAGAGAGTAAACTCTAGGGGCAAAGAGAGACAAACAGGAAACCCATTAAAAAGCAAGTGCCGTAATCCAGGAAAGATATCGTGATGGCTTGGATGTGGGCAGTAGCATGAAGGGGGAGAGAACCAGTGAGAGGAAGCCAAAAAGAGGACATAGGGATGTCTCCAAGGCCAATTGCCTGAGAAATGATCATCAATACAGATGGGAAAATTGTAGGTGGAACAGGTTTGAAGGGGAGAGATTAGGAGTTCTGTCTGGAACACATCAAGTCTGAGAAGTCTTTTAGATGTCCAAGTGAATAAGTTGGAAGCTGGATACATGTGTCTAGAGTTGTGGATAGGGGAGGTAGGGATTCCTTTTTACTTCTGATCTAACAATCTACTCAAAACTAATAATACATTCACCCCCCAAATTAGCCTACATTTCCAATGTGGACAGCAAAGAGGGTGAATTTTGATGGAAGCCTTTAAAACAGACCCTCTGATTTGACTTGATTTTGATTTGATTCTCTCATCTTGACATTCTAGACGATGAATGAATGAAATTTCTCTAGATGGCAATGGCTTTCTGCATAAAAACTATTATTCATTCATTCATTCACATTATAAATATTTATTTAACTCTTATAACATATAAGGCTCCTATTCTTCCCCTTTACCTAATTTGAACAGCAAAACTAGTCAAAGGATCAGGGGAAAGATGATTTTGAAAGAAACACTTTGTAGAACAAAAGTTAGAAGGACAGCCTGGCAAATCCCTGATTTTGAGAAGAATTGCACTGAGGTTTCCTGATGTGAAAGCCACTTTTCAGAGAACATAATGGCAGCAAATAAAAGCACTGTCTGGCGCCATGTGAGTTTCCATGGCCCACATAAGATTGTTGAAGAAATATTTTACATGTAATGCATGCATTTTTAAGTCTTAGGCTTCTTTGGAAACTAAAAATTGTCTTCACATAGTCAGGGTTTAAAAAATTGGAGAAAGCAGAAGATGAAATCAAGAAACAAACCTTAAAAAACTTTTAAAATTTGCTCTTTATTTTAAATTCCATGAAAAACAGTCTTAGAAGGATGAGGGAGTCTTCCAGATAGAACGCAAAAGATAGCAGATAGTCATAGATGTCCATTAAAAGTAGAAATTCAATTTCACAAATATGTGTTTACTGTCCCCCATATTCAAGGGCTGACTGGAAATATAAATAATAATGAGAATCCTTCTTTCTGGTGTTCATAGCATAACAGGATAGAGAACTTCACATATATAAACCAGTGGCACTAATACGAGGCAGACTGTGTTAAAAATGGAAAAAAGAATTAATTGTGAGATAATATGATTATGCTTCTTAGAGGAATAAGGACTTCTGCTAGGTCTGTAATAAAATACTACTACTAATAATAAGGACTGGAAACCAGGATGGACTGGAATTTCTATGCAGATTGCACTTGAGCACAGATCTGGAGGCAGGACTGAAAGCCTTGTATGGGACAGTTAAGGTCCAGTGTTAGTAGAGCATTAAAAAGGCAAGGGCTAAGTTAAATGTACATATTCAGACATGTGTAAATAATATAATGAAAGTGAAAACACCTAAGCGTACTGCTTAGCATAAAAGCTCAGAAAGTTAACCAAATGTCAGCTTACATTTGAATATAACTCAGAAAGTGTGACAATTACTAAGAATGAGATGAAAATGGTTCTGGAAAAAGTAAAACATGGCAATTATGGATGGACACAGATAGTGCAATTTTTTTAGGCTGCATGCAATTAAAGATATTTTTAGAGTTTTTGAAATAAGCTTCAAAAGTTTTATTGAGATATACTTCACAAATAATTAATGGCAAACATGTGAACTGTACAGTTTGCTAAGTTTTGACATCTTTATACAGTCATGGAACTAATTCCACAGTCGGGATAATGAACGTATCCCACATTCCGCCCAATTTTCTCACGTCCCGTTGTAATCCCTGCCTCCTTTTCCTCCTCCCAATTCCCAGGCAGCCAATGATCTGCTTTCTGTTAATCATAAATAGCTGGCATTTCTTAGAATTCTACACAAATGGAATTCTAAAGTATGTTCTCTTTTTTGTCTGCATCCTTTCACTCAACATAAATACCTCAGAGTCAACCACAGTGTAGCTTGTATCAGTAGTTGATTTATTTTTATTACTGAGTACTATTTCTTCCTGTGGATATACCACAGTTTTTTCCAGTCACTTACTGATAGACGTTTGGGCTGTTTCCTGTTGGGGACTACTACAAATCAAGCTGCTACGAACCTTCATGTACAGTCTTTGAGTGAACATATGTTTTCCTTTCTCTTGGGTAAATATCCAGGCAAGAAATGGCTGGATCACATGGCAGGTATACACTTAATTTTTTAAGAAATGACCAAATTTCTTCCAAAGCACTTATACTGGTTTACATTCCCACCAGCAGTATGTGAGAGTTCCAGTTCCTCTGTATCCTGGCTAATATTTATATAATATTTTTAGAAGCTTATTATCTCATCCAAACAACCACACACAAATAGCCCTTCTCCACAGATGAGCTAAGTTCAATAGACAATGTGTTCAATAAATTTAGAAAATAGCAAAATATCTATATTATTCAGAAAAATAGATTAGCACCATGGAAAATAGCTAAAAGAGTTAAAGGAAGTGACTTCTAGGAAGTAGGACAAGAGGTGGAGGGAAAAAGGAGAGAATACCACTGTCATTTACTGCATTTACAGACTATTTAAAACATACTGTGGATTATTGTAACAGAGAATTAAAATATTCTTGAATAAACAAAAGCAGTCTTAAAGATCTTTTTACAAATGCATATAACGACCTCATTACCTGTTTTTTAATTAAAATTTATCATAGCATAAAATCCTTATTAGTTAATTTGCATTTTCAATATACACTGAGTTAATCATCATAATTAATATATTTCGTGCCCTAAAGTCAGAGAAAGCATCATTGTACGTAACCTAGAGATGATAAATTGTTCAAGAATATCTGTTAATCCTGAGCAGAGTTCACACTGAAACAATGTATAAACATTATGAAGACAAGTAGTTTTTATAGTTTTTAGCCACACTTCATTAAATGTTTTGCTTCTGGAAAGTACTGGCATAGATTAAATTTAAATAACTGACAAAGGTTAGAATCATTTATAATTAAAGACGCACAGCTTTAATTCCTGTGTATGAGGGTTGTGGAGTCTCATTATTGCTACTGTGACTACTCTGATTATAAAACAGGTAAGGACTGGAGAGGCATATGGCCTTTGGTTTCAGAGCCTTGGTTTAAATCCCAACATCACGATTTACCAGCTATGTTCCAATATATGTAAAGCATCGTTAAAAAGTCTCAGTTTCTTCATTTCTAAAAATGGCATTAAAATAACTGCTTCTTAAGACTACTGTGAGGAATAGTGATGTAAGCGATCCATAAAGTTCAGCTACTGGTATTCCCTGGGATTCATTATTGTAAAATACCTGAAGAGCTAAAAATTAAGTATGATAGGGGGTTTTAATTGGAAAATGCTTAGATTTTATGAACATCCATACCAATTAAAGCAGTTAATTATGAAAATCCTAAAAGAGCTTGAGTGATTTTAAAATAAGGAGAAATCTATATCAACCTCTAGCTGATTAGTTAATTGGTTTATGCTAACTACACTAAATTTCTTTTGGTTCACTATTCTCCTTACAGATAAATGACAGGGCATATTCTCTGAGTAAGGCACTGGAGCTAATATTAATTCTGCAAAGATTTTATAGCTTGGTGATGAAGATATAAGATTATAGTAAATTCTGTAAGCAATTAAGTATACTGACATCAGTCTTTTTACTTCAATTTTCAAATTGACCAACTCTTTCTTCTGCTGTTAAGTCTGTCCAATAATTTTTTTTAACCCAGACATTATATATTTCAGTTTTGGAATTTCCATTTGGCTTTTTATAAAAATGTTTATTATTCTGCTGATAATTTCTATCTTTGATAAATTTGAGCATATTTTTCTTTATGTCATTGAGCTCAGTTACAAGAGCTATTTTAAAATTCTCATTTGCTATTACCAACATGATGGTAACTATTGATTGTGTTTTCTTTTGAGAATGGTATATATTTTCTTGTTCTCTGAAAAGAACCTTTGAATTGTACTCTGTCATTGTTAATGTTAACAATGGACACCGAGCTCTGCTATAGTCCTCTGATGAATGTTGATTATTTTGGTTTAGAAATCAGTCAACTTGGTTGAACTAAAACTATAAATTGTGTCTTGAACAGGAACTCAAAACTTATTCAGCTTTTTTAATCCTTCAGTGGGCTGCCCACATGCACATGTGTGATTCAAGGATCAGAGGTTTGTACAAAGTTTATACAGAGAATTTGTTTCCTCTCTGGTTCTTGCTTTTCTAAAATTCTACTCTTGCTTTTCAATGGTTTTTGGTTGCCATGAACTCTTTCTTCTAAGCAACAGGGTGACAAGTTTTCTGTAAGAGTTTTGGTCACCTCATGTAGCATTGACTAAAATCTACCCTCAATCTATAACCCATAAAATTAAGAAAATTCTCATCATATCATTCCTTTTGCCCAAATGCTAACTTCCCCCCAGAATCTGCCTCCTTTGATTATTCATTAGCGCCTTCATATGGTTGATCTTTTTATTTTTCCCAAAGATTATAGTTATCAGTGGGAAGTTCAATCTCTTAGAAGCTTACTCAACCATACTAGAAGCACACAGACCACTAATTTTACTTAAGTTCTACTCTTCACAGGATTTAAGCAGGATTAGTGGTAAGGGATGCAAAGATATCTGGGCCACTCCCACTTTTTCCAAGAGAATGAAATCTGGTGGGGGTCAGATTCTAAAACACGGATCTCACAGGAGTTACTTGTGGAGAAGGTTGCTATTTGTGCAAAAGTCATCCTAATTCTTTAAATTGAGTTGATGCTAAATTTCACAAGTAGAAAAACGAAACCACTTTGCTTGCTTTTTCTTCTGTTTCTACCAGGAGCACTTAGACACTTTCATTGTTTCATTTTTAGGTACTTAATTGAAACAGGATTTAAGATCTGGGTTTTAGTGGAGAGAGGACCTCAAATCTAAGCCATATTCAGGAATGCTAAAGGTACTACATTACAATTTGAGAAATAAACATCCTTAATAATTGTTTTTAAGTATTTAGTTTCCTTTTATAACTTTCCCTTGAGAAATTCACAGAAAGAAGGGTTTTCACACAGCACAATTTGGACATTCCGAGTTTCCAGCTAGAAATCATTTACTAGGTCTGCCAAACTTTCATTAAAGTCCTAAGTAGTGACAGCCAGAGAGCATGACCAAAAGTGAGGGATGTGAGGGAAGAAAAGCAAAGAGGAAATTAGCAGAGGACATTCTGTTTGAGGAGTTCACAATTTCTTAGAAACTAAACAGAATTTTAAAAATCTTTATATCTTATATAATCAAATCACAACCAAGCTCCCACAATAATTTGCACAGCAGGGGCTAGAACCTAGATGGGTTCACTCTAGCCCAGCAAGTTTTTAATGATACCATACACATACAAGAAGTCCATAAATTTAGACTCCCCAAGTCAAAGAACTTTGTTGCTTATCATTAAATTTCAAGTCCCACCAGAAAATCTTTGGATTTTTGTTCCATTAAAACTTCTCTGAGGGGCACCTGGGTGGCTCAGTGGGTTAAAACCTCTGCCTTCAGCTCAGGTCATGATCTCAGGGTCCTGGGATCAAGCCCTGCATAGGGCTCTCTGCTCAGCAGGGAGCCTGCCTCCACGTCTCTCTCTGCCTGCCTCTTTGTCTACTTGTGATCTCTGTCTTTCAAACAAATAAAATCTTTAAAAAAAAAATTCTCTGATTTTAATTCTGAGAAATTTCATGCAATATAAAATTCCTTATGTAGTTTAATAGCTTAAAGATCTTACTGAGATATAATATCATTTATACTGTTCAATTAACATTTGATCCCTGGTTAATAAATGTCCCATCTTCATCACAGCTTCCTATTGCATTAAAATAGATGAATTTTGTCTTAGTACGTATTTTCTTTTATATTAAAAATCTTGTGGATGATCAAATGTGAATATTTTATGATAAACATACCCCCACACCTGGAATATTTTACAGTTTTAAAAAACGGAATAAAAAGAAAAATTGGGGGTGCCTGGGTGGCTCATTCATTAAGCATCTGCCTTTGGCCCAGGTCACAATCCTAGGGACCTGGGATCCAGTCCCTCATCAGGCTCCCTGCTCAGCAGGAGGCCTGTTTCTCCCTCTCCCACTCCCCCCTACTTGTATTCTCTCCCTCACTGTCTCTCTCTCTCTGTCTGTCTGTCAAATAAATAAATTTTGAAAAAAAAGGGACACCTGGGTGGCTCGGTGGGTTCAGCCTCTGCCTTACTGCTCAGGTCGTGGTCTCAGCATCCTGGGATCAAGCCCCGCATGGGGCTTTCTGCTCAGCAGGGAGCCTGCTTCCTCCTTTCTCTCTGCCTGCCTCTCTGTCTACTCATGCTCTCTCTCTCTGTGTCAAATAAATAAATAAAATCTTTAAAAAAAAAAAAAGAAGAAAAAATTTTTTAAAAGTTTAAAAATTGTTAAAACCCTTAATCATATAAACAATATCTGTAAGCTAGAAAAAGGATATTTTCTGTGCCAACTTTTAGGACTTAAAATGAATATACCTCTAGATATCCGAAAATAGGTCTGCTTTTATGCTAATTTACAATACTCTATACCCTCTTATTTAAATAAAAATGGCTGATTGTTATAGAGCAATAAGTTATTCTTTGACTGGAAATTCTAAGTCTGGAAATGCTGACAAGCTATTCAACAACTTGGCCTTATTTAAGAATGAATCAGTTCTATAAATGCTTTACAAGTTACTATACTACCACAAGATTGCCCTCACTAAAAATGTTAAGTAGGGCAAACCAAATACAGACAAAAGCCAATTTCTCCAAGATCTGTTCATCAAAAGCACCTGTCTAGAGGCAACTGCACCATCTCTGACTGACCTGTTATTCTCTGACTTCATCAGACCCACACCTACAAGAGCTGTGCGAGGAAGCACACCAACGGTTTTATGAGCAACCCCAACACCATAGCATCACTCTCCTCAGCCCACAGCTAGGAGTTACACAAAGTATGTTATGGCCCAGAACCTTCCATGATGCCTTCTTAAATATTCTACATTATCTATGTCTTGCTTAAAAACCTACATTTGTTTTCCCACTGAAATGCTCATATCTTATATAGTCATTATCATAAATACTCATCTATATGAAACAATAATGATTTTTTTTTAGGGTTTTTTCAACTCTCTCTGCATCTCATTTATCTAAGGATGCGCTTTCCATTCTCTCTTCTTGTACTCAGCAGAACAAGCCACCAAGCTGGAGCTCTTTGCATGTGAACCTATGCCTGATACATCATTTATAACTAGTAAAACCATTTTTAAAGAAAGAGAATGTGTCACAATGAGTGAGGTAATTAATTTTTTATGTAGTTGACTTTTCAGTCAGCTGTGGTGCCTTTATTTTGTCAGGATGTAATCATCTACTACTCACACAGAAATGCAAAGTCACATTAAGTGCAAAGTGGAGATGTCTTAAGTAGGCTCTGAAAATGGCAAAGTGTGGTAATCCTTGAAGCTGGATGATGAGTTCATGGTGGCTCATTACCATATTTTTTCTTATTGTATTTATGAAAATTTTTGCATTAAAAATTAAGTGTAAAAAAAAATAGAGAGGGGCTTCTTGAGTACAGCAAGTCCCTCTGCAGTCTACCACTTGACTGGGACCTATGAAAAAAATAACCCCTTAAAGCACACATATTTAGAATTGCTAAACTGTATTTGGATTAATCTCCTACTTCCAGATATCTGTGGTCTGGAACTCTGTGGAAACTGAAAATTCAAGTTTAGTGGAACCAAATTCCCTTTCCTACAACACTAATTTCTCAGAACAGAGTCCTCATCATCTTCATCATCCTCATGTCCATGTCGCCTGCCCTTCACCGAGCATTAAGCTATAACAGAGGTCACTTGCCTGTTGTCACTTCTAGTGTTGACTGTTGTGCCACTGACCTTGATCCTCCCAGACTCTGGCTATTCAAGGTCTTTTCTGGTTCCATATAAATTTTAGGATTATTTATTTCATTTCTTTGAAAAAAAAGGGATGGGATTTTGATAGGGATTGCGTTAAACATGTGGATTACTTTAGGTAGCATAGACATTTCCACAATATTTGTTCTTCTAATCCATGAGCGTGGAACACTTTTTCCATTTCTTTGTGTCTTCCTCAATTTCTTTTGTGAGTACTACTTTATAGTTTTCTGAGTACAGATTCTTTGCCTCTTTGGTTAGGTATTCCTAGATATCTTATGGTTTGGGGTGCAATTGTAAATGGGATTGATTCCTTAATTTCTCTTTCTTCTGTCTTGGTGTTGGTGTATAGAAATGCAACTGACTTCTGTGCGTTGATTTTCTATCTTGACACTTTACTGAATTCCTGTACAAGTTCTCGCAGATTTGGAGCGGAGTCTTTTGGGTTTTCCACATTAAGTATCATATCACCTCAAAGAGAATTTCTTTTTGTTGTCTGATTGCTGAGGCTAGGACTTCTAGTACTATGTTGAATAGCAGTGATGATAATGGACATCCCTGCCGTGTTCCTAACCTTAGTGGAAAAGCTCTCAGTTTTTCTCCACTGAGAATGATATTTACTGTGAGTTTTTCATAGATGGCTTTAATGATATTGAGGTATGTACCCTCTATCCCTACACTTTGAAGCGTTCTGATCGAGAAAAGATACTCTACTTTGTCAAATGCTTTTTCGGCATCTACTGAGAGTATCATATGGTTCTTGTTCTTTCTTTTATTGATGTATTGTATCACATTGATTGATTTGCAGATGTTGAACCAACCTTGCAGCCCTGGAATAATCCCACTTAGTCGTGGTGTATAATCCTTTTAATGGACTGTTGGATCCTATTGGTTAGTATTTTGGTGAGAATTTTCACATCTGTGTTCATCAAGGATATTTGGCCTGTAATTCTCTTTTTTGATGGGATCTTTTTCTGGTTTTGGGATCAAGATAATGCTGGCCTCATAAAATAAATTTGGAAGTTTTCCTTCCATTTCTATTTTTTGGAACAGTTTCAGGAGAATAGGAATTAGTTCTTTAAATGTTTGGTAGAATTCCCTTGAGAAGCCATCTGGCCCTGGGCTCTTGTCTGTTGGGAGATTTTTGATGACTGCTTCAATCTCCTTACTGGTTATGATCCTCCTGGACTCATCATGAAAAATGTAACTGCTACTTAGAGAAACATGAATGCCACTCTGTTTGGTTATGGAGCTCTGGATCCCTATTCCCTTTGTCTAGAATCCTCATCACCTAAGAATTCCAGATTTATGAGGAAAACCTGTTAAAATTTCTAGGATTAAAATTTTATGTTGGGGTGATTACTGAACAGTAAATTGTGGAAATTTAATAACAATCATTCGTCCTTTTAAAGACATGAAGAGATCCCTTGGTATATCTGAGCATTTATTGAACTTATTTCATTAACAGGAAATTCTCTCCCTTATTCTTAGCTACATATTTCATACTAGAATTTAGTTTTATAGGTCCCTAACTTGATCCTCCCTATGGGGATTATTTACTCCATTATTTAGCTGAGTACTGAAAACGTGCCTGATATTCTTTCAAGTGTTGAGTATATAATAATAAATAAAAGAAGCAGGGAGTCCTAAAGGGCTTTAATTTAATATGGAAACAGACAATAAAGAAAATAAATAGTATGCCAGATGCTGAAAAGTGCTCTGGAAATAAATAAAGCAGTAAAAAAAAGGGTTGGAGATACTGAGAGGGAGAGCTAATGTTTCATAAAGGGTGACCAAGAAATCCTTCATTGATAAGTTGATTTTTGACTCCACAGAGTTTTGACGTGAGAAATAAACAATAAAAATGTTTGAAGGAAGAATGTTACAGATAAAAGGAACAGCAGAGGCTTTTTTAAATTTTATTTTATTTATTTATTTGACAGACAGAAATCACAAGTAGGCAGAGAGGCAGGCAGAGAGAGAAGGGAAAACAGTCTCCCTGCTGAGCAGAGAGCCCGATACGGGGCTTGATCCCAGGACCCTGAGATTATGACCTGAGCTGAAGGCAGAGGCTTAACCCACTGAGCCACCCAGGCACCCCAACAGCAGAGGTTTTAATGCAGCAACATACTTAGTGAATTCAAGGAACAACAGGAAGTTGGACAGAGTAATAGAGTGGGCTAGAGCCTAGAGACCCTTGAAAGGAAATTGTCTTATCAGCTGAGCCAAATGGAAGCGATTGCAAGGCTTCCAGTATAGGAATGACAGGACACAATTTATCTTTTCACATGGATCCCTCTGGCTACTGTTTTAAGAAGAGACTGTAATGGGCAAGGCTAGAAGCAAGGAGACCAGTAAGGAGGCTAAAGCACAATCGAGACCAGGGATCAAGACCAAGTCCACCACAAGAGTCAGAGTGGTAGGATTGGTGAGTGGTGGTTAAACTCCAGAAATCTTTTTAAGACAAGGTCAACAAGATTTACAAATAGAATGTATACAAGGTGTAGGAAATGTCAAGAATGACTCGAAGGTTTCTGATCTGAGAAGAAAACAATTACCATCTTCTGAGAAAGGGAAGACCAGGAGCAGGTGAGGCCGTATGCAGGCCTGAGTTGGTTGCTTCTTACTCCTTTTTTCCCCAAATTGCATGAAGTTCGCAGGTATGTTATGAGCCATGAGATAGCAAGATTTATCACTTCCCTCTCAACAAACACAAGAATGGGCTTCCAAGAGCATTTCCCTTCTACTCTCTCTACCCCATACTCCTCTCCTACACAACACAGAAATAGAAAACATGAGATTGGAAATTTGGCATGTCACTTCTGAAAAGCTGTGAACCTAAAATATTAAAAATATCTAAGGGCTCTTTTCTTCCCCATGTCAAGTAAATATATAATCTTTCATCCCCTCCTCCCCTGTATTGTTTGTCATTCTCATTATTCTTTCAGAATTCTAGGTTTACTGTTTCCAGAAACAAATGTCCAAGAACAGAATTGTCTCATTCAGGCACAGGTTTTTTCCAAGTGACTAGGTGGGCCCTAGCACCTGCCCTGGGTTTACATTCCTCTTGTTTTGTAGGCAGGGATTCTCAAAGATAGTTGTCCATAACCAGAAGTCAGAAATCAGAATTTCAGACCCTCCCATCAACAGGGTGACTTCCTCCAAAACTGAAAGCTAGAGAGAGAACTCATTTTTCTGACAGAGATCATAAATACTAAGCCATCTCACCAATCATTCATCACCACATTGCTGTTTTGCTTTGAAATAAATATACCTAGCGATTTGCCTCTGAGGTACTGTTTTTCAATCGACATTCCCAATATGTGTTGATCTTACTTGGTTTCCTGCATCTCTCTTGAAAAGCTAGCTTCATCCTGGCTGGCCTCTGAGAGAGCCATTCCCTTCCCTATACAGCAGGGATGGGGGAGTGAGCCCACTGAGACTATAGTGGTCAGTCCTCTTGATTGTGAACTTTGACTCTACAGCAAAAACAGTGAGTACAAAACAGTTTTCAAAGGGTTACAACATGCAACTCATTATGATGGATATGGATAAAATGTAGAAAAGAACTTATCCTTTTGAAGGTATGAAAAACCTCACAATTTTTCTGTAGACCTACTAATCACTTTAAGTCAGATAATATTTAATGTTTTAAGATAGAAGGTAAGATCTATGACAGCTGAGAAGCTGCAAACTGCCTACAGCTGTCAGAGAAAAGAATGCCTCATAAGAAGCCGAAGTCAAAGTCCCTTGCCAAGACTCAGATGAGTACAGTGAAGGTATCACCTGAGTTTGGGGCAGAGGCAGGATTGAAATGGCTTAGGAGCCAGTCAGACAGAGAGAAGGAGAGAACTTCATCAAAACTTCATCAAAGACCACCCCTTTGGTAGTCTTCTAAGGTTCCTAAGGAGCCAGGTCATGCATAGGTAGCCTAGGGAAAAAGAATGTGTCAAGTGCTGTGAAGTGTGTAAACCTGGCGATTCACAGACCTGTACCCCTGGGGATAAAAATAGATGTTTATAAAAAATAAAAAATTAAAAAAATTAAAAAAAAAAGAATGTGTCAAATTCTAGGTGTCTTGGTGGGAAGTTGAGCAGGATGGGGCCATGGGTCAAGAAGAAAATCTGTGTTGAGCCTGTAGGTGGAGGGTAAATACAGCAGAAAGGCAGCAATCTTGCCTGGCAGGATAACCTCCTTCTGTGGGATTTTTTCCTGGATTCCCCTCCCCCAGTTTCATCACCCCAAGCAGAACTGATGTCTCCCTTGGCACGACCATCTACTTTGTACATTTAGTGCAAGTACCCACATCATATGTATGTTTATATGCCCAACATCTGGGCAGTTCTCACACACAGTGGAAGTTCAAACAATACTTGAGGAAGTGAGCTGAAGGGGGGCAGTGCATAAGAACAAACTGATGGCACCTAGAATCTCCTCTCAGTGAAAAGAAACTAGAAGACAATTGTATTAGTTTCTTATGGCTGCTGTAACAAATAACCACAAAATTGGTTGCTTAAAATAATACATATTTATTCTCTTACAGTTATGGAAACCTTAAATCCATATGTATGTGTATGTGTATGTTATGTATTTATATGTGTGCATGTGAACATACATTTTCTAGATCTGCCCCTAGGGATTAGAAACAAATACACCCCAACAACAATGAGCACATCTAGCACCCAGACCTTGATCACTAATACCACCCCCTATTTAAAAAACAAACAAAGCAAAAACAAACCTACCACATCCCCTCAAAAAAGTGGTTAATTTCAGAACTTGAACAATGTGGATTACAAGAAGAACCTGGAATATTTTACACGAAAAAGTAAGAAAGTAGTCAAAGAATGAAGGAACATGTCCCAAGACACAGAAGCTCCCAGTGAGACTCCCAATAGTCATATCAGTGATACTTTGAGCACTAAAATAATTAAGGGCAGTAATGAATTACAAGCTCCTGAAAAAGTTGGAATCAATGATCCATTTTCTAAAATAGAGAGGAAGGATAAATCCATTAATGAAAAAGAACAGTGGGTTTTTTCTTAAAGGAAAATGCCAAGTGCATATGGGAAAATGCAGAAGTGCTGGAGCTGGCAGACCACCATTCTGCAACCATCCTATTAAAGGTTGGTTCAGCACCATCAATGGGCACTAAACCAACGAGGAAATTTTTATTAAATTTGTGTTGTCTCAAAGTGTCTCCCCAGATTGCTTATTAATTACAAGGGAAAGATGGTGATTATTCAGTCAGGAATTGAACATCTTGACTGGGTTCACAAGTTAATTATCACCATTAAGGGGCAGATGGGCATGATGGACCTAAGATGCAACACCCTGAGAAGGTAAAACATCACTTATGAAGTGTTCCAGCCAAGAATATACAACCTAAATGCAAACATGAGAAACTGTTGGACAAACCCAAAGTCAGAAATATTTTCTTTTAAAAATACTGTATTCTTTAAAAATATCAATACCAGGGCCCCTGGGTGGCATAGTTGGTTAAGCTTCTGCTTTCAGCTCAGGTTATCTTAAGGTCCTAGGGTCGAGCCCTGCATCGGGTTCCCTGCTTAATGGGGAGTCTGTTTCTCCCTCTCCCCCTACTGCTCATGATCTCTCCTCTCTCTTTCTCAAATAAGTAAAATCTTAAAAAAAAATTTTTTAAACCATCAATACCATTAAAAGACAAAGACAGACCATGGATTAAAATGCCTGAGAGACATTATAACTAAATGCAACACATGATCCTAAGCTGGATTCTATACTGGGGAAAAATATTATAATGAAATTATTAGATCAGATGATGAAATTGAAATATGGAAGATACATTATGCAAACATATTGTATTAATGTTGAATTTCCTGAAGTTGTAACTATATTGTGTAGATTTTATTTATTTATTTTATTTTAGAGAGAGAGAAAGCAGGGAGGGGAGGGAGAGAATCTCAAGCAGACTCCTCTCTGAGCACAGCCTAACATGGGGTTTGATCTCATGACTCTGAGACCATGACCTGAGCAGAAACCAAAGTCAGATTCCCAAACAACTAAGTCACCCAGGCACCCCAGATATTCTTATTCTTAAGAAACAATACAGAAGCATTTAGGGGAAAAGACTATGCAATTGACCCCTAAATGGTTCAGAATAAATGGTATGTGCATATGTATGAGTGTGTGTGTGTGTGTGTGTGTGTGTGTGTATCGGGGGGGGCACAAGTCAGTGATAAAGTATATGGAGTAAAATGTTAAGAACAGATTAATTTGAGTTAAAGATATACAGGTATTTTTGTGCTATTCTTATTCTTGTCATTTTTTTGTGACTATGAAATATTTCCAAATAAAATTTTAAGAAATAGAACTGTTCACTGTCATTTTTAAACTATTAGAAGATGTAGTAAAAATTATTGAACCAACAATAGACCTCTTTGAAATAAAAATAATACCGTGAAGAACTTTAAAAAGAGGCATCACTTCAGGCAGATTCTTGTTGACTCTAAACCCTCAATTTTCCAATTATCTCATCATAAACATCTGCACACCCAACAGCAACACCTCAGGATCTTCACATTACTCCTCATTCTTAATTCAAGCATGAATGAGTCACTATTAAGTAAACTCACCCTTACAGAAATCCTTCAAAATAAAGGATAAATGTAACAATATATGAAAGATTAAAAAAAAAATCCAGTAAAAAGTTGGTCTAAAGAACCATAATTCTAAACTATGAACTGATAGTTCTAAACTATGAACTGATTTTATCGACATTTCCAACAGAGTTAGCAATAAAAGATATATAAAATCCCTGAATAATAATAAGATAGGCTCTAAAAGGATTGCTAATTATTTGAGCCAGAGAACACATGAACTTTACATAAAATGAGACATTTTATTTACTTGGGAACTTCTATATTAACCTTGAATAGGAACTTTCTCCTCACGGGTTGGATTCTCAAAGCAGAGCCTTAAATGGGATTAGGGATGATATGTGAATCAAGAGTGAGTTGTGTATCACATTACCTATGAAAGGTAGGGGAGGAAGCAGATTGGGCAGGGGGGAAAGCCAGACTGACAACCTGATGAAGATTTTGCAATCTGCTAGGGAGCTCTGAACCAACAATTGCCCATCTCAGTTGTCCTGCATCATGCAGACCCAACTTGACATGACTTTCACTCCAGCCTCTTTCAATCACTGGTTGTAAGATACCCTGGGAAGGACCTAACATGAGGGGAGGTATTGTCTGCAATGGAGGCAGATCTGAAAGAGCTACCAGTTGGGTAACTGAACAAGTTACCCAAGAATTGGACAGTGAATCTCGCGTTGAAGGGTGAACTTGATGGCACATATCCATTTCTACCACAGTTCACTCTGTCCAATTCACGTCCACTTCACCATATATATTCAGGGAGCAGCTCCTCCTGAATTTTGATGAACCTCTCTTCTTGAGGGAATCTTAGAAGAGAAACTAACCACAAACCCCACTGTGGCAGCTGGTCTCAGGACCAAAATTCACACATTATCTCCCTCCTCACTATCCATTCTAGGTTACTTTTACCTTCCAGAGCCCCCTTTGGTGGTCTTGCTAGCTTACTGGGTGGTGTGACCCAGACTCTGAGAGGTCCCCATGATTGCTTATTCCAGGTTTGCCAAAATTTGTATTCACAATTGACAAAAGGATGCCAAGATGTACCCAAATGGATCACCCTAGATTCTACATGTTTTTCCATGTCTCTTTTTACCCCCTAATGATCAGTGTCAATTACCCCTGCCAAGACAGTGATATTTTTTGCCTGCCAGTCTCTGGACACAAGGAACACAAAATACCCTGGAAACATCCATAGCTTAGAATTAAAGGAGATGCTTTCTGGGTTCCCTGGTTGAAGAGACCCCAGAAATTAGAAATCAAGCCTTTATCCCTGCAAAGCCCAGAGGCATAGGAAGGAGAAGCACGAAGTCCTCCATGACATCATGGGGAGTAATAATAAATGCAATCACTAGTGCTTCTACTTCCTGATCCCAGAACCTAGTACCACACAAAGGAATGGTGCCAGGGAAAGGTCTCAGAAAAGCAGCCGTACTTAGCTCAGCTGTTGGGCCCATATGTAACCTCCATCTCTGGTGCCATTGCCGTTTTGTTCATTTGCCTATTATGACAACACTGGGCTAGCCAATGATGGAGGCTGGTGACATACACAGTCCAAATAGTTTTGCATACTTCTCAGTTTAGTACTTCTTCTGTGGTGTATGCTCTCTGATGAGTAACAAAAATCTTTATACTTCATGGCCACTCCCGTATGTCCATCCACTTTCTCTAATCCAGAATCCTTGTCATCAAACATCTTCTCACTCCGAGCCAGACCATTCACCATGTCCATGAGACCATATACTTTCTTTTTTGAAATTTTTTAAAGTTATTATTTTATAGTTAGCTTATAATTTTGTGGAGTTTTTAAACTTAAATTCAATTAATTAACATATAATGTATTTTTTGTTTCAAGGGTACAGTTCTGTGATTCATCTGTCTTTTGAACCTAGCGTTCACTGCAACAGAGTCCATATATTTTCTATCTCAGGCTATTTCTCTTTCCAAAAATAGTGAGTAACCTTGACCAGGTACACCATCTGAAGTCTTGCCCATTGGGAACAATTTCCCTTCACCTTATCTTCCAAGCCTACCTCTGAGTGGTCTTTACTGTCGCTGCTCTCTGTTTTCAACTTGAGCCCATATATCAAACTGTCTTACCCTTGGCCAAACTCATGCTTTTCCCACTTCCTTCAGGTGTTCGATTGGAATCCCTAATACAATCATAGGCATGGATTGGAAACAAGGTGATGGTGCAACAGAGGTGTCTACTTTGGGGTCCAGGCAATGTGCTCCCAGTTTGCTTTTTATTGGTTCCAATTGCACTGCTTCTGATTTATGAAGGATTGTTTCAGTATTCAAATGGCCTTATGACTCTCTCATCTTACAGCTCCTGGCTCTCCAGTCAGCAGATTCTAGATCTGCAAACTGGCTCAGGTCTAGAAACTAGAAATGAGATTGTGACTTTTTATAATCAACTTAGGATAATCATCCATGATTTCTTCTCATATAGACTGAGTGATAGTCTCATTGGCTACCCATCTAGAAACACTGTGTGCTATTAATCATCTCCATACTTCTCTGCAGGTCAGGCCACCTTGGCTGCCATTCCATTCTTGCCAACTGGAACTATAATGGCAACCTTCTGGGGTCTGGCAGTGAAGTGTCACCACCTGGTCTTTATGCTTCAGGCTTCTGTCATCTCTACTTTTAGCAACATGCCACATTCAGGAACAACCTCACCTACTGTCAGCCCTGGCCTATGGAGGACAACTACCATGGAAATTCTTATGAACCTTGTGCCTGTCTCACTGGTAAACTTTTGTGGCCTTGGTAAATGGTGTGTCCTCCAGGCCTTCTTGTGAAACCTACTCCTCCATCCCAGCTTATCCAAATCCTTATGACTTCTAGTCCCTAGCAATCTGCATTTCCACATTGTTAAATTGTAAGCTATGATTTTTTTCCATGCTTCAAGAACCCAACCTAATAATAAATGTGCATCATCTCCTGAGGTTCTTGCCAAAATGTCAAATTCTGTATTTGGGGTGCACTTATCAGACCTTATCTTCTGGTATCCTTGATCAAACACCCTCAACATCCAAGCTCACACACATATACCTGGCTCCCCCCAGAATGTGTTGGTTACATCTTACAGCTACTGTCTCTTCTCCGTTTCATACCCAGCATAGCCCTCACTGGCTTGTGCTGAGAATTAGCCCTAATTCTGGGAGTAGTTGACAGAATGGGAGGAGGGAGCAGATCCTGAGAGAGGCACCTGTTGCCTTCTGGGGGAAAGGTCTCTTCATTGCCATATAGGATGGCATTGTGTTGGCTTTTAATAGGAAGTTGTGGGCCCCCAGAATTGGCCAGATGATTCAAGAAGTCTGAGAAATCAAAGTATTTGAAAGTATCCACTCATTGTCTCCACCCTCCATGTCAGGATCTCTAGTTTTCACAATCATGGCTCTGAACTTGGCTTAACAATCTGCCTTGAGTAGAAGGTTAATAATTTTTTTTTTTTTAATGCAGCCACTCTATTAAGTTCTAGCGTTGGTCCTCAGCATGCTTTACCCTCTCATTCAGTACATGCAAGTATCTTTTCGTAAAAGCAAACAGTACCTCCAGATTTCACATCCTGCTTTTAGTTGTATGCTGCTCACCTCAGTTTTTCCTGTAGCAAAGATAGTAACACTTACTTATGTTTCTATCTATTCCTATTATTTTATTCCATACTTATTTTATTTATTCTACTTTTAATTATATACTTATTCTCAGACAGCCAAAGTGAGGAAAATTAATCAGTAGACAACTTTAAGATTTTGAAGTAAGAATTTCTGTTTCTGGCTTAAAATACTTTAAAGTTTCTGAGAGATAAAAGTATAAAATAAAAACAAAACATGATTCCTTCATCTCTGTGTCTGTCAAGACCAAAGAAGAAGACCTTAGAAATGGAAGGACAGGAATTGTTTACTGCAGTGGGTTCATCATTAGATAAGCAGAACCTGAATGCCACACAGGTGAGTACCTCCTTTCTTCCAAGCCTCCTGTTCCCTTGGCTGCCACAATGTATGCCCTTGGCTTTGCTTCTCCTTTGATGCTTTTCAATCTCCTAAAGTCATTCTCAAGAGAATCTTTAAAAACTCCCATGCCTTAGAGCTCTATTCTAATACCTTAAGTTGACATTCTCTCCCTGGATAATCTTATTCATGGACTTGACTGTGATTTTCATCTATGTGCCAGTTATTCCCACA
The DNA here is from genome assembly GCF_022355385.1 of Mustela nigripes. NCBI lineage: Eukaryota > Metazoa > Chordata > Mammalia > Carnivora > Mustelidae > Mustela > Mustela nigripes. The sequence goes on from NC_081561.1 coordinate 106,872,037, forward strand.
TCAGCTATCTCCAGCCCAGATACCACTCTCTGAGGTCCAAGGTTACATACTCAATTTTCTACTTGATGTCTCCACCCATGAGTGACACAAATTCATGTCCAACTTCCAAAGCTGCTTTCTGGGTGGTTTCTACTTTAGTAAATGGCATTATCATGCAATAATAACCTGAGAGTCATCTTTGACCACTCCCTATCACATCCACCCATTCTTATTTAATCCCCAAGTCCTGAAGATCTTCCCACTTAATATACCTCAAATATTTCCACTTAATTTAATCCCTTTATCACCTCCGTTTCTCACAGTTTCCTAGTGATCTCCGTGCATCCGTTTTTTGATCCCTCCAAACTATTCTTCACATAGGAGCCAGAATAATTATTTAAAATGTGAAATTGATTCAGGTCAATTTCTACACAAAGACTTCCATGATTTCCATCTACCCTTAAGATAAAATCCTGAATCACTGAGATATTTCATTTCAAGCTACACTTCTCCTGGTTTGTTCCACACCAGCCATATGCTGTGTTTTCTGTTCCTTGAACATGTCCACTTTCTCACATCAGGACGTTCAAACATGACATGGTCAGTGTTTGAAACCCTCCTTTTCCCCACCCCTAGCTTAGCTAATTCTTATATACTTCAGATTTCAACCTAAATCACTTCTTTCTTAAGAAGGCTTATTGTAATAGTGATTTTCATTTCTTCTCCCCTCCCCCCAGTTCTTTTTTCTCTTCTTTCATACCCTATTTTGTGTCCCAGAAGGCTCAGACGAACCACCTATCTCTCTGGGGTTCTTTTGCCCTCTGGCTAGGATAGCCAGTGAAAGCACTTGTAAGAGAGCCAAATGAAAAAAGAAAGAGCGTTCAAGGTATTTCTTTCCTTGCTCTTTCCCTGCTTCGGCTCTGTGGTTCTAGGAGAAAATGTGTCCTGTTCTCAATGGTATTGTTCTTACCAGATGAGGTATATAATAACTTCTCCATGACTGCTTGTCCCTAAATGATTCGGCACCCACTGCTGGTTTGCCTAAGTTGACACTTCTGTAAATTGCCTTATTCTTTGTGTAGAATTCTGCTAGGATCCAGAATGATACACTCTCCCTGACTCATTGTTTTATGCTCCACAAACCCTCTTTATTTTCTCTGAAATAACACTTTCTGACCATGGACAAAGGAATTTATTCAAAGCTTATTTTTTACATTTAATTATAAGCTCCAAGAAGACAGAGTCTGTATTTGTCTTTTCATTTTTATATCTAAGCACCTAGCACAGTGCCTAGCATGTTATATCATTAAATATACATTTACTGAATGAAGAAATAACATTGCATGATGACTGTGGAAATGGAAGAGACATGTAGGACATGAAGAGGTAAATCAAAGGAAATTGCTAAGCACAAATCAGCGAGATCTTCTCACCCATTTCAACACATATGAAGGGCTCACATGAAATACTGTATGTGAATAAACTGTAAGTGGTAAGGCACTATTTTATATTATTTATATGTGTTTTTTTTTTTAATGTTGGAACAAACTCCTTAGTTTCTTTCTGTTCAACTTCTTGCTTTTTATTGTAGGCTGCCCCCTGGGTTGGAGAGAGCTGAGCTGGATGGATAACAGTAAAGCACATGGAAAGGAAGATGTGCCCAGACACTTGTCCTCTCTACAGACTGCAAAATGTCCTCAAATTATAGAAGTGTTAAGAATTTCTGCAGCAAAAAAAAAAAAAAAAAAAGAAAGAGCGAGCCAACCAAGATGTATATTTCTTAAGGAAATTGGATTTTCAGAGGAGAATGGATTGGCTTTTGAAAAATTGGTGAATACTTCAAATGAAATATTTAATTTCATTCATTAAATTAAAAAAAAAAGAAAACTAGAGTTAAATATTATACATAATTGCCTTCAGGAAAAATACCAACCCACAACAAAAATAAAGTTCTGAGACTCTGGAAAAGAAAAATACTAAGCCATCAATATTTCAGGAGCTGACCACTTAGGTATATTGAGTCTCAGGCCAGAAAATTCCTTCTATCGGTCACGGCACCTCCTGATCTATAGAAAGTGAAGTGTAGAAGGGCAGTACTTAATAACGTGAGAAAATGGATGCCATATCATTTCAGTTTTTCGGCAAGTTGTTGTCAGTTTTCTTAGGAAAATAAAGACAGACTAGGGAGATCATTAGAATTAGGAAATAGTAATGTACAATAAATACTCCTTCACAAGGGACATTCTGGGGATACTCCGTCTCTACGCATTTGGCCAGATCTTACCAGAACTGAATAGGAGAAATAGGAAAGAGTGCAAGCATTCAGTCTCCTACAGCTCTAACCATCAGCTGGTCACTCTTTTCTACATACCACTAAGCTTCACAGGACTACTCTTATTGGTCCCACGTATCTCCAGCCATCCTCCAGGAAAGACAAACCATTCATCTGGCATTCATCTTGTTGCTCAAGCCAGACTTCCACCTTACCTAGAACAAGTAGGATTCTTAGGCCCCCTCAATCCACACACTGTGTCTATATGACTTCAGAGAATGTTGCTTCTACAAGAACAATGGTATCACATGACCGAACTGCAAGAAATCTACCAGACCGAGCTCAAACCTTCTGTTTTATAACTGGGAATGTCAGACCCACAGGAGCAGAATGACTTGCTTGTCTCTCACAGTTGGAGAATGATAGGCTGAAACTCTTAGTTCTCTAGCTTGCCAGCAAGACATTGAGTTTCCAAGCAGTTCAATGTATGTTTCTGCAACTGGTAACCTTCTATGACTCTGCCACATTTTTAGCATAATTCATAAGACACATTCCCTTGATCTAATAGATGAAGTTTACTTTTGGCCTTTTCTTCCTCAAACTCTTTCTTCTCTCTCTCGCCATACCACTCCCTTGCTCCTCTCACCATTTCTTCTCTTACTTTATCTAGTTTTTCTTTAAAAGTAGAATAAGGTTTTACTATGAGCAACTCTACGCCAATAAATTTGACAACCTGGAAGAAATGGATGCATTCCTAGAAACATATAAACTACCACAACTGAACCAGGAAGAAATAGAAAGCCTGAACAGACCCATAACCAGTAAGGAGATTGAAACATTCATTAAAAATCTCCAAACAAACAAAAGCCCAGGGCCAGACGGCTTCCCGGGGGAATTCTACCAAACATTTAAAGAAGAATTAATTCCTATTCTACTGAAACTGTTCCAAAAAATAGAAATGGAAGGAAAACTTCCAAACTCGTTTTATGAGGCCAGCATCACCTTGATCCCAATACCAGGCAAGGATCCCATCAAAAAAGAGAGCTATAGACCAATATCCTTGATGAACACAGATGTGAAAATACTCAACAAAATACTAGCCAATAGGATTCAACAGTACATTAAAAAGATTATTCACCACGACCAAGTGGGATTTATTCCAGGGCTGCAAGGTTGGTTCAACATCCGCAAATCAGTCAATGTGATACAACACATCAATAAAAGTAAGAACAAGAACCATATGATACTCTCAATAGATGCTGACAAAGCATTTGACAAAGTACAGCATCCCTTCCTGATCAAAACTCTTCAAAGTGTAGGGATAGAGGGCATATACCTCAATATCATCAAAGCCATCTATGAAAAACCCACCGCAAATATCATTCTCAATGGAGAAAAACTGAAAGCTTTTCCGCTAAGGTCAGGAACAGGGCAGGGATGTCCATTATCACCACTGCTATTCAACATAGTACTAGAGGTCCTAGCCTCAGCAATCAGACAACAAAAGGAAATTAAAGGCATCCAAATCGGCAAAGAAGAAGTCAAATTATCACTCTTCGCAGGTGATATGATACTATATGTGGAAAACCCAAACGACTCCACTCCAAAACTGCTAGAACTTATACAGAAATGCAGTAAAGTGTCAGGATATAAAATCAATGCACAGAAATCAGTTGCATTTCTCTACACCAACAGCAAGACAGAAGAAAGAGAAATTAAGGAGTCAATCCCATTTACAATTGCACCCAAAACCATAAGATACCTAGGAATAAACCTAACCAAAGAGGCACAGAATCTATACTCAGAAAACTATAAAGTACTCATGAAAGAAATTGAGGAAGACACAAAGAAATGGAAAAATGTTCCATGCTCCTGGATTGGAAGAATAAATATTGTGAAACTGTCTAAGCTACCTAAAGCAATCTACACATTTAATGCAATTCCTATCAAAGTACCATCCATCTTTTTCAAAGAAATGGAACAAATAATTCTAAAATTTATATGGAACCAGAAAAGACCTCAAATAGCCAAAGGGATATTGAAAAAGAAAGCCAACGTTGGTGGCATCACAATTCCGGACTTCAAGCTCTATTACAAAAGTGTCATCATCAAGACAGCATGGTACTGGCACAAAAACGGACACATAGATCAATGGAGCAGAATAGAGAGCCCAGAAATAGACCCTCAACTCTATGGTCAACTAATCTTCGACAAAGCAGGAAAGAATGTCCAGTGGGGAAAAGACGTCATCTTCAATAAATTGTGCTGGGAAAATTGGACAGCCACATGCAGAAAAATGAAATTGGACCATTTCCTTACACCACACACAAAAATAGACTCTAAATGGATGAATGACCTCAATGTGCGAAAGGAATCCATCAAAATCCTTGAGGAGAACACAGGCAGCAACCTCTTCGACCTCTGCCACAGCAACATCTTCCTAGGAACAACACAAAAGGCAAGGGAAGCAAGGGAAAAAATGAACTATTGGGATTTCATCATGATCAAAAGCTTTTGCACTGCAAAGGAAACAGTTAACAAAATCAAAAGACAACTGACAGAATGGGAGAAGATATTTGCAAACGACATATCAGATAAAGGACTAGTGTCCAGAATCTATAAAGAACTTAGCAAACTCAACACCCAAAGTACAAATAATCCAATCCAAAAATGGGCAGAGGACATGAACAGACATTTCTGCAAAGAAGACATCCAGATGGCCAACAGACACATGAAAAAGTGCTCCATATCACTCGGCATGAGGGAAATACAAATCAAAACCACAATGAGATATCACCTCATACCAGTCAGAATGGCTAAAATCAACAAGTCAGGAAATGACAGATGCTGGTGAGGATGCGGAGAAAGGGGAACCCTCCTCCACTGTTGATGGGAATGCAAGCTGGTACAGCCACTCTGGAAAACAGCATGGAGGTTCCTCAAAATGTTGAAAATAGAACTGCCCTATGACCCAGCAATTGCACTATTGGGTATTTACCCTAAAGATACAAACGTAGTGATCCAAAGGGGCACGTGCACCCAAATGTTTATAGCAGCAATGTCCACAATAGCCAAACTATGGAAAGAACCTAGATGTCCATCAACAGATGAATGGATCAAGAAGATGTGGTATATATACACAATGGAATACTATGCAGCCATCAAAAGAAATGAAATCTTGCCATTTGCGACAACATGGATGGAACTAGAGCGTGTCATGCTTAGCAAAATAAGTCAAGCAAAGAAAGACAACTATCATATGATCTCCCTGATATGAGGAAGTGGTGATGCAACATGGGGGCTTAAGTGGGTAGGAGAAGAATCAATGAAACAAGATGGGATTGGGAGGGAGACAAACCATAAGTGACTCTTAATCTCACAAAACAAACTGAGGGTTGCTGGGGGGAGGGGGTTTGGGAGAAGGGGGTGGGATTATGGACATTGGGGAGGGTATGTGCTTTGGTTAGTGCTGTGAAGTGTTTAAACCTGGTGATTCACAGACCTGTACCCCTGGGGATAAAAATATATGTTTATAAAAAATAAAAAATAAAAAATAAAAAAATTGGAAAAAAAAAAGAAAAAAGAAAATGCAGTGTTTCCTGGTTTTATTCTTCCATAAAATTCAACAGAAGACATGATGACATATAGTCATCACTGTTCAGCTTAAATGGCTTTTAACTGCATTCAGCAGGACTTTCTATTAGAACTTGTGCAATAAATTCCATTGTGAAGTAAATATTACCAGAAATTGTTATCACTAACTCAAGTTGTATTATTTTGTGAATTCTAGTATATTTCATTTTATGATACTTGATTCCACTTAAATTATTTTCTTTTCTCCTGAAACATTTCTCTAACACGACCATCACTTTGTTGTCAACTGCAACAGCCTTGTTCATTATACATTTTATTGCAATTTGTCATTATTTAGGTAGCATTTGTTGCTGAAGAATTACAAGTTTTGCCAGTATCACTAAGTTTTATAAGCTATATATATATGCCGTGTGTGTGTGTGTGTATATATATATATATATATATATATATATATATATGCAGGCTTCTTTGGTATGTCATGCAGTTTGTTTTCACTCAATGAGCTGTTGGCAATATGTAGACATTGTGTCAGGAAATAGATCTATCACACAAAATAACCCAATTGCCTGCTTAATGGTAAACAAGCTGAAAAGAAAATAGTAAAAAAAAAAAAAGTAGAATAAGGTTCATTAAAAACAATTTAGAAAATACCCAAAAAAGTAGAAAAACATATCCATAATCTCAGCACATAGAGAAAAAAGTTGGTATACTTTCTTCTAGACAGTCTTCTATATGAATCTGCATGTGTTTATGTATAGCCAGTCCTAGCTTGGATCTAACCTGAGCACCTTGGACTCTGTAAGCCCTGGATACCAACAAAAAGATCTGAGGTAAAGACAATTGATGTAACTCTTTGTAAGTACATATAGGACAGTGTCAGGGCCTTCTAGGCACAGCAGGTCAGACTGAATTATGCAAACAGAGGCAACAGACAGTGACATTTAAGACACAACCATTCATGAGGCCTCATTTGCACTCATAGGCTAGAGTAGTGAAGCCTAGAGAAACTCAGGCCACAAACATGTTATAAAATAGATATCAGATGTTATGTACTATTTTGTATTCTGCACTTTTAATTTTTAATAAGTGCTATTTCACATCATCAAAATACATGAAAAACATACAGCGTCTATTCAACCATACCATTTTGTGTGAGCAATCACACAAATACCAGAACGACTATGGAAATGGGTTTTAGGCATTGACACTTACACTTGAGACTCTGAGTGAGGGCTCCAGAGTAACAGAGCAATTCATTTTCTCTTCCTAATTGAAGCTGGGCTGGAAACATTACAGAGCATGCTTCCTTTATAAGCAAAAATTGATTTCTAAAGGAGCTTAGGATGATCACACAGTTATTACTCTGTACTGTTCAATCCTTTCATGTGGCTTACATCAATGTTCCCTGCCAGTATTTTATGATGCATTTTAGTGTTTGCAGTGTTATTGGTCCAAATTTCTCTGTCCTCTATCCTTACAGAATGTGCTGGCCTTGATAAATAAATGTTATCTTAGCACTTGAAAAAAAATTGAAATATCTAGTCTTTAAAAATTCTTATCTAAATTACTTATCATTTCCTCACTCAAGTTTCATATTACCAACTATTTGTATGATGTGTAAATAAATTGTTTTCATTTTAAACCCTATTCAAAAGGTGGAAGGAAGAGCCAACTAAAAAATACAAAATGAAAACATTAAGTGTGATTCCTAGGATCACGTTTATGAATATACATGCTACTCTGTGACCATGCCACTGCCAAGCTCACAAATCACATGCCTTACAACTTGCTCTCAGCACTCCAGCTCCCCTTCAACTGGATTATATGTTTGCTTGGTGTTGAGTTGTAGGAGTTATTTGTAAATAACTAAAATGTGGCAGAGTATATATATATATATATATATAATCCGTTATATATATATAATCCCTTAATGAGATATGCCATTTGCAAATGTCTTCTCCCTTTCAGAGATTGTCTCCTACTTTTGATGACTTTGTCCTTCTCTGTGCAGTTTTCATTTTGGTGTAATCCTAATAGTTTATTTTTGCTTTTGTTTGCCTTGCCTCAGGAGACAAATCTAGAAAAATGGCACTAGGGCTGATGTCAGAGAAGTTACTGCCTGTGCTCTCTCTAGGATTTTTATGGTTTTAAATCTGGGGTTGTGATTCCTCTAGTTTTGTTCTTTTTCAAGATTGCTTTGGCTATTCAGGGTCTTTTGTGGTTCCATACAAATTTGAGGATTATTTGTGCTAGTTCCTTGAAAAATGCTGTTGGTCTCTTATTAGGGATTGTATTAATCTGTATATTGCTTTGGGTACTATAGACATTTTAACAATTTTTTTTTTTTGAACCGTGAGAGACTGTAGACTCCAAAACTAGCTAAGGGTTTTAGAGGGGGTGGTGGGTATTAAGGAGGGCATGTATTGCATGGAGCACTGGGGGTGGTGCATGAACAATGGATCTTGGAATACTAAAAAAAAAAATAAAATAAATTTTAAAAATTCAGAAAAAAACACCAATATTTGTTCTTCCAATATATATTTGTTCTTCCAATACATGAACATGGAATATCATTCCATTTTTTTTTGTGTCATCTTCAATTTCTTTCATTTCTTTCATCAGTGTTTTACAGTTTTCAGAGTAACAAGTCTTTCACTTCCTTGGTTAAGTTTATTACTAGGTATTTTATTATTTTTGATACAATTGTAAATGAGATTTTTTAAATCTCTTTCTTATCCTTCATTATTAGTGTATAGAAATGCAACAGATTTCTCTATGCTGAGTTTGTATCCTGTGACCCAACTGAATTTATTTATCTATTTATTTATTTATTTAAGATTTTTATTTATTTGTTTGACAGAGAGAGAGAGAATAAGCAGGCAGAGTGGCAGGCAGGGAGAGAGGGGGAAGCAGGCTCCTGCTGAGCAGAGAGCCGGATGCAGGGCCTGATCCCTGAGCTGAAGGCAGAGGCTTAACCCACTGAGCTACCCAGGCACCCCACTGAATTCATTTATTAGCTTTAGTAGTTTTCTGATGGAGTCCTTGGGTTTTCCCAAATGTAATGTCACATCATCTGCAAATAGTAAAAGTTTTACTTCTTCCTTAGTAATTTGGATACTTATTTCTTTTTTCTTGTCTGAGGCATGTGACTAGGACTTCCAGTATTGTGTTGAATAAAAGTGGTTAGAGTGGACATCCTTGTCTTCTTTCTGATGATCTTAGGGGGGAACTCTCAGTTTTTCACCATTGAGTGTGATGTCAGCTGTGGGTGTTTCATATATGGCCTTTATTTTTTTTAAGACTTTATTTATTTTGTTGAGAGAGACAAAGAAGGAGACAAAGTAGGGGGAGGGGCAGAGGAAAAGGGGGAGAATCTCAAGCAGACTCTGCACTGATCATGGAGCCTGAGGTGGGGCTTGATCTCATAACCCTGAGATCATGACCAGAGCCAAAACCAAGAGTTGGATGCTTAACCAACTGAGCCACCCAAGCTCTTCTCTGGCCTTTAGTAGGTTGAGGTATGTTGCCTCTAAACCTACTTTGTTGAGGTTTTTTTATCATGAATGGATATTATACTTCGTCAAATGCTTTTTCTTCATCTATTGAAATGACCATATGGTTTTTATCCTTTCCCTTATTAATGTGATGTATCACATTGATTTGCAAATATTGAATCACCCTTACATCCCAGGAATAAATCCTCCTGGTCTTGGTGAATGATCTTTCACAGTAGCATTTAGACAAGTGTTTGCCCAAACAACTGAATACCAGAGCCTACCCACATAAAGTTTTACCATTGTACTTACTAACCACAGATCAAAAAAAAATCTCTTCTGAATGATTCAATACTGAAAAATCCTGTTCTATTTAATATCTGTACATAAATTATTTTGGAGCATTTCATCCAAGATGTCAATGCATTTGGCTATTTGTTTAGAACTGAGAAACTAAACAAAATAAATTCTCAGTGATTTTGCCTATATCTGATATTAATAACCTGACAATTTATTCTAGCAACTGATTTTGCCTTCATGGCACGTGGATGGTTCTGTTAAAAAATATTCATTTTCCTGCTCATATGTCAAAGTCCAGCTTAGACATTACCCTATAAAAGGAGTTCTCCTAGATCTTCCTAGTTGCAATTATTCTCTTTGCTGCCCATACTAACCTCTATCATTTTATTGAGGCTTGGCTGATATTAGAGTCATTGTGATATGTGCTTGATCTCCCACTGGATTATAAGATAACATATATGATGAAGGTTAACATGAGCAGAGCAAGCATGCCTGCCCCACATGGTAAGCAGATATTTAACAAGCACATACTGTTTCCTTACTCCTGGAAGGAAGGAGTGTTTAACTTATCTTGGTAGACTTCCATGAGATCAAGCCATGCATATACTCAGAAGCACTTGTCAAAGTGGATTGCATTTAATTCAAAATCATCAGATTCTAAATGAACTAAAAGTCACATCATGCCTTAGATATATGAATACGAGCTCAGTTTTTTTAGGCAATTATTTTTAAAAGATTTTATTGAAAGAGAGAAGCAGGGGGAGCAGCAGGCACAGGGAGAAGCAGGTTCCTCACTGAGCAAGGAGCCTGATGCAGGCTCAATCCCAGGGCCATGGGATCATGACCTGAGCCTAAGGCAGACGCTTAACTGACTGAGCCACCCAGGCATCCCATAATGGAAACTAGAAATATCATATTTATTTGAACACTTGAGCCACTGCAATAACAGCCATTGCACTGACAATAACGATAGTAGTACCTTACCTAAATTCATAGATGCACTATGTATGTTTATCATATTCCCTTCACTTTCCTCAAACATTATTTGATTCATAAAAATTATAGCTATTTTGTGCTTCTTCAACAAATACAAACTAGCATACATAGTTTTCTCTTAATGTCACATATATCAGATTCCATATTACATTTATTTGCCACCAAAAGAAGTTTTGTTCCACTCTTACATACTGAAATGCAGAAAAAATCCTGCTCCTAACAACTAATACATAATTTGTTTCTACAATTAAAGTTTTCTTTTTTTATCATGTTCCTGTTAGAGTCCCTGTTTTGCCTTCTTCAGTGAGGGTAATCCTTCTCTATGTCTTGGTCCTCTCAGCTGCTCTCCTGCCTCCCAAACCTACATGTTCAACTGCCCACAGCATACTCCCCCTTGAACATCTATCTGGCTGCATCTGTGAAACACTTCATCTTCTCAAAGAGAAACAGTGTCCGCTCCTTACTCGTCAAGTCATTAATCACTAATGCTATCAGTCTTCTCTGGGTTACCCAGACTCATTCAGGCTTAACAACACAGACATCACCTTCAGTTCTTTCCTCTCCCTTACATCATCTCAAGGTTTACCGCATTTATTCCATTCTTTATTTCCAGTTTCTCTCCACGCTATCTTCCTTTTTTCATACCACCTTGCTATGTCAAATCTTAGTCACTCCACACATTAACTATTATAACAGTGTCTAAACTATTCCTAAGACAGCAATTTCATCACATTGTTCTTGCCCCAAAACTTCAATGATTTCTAAACCTCAGAATTTCTCCTAATAATCTCCTTCAAGATCAGCTTTTCCTTCTTCTACACATTCCCTTTTTTCCCTTGTACATTCAGCTCAAATTTTTTCTTCCTCCTAAAGCCTTCTTTTGCCCACCCAGCTGGAAAAGACCTCTTCTTCCACAAAATTTAGTGTTTATTCCATTCATTTAGCACTACATATTTATTATCTTATCTGCTGTGGTTCAGGCTGTCACTGTTGTTTAAATTCTTCCTGTGTGTCTTGTTTCTCCAACTGGAATGTCAATGCTGAGTCTGAAGAATAGCCAGGAACCAGAGACTTACATTTGCCTGCATTCTTCATATACCATTTGACCCATAAGTAGACACCAAATAAATAAATACTGCTCTTTTTTTTTCAATATCCCTTTTACTGCTATGAAATATGCTGGTATCAGAATCAAAAATATCCTCAAGATTCAACTGGTTGTGAGTAACAAACTAATAGAGGAAGAAACAAGCTAATACATTTTCCTCTCTTGTACTGCCCATTTCTTTTCAACCAAAGAATTTTGCTCATATTATGAATGTGACTGTGAAAGCAGACCCAGACATTGCCTCACAAATTTCTCATTAACCATCCCCAAGAAGTATAGCATGCTGACGCGGTCTTATTCATCAGAGGTATTTCGTGAGGTAAAAAAATCTGCACCATTCTTTTATTTTTAAATATGGAATGTTGACCTTTGTACATATGCAGGAATCTGCCATAATAGATGATGCCAAACACCAGCTTTATTAATGTCATAAACCGGATGAGATAGCTGCCCACAAAGCAGAGAACAATGGTTAAAAGTGTCGTCTGCTCATTACAGCCCCTTTTGAAAAATTTACCATCACAATTTTTCATTTGTGTTCCGTTCCTCTAGGTGATGAGGATGGTATGGGCTTTAGTTCTGTTAATCACCTCCAGCTGATGTTCTCATCTCCCAGAGTTGTCATACACCAGCTTTGGCAGGATAGCAGAACAGTAGGAAAGGAAAGATCACAAATTCGGAGTTAGAAAGATTATAGCAGTCTGAGCTGTGATTTGTTATGGGGTGAATTGTGTCCACACCACCCTCAAAATTGGTATGTTCAAACCATAACTCCCTAACCCCAAACTCTAAACGTGACTATATTTGGAGAAAGTATCTCTAAAGAGGTAATTAAGTTTAGGAGCACCTGGGTGGCTCAGTCAGTTAAGCATCCTTCTCTTGGTTTCATGATCTCAGGGTTGTGAGATGGAGCCCTACATCAGGCTCTTTGCTCAGCACGAGTCTGCCTGAGATTCTCTCCCTCTGCCCACTACCCCCTCCGTGAAACACACACTCTCTGCCCTCCCCTTTTCTTGCTCTCAAGCTCTAACTCTCAAATAATAAATAAACAACTCTTAAAAAAAATAAAGAGGTAATTAAGTTTAAAATGTGGTCGTTAGGGTGGGCCCTAATCCTATACAACTGGTGTCCTTATAAAAAGAGAAGATTAGGACATAGATATCCCAAGAGAGAAGACTACCTAAATCCACAGGAAGACAGCTATCTACAAACCAAGGAAGGAGATCTCAGAAGAAACCAATCCTGCTGATACCTTCATCTCAGATTCCTAGACTCCAAAACTATGAAATAATAAATTCCAATTTAAGCCATCCAATCTGCATTATTTTGTTATGGGAGCAGCAAACTAACACATGGTCAAAAGGGGGAAAAAATGGATAACCAACTAAAGCTTTATATTAGTTTGTTTGCTTTGAATTTTTATAAGGGCATTATGAAACTCTTATGAATAACACAAATCTCATTGAAATTTCAGTGAGTCCTGGATCCCTTCCATGAAAGCTAGAAGGTAAAAGACTATGGAACAATGAGCAGGAGACGCCTCCAGTGCTCTGGCTTCTGTTGCCTTTTAGGGTCCTCACACTTCTATCATCCCAAATGCCCACTGAAAGACTTTTTGGGTTTTTTTTTCTACTGCATAGCACATAAGAATAACATCGGTGATTTTCCCCCTCTTAAGTCCTAAGCACCATAGCCCAATCAGAACTAGAAAGAAATAAACCTTATTAACTCAAAGCATCACTTTGTCAGCAACATCTACTCACTTGATTTTACCCATTGTAACAGAATCTTGTCTCTAATAATAAGTAGGGTCCAAATATCTATATGCAATAATTCCCAAGTGTGCCTAATTGGGTTTTTGACAATGATAAAAGAATTTATTGAAAATTACTTTATCAATTTGAAGTGATATGAGTGCCTATGTTTATAATATTGTACTTTATTTCTTTTTCATATTCTTCTCAAAATAATTTCAGATGACTAAGCCTACACTCCCTAGCCGAAAATGTATACAAATTACATACATTATTAAACCAATTTAACAGGATCTATCCAGGGTTCTGACATATTCTTTGCTTCTTCCACACTAAATATTTGGAAATAAATTCCAAACAGTGTCCAGGAGACATAGTCTGCTCCATAATGAATCCTGAGTTAGAAGGTCTGTGTTTGCATTCCTGATCATGAACAATCCCTACTATTTTTTTTTTTTTATTAACCCCAGCAGTGATTTTGTAGTATTGTAACTCAGTCTTTCTAATTTGTACACCCTTGTTTCTGAGTCTTTTTGGCAGTTGCATTCTCTTTACAGAATTGTGGGATTTTTTGTTTGTTTGTTTTGTTTTGTTTTGTTTTATTGCACTGTGATGATAGAGGAGAAAATTTAAAGCCTGTTTAGTGAGTAAAGTCTCCTGTAGCTTCAAGTCAAACTAAAAACAGACTCCTACTTGCACAATACTTTATATACTTCCTGTATAATACTATTAAAGATCCCCAGGCAGCAGTAGCTTAGAACTTTGCTTCATGCCCAATATCTTCTAGATTATATATAAAACATACACAAGGTATAAAAGAGAATTTTTAATTAAAAAATCAGTTTATGTTATTAGATAATATATATTCAGCACTTGCCCTTCTTTGAAATTAATAGTAATTTTGTTAATGGCATATTAACAAAAATTTATTAATGCCATTTGAAATAACATTAAATTGATAATAAGTACAATAAAGAATGTGATAACAAAGGGCTCAATTTAATTTTTAATAGATATTATAATAGATAAGTGGGAAATTAAGTTTAGGTTAAGATGTCAATGAAGAAGGAAATTGGAAGTCTGTAATTAGGTAGAAGTTTAAATACATGGAAGGTTATCAAAAAATGGCACCGTTAGAAAAAGGAACTTAAACAAGCTTATTATATATCAAGGGCATTCTTCCACAGAGAAGTACACTGAATTCTACCAGTAAAGCAAGTCAATGACAGGCAGGTTATATCCTGAAACTCTCTGTACTGTAGTGTAAATACTATGATCTTAGGTCACCTTTCAAGACCAAAGTTGTTGGTGCTAAAGATCATCAAGACTTTTATAACAACAACAACAACAAACGTCAACAATAAACCCAAAGGTGGTTCTCTGACACTATAGTCAAAACTGTGTCCCGTATCTCTGACCTGTCAAAGGGGACCTCTCCAGTTAATTCACCTATGATTGTGATACACCAAAAGGATGAAGGTGCCTGTGAGTGAGTATATTTGTCTGGGGGAAAACATGATTAATATAACTGCTAAACAGGCCAGTAGAGAGGGAAATGTGGAGTTAATAATCAAAGGGCATAAAGTTTCAGTTAAGCAAGATGAACATGCTCTAGAGTTCTATTGTTCAGCATTGTACCTATGGTCAATAGTAATGTGGTGTACACTTAGAATTTTAGTAAGAAGGTAGATCTCATGCTAAATGTTCTTAGTACAGTAGAATAGAATCTTTTAAATGATAATAAATATGTTGAAAACATAATTTTTTGTCTTTGAAGGAAATTCTTAAACTTTTTTTCCCTGAGATCTTAAGTTGCAAAGATATCAGTTGTTATACTCAGGCAATTTCTCAAATTATCCCAATTCCCAAGCTTCCCCCGTTTCCTCAAATACTGTCTCTAATGAGGTAGCAAATTTATCACACTGTATTCATATGAGTCAAGAAAACATAACTTCTTTTACTCTATACAACTGTTTTAATTTTCCTTATATCTGTCCACACACGAAATAATATAGAGAAACATATACTCAGCTCAGTGCAATCATTTCAACAGTACCTTTAGCTACATACATAATATGGTTAGTCTCTCAGATTCTACTTCCTCTCTCTGCTCCACAAAAGTGGAGGGTGAGTAAAAAATTTCATTAAGGTTACAGATAAAACCACCTAAGGAACACCAAGGTTTAAGAAGGGCAATGGAGAGTTGGGGGCAAGCAAAGACTGAATAGAAGCACGGGATCTAAGCAGCTAGAGTGTCTGAATCAGTTTATCCCGGCTGAGTCCTGAAAGTCTACTAAAAGATAAAATTATCATAGAAAACCTGAAAACAAAAAATCTGAAACAAAAAAAATCCAAAGCTAAATTTTTCCTTTCTTGAGTAAAGGAGAGTTCTACTGGTCAGGTAGTCTTACTGAGGAAGCAAATTGCTAATCTTACATACATTTTGGTGGGGATGGTTTATTTGGCTTTATGTTGGTCGCAAAAGTAAGAGTGGGTTGGCATTAGCTTTTGAAGAATGTTCCTTGGAACATGTCCACCTGCAATTGTTGGACTTCCTAAGTGTCAGTCTGTCGCTCACTGTTTGGCTTTCAGAGGCATATTCAATGAAGTGAGATGTCACTGGTCAACTGGAGACATTTAAAACAAGCTCTGAAATTTGCTTGTTAGCACAGTCATAGGACTATCATTGATTAATTTAAAAGTTTAAAACCTATTCTGGTGGTTGTTGCCATGACTAGAGAGGAATCAAACTTTTCCTAGGAGGATGTGGACTTTTGCTGTTCTCAAAGTAAAATGTGCAAAGATCAAGTCAAGTAGAGACAACATGTTTATTAGGTTTAGAAATTTCACCCCAGGAACAATTTTAATAGATTAGATAAGGAACTAAACTACTATAATTCTTCACTAACCTAGGCATGCTCACAATTTTCTCCAAGAACAAGAAGCAGAAAGCAAAAAGTTGGATCAAGGAAAAATATAAAGAGGAATGGCAAAGTAAAGCTAACATTTACCGAAGGCCTGCCATGTACTAGCAGTTGTGTGAGGCACCTGACATATATTATCTCATTTAATTCCCTATGCCTTAAGACAGCTATTTAATTCCCACGACTATGCTTTGAGGCAGCTATTAGGAGAAGTGGTCACATTCCATTTATGGAAAATAAAACTCATGCTCAGGACATTAAGTGACATTTAATGTCCAAGGCTATACCACCAGTGACTGGCAGGGAAATAGATGGAGACCAGGCTAGTGTGAACTCAAAGTCTCAGCTGGTACCATTGCACAATGCTGTTGCTAAAAAGGGGATGGAGTGAGCTATGAGAAGCACCACCCATGCAATCTTCCTCTTCTCCTCTTAAGCTCTTCCCCCAAACCCCCTGCAAGGCAGTGACTAGGAATACAGATGCAGCTAGAGACTCTAAGAGTACAGACCCTAAGAAATAGAGCCCGGTAAAGCCATGGCGCTGCTCACACAGGAACAATGGTGGAATGACAGGTATTTCTATTCACTCATCATTAATTTTAAAAATCTTCAATTTTCTAATCATATAATATAGGTGGCTTATAAAACTGTGCAGAACTTGGCCAAGTATCAAGCAAGTTGTTTTCTTGACTGATAGCTATTCATACATTTGTTTCCTTATAATTGTAAAAGGACACATTCTTTTAAGAGAAATGCATAGATCGTAAAGTAATTGTTAACAATCTTTAGGTTGAAGTGAGTCATTCAGTGAACAAAATGCATGTTCATAATTTGGTAATCATTTTTTATTATTATTTATACTTCTTAATCCATCCTGAGACGACACCTTTTTCTTCCTGTGTGCTTATTTATGAATCAGAGAAATATACTATATAATGTTCTGGAGCTCCCAGAACTTTCAGTCTCTGGGGAAATGTGGGTTGATCCTGCCTTTTAAAAGGCTGGTATGCCAGATCTAAATACAAGTTATTTTAGAGTACCATCTGATGTAACCAGTAACAGAAGAAAAACCATCATGGTCTGAACTGGCTATTCCCAAAAGTCCCTCCACGGGGATTTCTCACATCTCCTTAGGAGGAGTTATTCACTTATTGAACCATTTACCTTCTGCCTGTGTCGTGGGATGATGGTAAGGCATTCAGCTACATAGTGGAACAGTCTCTCCTCTCATCAATAATTACAACTTCAAATATAAAAGACAACTTAAATTTTGTAATGGCATGTGGGAAATACTTCTTTTGTGTTCCTTATCATGAAGTTCAAATGTCCACAAAATAGTGTGGAATATACAAGCTGTTTTGTTATACAAAGAAATTTGCTGTAACAATTTTTAATCATCATGGCATTTCACTTTGATTATGCATTTATAGCATGTTAGAAAGAGGCCAGAGGAAACAAAAAATGAAACATCTATAATGAATTCAGTAGGAATTATTCACTGAAATGTTCCATCTTCATAATTAAAAACTACCACTCAATCCCACCAAGTTCTGTTTATGGATTAGCTGAGAATTTTCCTATTTAAATTAATACAGCCATCTTTCAATGTATGTCCTATGGGGATATAATCCTTCTATTGCTCAGTAGCTCCAGATGGACCCCTATCTGGCCCCCTAAAATGATTAATTCTACTACACAGTGTGGAGAATAAAGTTTTTTTTTTTTTTAATCATCAAAAGCAAATCCCTGTATCCAAAGGCAACACACGTCTTTGCAAGAGAGCAAACAGCTTGTTCTGCACCTAGGCGATAACCAAAGGAAAAGATTTCTTGCTGTATAAGCTAGACAATGTGATAATGGCTGCTGGTAGCAGGTGGGTCCATGGGATTCATGCAACAGACAGTCACTCTGGGAAAACTGAGGGAAGATTCTCCAGGATCAGCAACGGGGAAAAGGCATATAGTGGGATGAGAGAGGCATCACTCCTTAATCCAGTGAGAGCCTTAATGGAGAAAAAATGATTCCTAAGAAATAATGGGTATAAGTCAGGTTGATTATTGATTAGCAGGACCAATCCCAAAATGGAAGAGAGATCTCCTCTCAATGTGGTTCTAAATTAATTCCAGCAGGAGACATGAAGGGATAAAAATCTAGCCAGGACAGGGCCTTATCAGTGTAACTTGGTCCCAGAAGTTCATCTGGTTCTCCCTCATGAAACCCAAAGTTTCAGCAAGGCTTTCTCCTCCTCCAAATGGAGACAGCAACAGATCAAAACCCCCATGCCTCCTGTGGGTCCCTCCATGAGTGAAAGCAAACAGAGTGTCTGAGATCCACAATTACTTGACTATAATTCTGATAGCTATAATGCAAGCTGTCCATACAAAATCTTCCCTGGGTTGACCTTTTTGAAAACCAGAATCCTGGGGAGAAAAGAAGTCACTATTTAATATATCACAGAGGGGATGGTAAGAAAAAATCATATAACCAATAGTGGGTAGCAACTGAATAGAGACCCAGGTGAAGATTCCATTCAATGGTCTTTAAAGTTCAGTTGGGAAAACATTTTTCCCTTAGACAAGAGAGAATGAAACCTTTTTAAAATTTTTTTATTAACATATAATGTATTATTAGCCCCAGGGGTATAGGCTCTGAATCACCAGGTTTACACACTTCATAGCACATACTTTCCCCAATGTCCATAACCCCACCACCCTCTCCCTAGACCCCTCCCCCTGGCAACCTTCTGTTTGTTTTGTGAAATTAAGAGTCTCTTATGGTTTGTCTCCTTCCCGATCCCATCTTGTTTCATTTATTCTTTCCTACCCCCCAAACCCTCCATGTTGCCTCTCAACTTCCTCATATCAGGGAGATCATATGATAATTGTCTTTCTCTGACTGACTTATTTTGCTAAGCATAATACCCTCTAGTCGCAAATGGCAAGATTTCATTTCTTTTGATGGCTGCATAGTATTCCATTTTGTGTGTGTGTGTGTGTGTGTGTGTATAGATGTATATATATGTATATATACACATGTATATAGATGTATATAGATGTATATGTATACATATGTATATATGTATATATACACATGTATATAGATGTATATGTATATATGTGTATATATATATACACACACCCACCACTTCTTCTTTATCCATTCATCTTTGTCCATCCATTCATGGACATCTAGGTTCTTTCCACAGTTTGGCTATTGTGGACATTTCTGCTATAAACATTGGGGTGCACGTGCCCCTTTGGATCACTACATTTGTATTTGTATCTTTAGGGCAAATACCCAGTAGGGCAATTGTTGGGTCGTAGGGTAGCTCTATTTTCAACTTTTTGAGGAACCTCCAGAGTGGTTGCACCAGCCTGTGTTCCCACCAACAGTGTAGGAGGGTTCCCCTTTCTCCACATCCTCACCAGCATCTGTCATTTCCTGACTGTTAATTTTAGCCATTCTGACTGGTGTGAGGTGGTATCTCCTTGTGGTTTTGATTTGCATTTTCCTAATGCCGAGTGATGCGGAACACTTTTTCATGTGTCTGTTGGCCTTCTGGATGTCTTCTTTGCAGAAATGTCTGTTCATACTCTCTGCGAAAACTTTTTTTTTTTAATTTATTGTTATTTCCAAATATTACACCTAACAAAGGCAGCCATGTAACCAGACAAGTAAAAAGTGAAGCAAAAATTTAAAAACCAGAGCTCCTCAAAAGACAAAGAGGGTTAGAAGTACACTGAGCCAGGAACTAAAAAGCCAAACCAAATTTCTTTGATTGATTTTTAGTTCTAACCTCCTCATCTCTGAACCGTGTACCATTTTAAGTGCTGAATAACTTAAAATTCACTGATACCTGGTTCCAAATAAAGCTGTTCTCATCACATGTCTTTGGTTCTTTCTTTGCTATTCTCTAGAAAAACTTATCTTTTCAGATTTGTCATTACATGGATGCTATATAGAGAATGGAATTGGAATAGATGTACTTCAAATCTGCGCCAAGACTGAGACAAAAAAGGAAATTAGGTTTTATTGTATTTGTATTACCCACTCATCTGTTTCATGCCTCATAAAATTTCTGAGATAAAATTTCTGACATAAAATGGAATCACTTAATGCTCCCTTCAGATTATCCTATGAAATTGCTATCAATGTTAAAAGAAGGATCACAATGTTAGCAAATTACCCAGCAGAGGTTTTCTCCAGTGTTTAGTGTCAAACAGAGTGGTCCCTTGTCCAGTCATTAACCCGCAGGAATGGTCTAGCAGTCTTCTCTTACTTCTGCTTTAGTTAACCCTTTACCTATTCCTTAGGTGTCCCTGATTAACATTAGAGTAACTTGATTTTGTTTCTGTATGCATCTGTCATTTATGTAAAATTCACTAAATATGTACTAAGAAGAGTTAATTAGCTGTCCTTTTCTTGAAGCTGTATTATTTGTCACAGCTACAGATACAAAGACATTCCTAATAGCCCTTGAACAAGGAATTCTGTATAATTTCTCCATTAAATCACAGCACAGAGGAGTGGATAATGCATCAGAGTCAAGCCTACACCACTCTCCATGTTCCTCTCAGCCCTCACCAAGCTGTCAAGAATCTGACAACAATCTGACACTGTGCGACACCCTCTGGCCCCAGCTGACTTCCCCCTACACCAGATTCAGGCTCTCCTTTTCTGTTCCAGTTTTTTCCCTCCTCTTTTAAGACCTCTCCTTCCACATGTTCCTTTTGGTTCTCTCCTCCTCTCTTCATCCTTCTCCCTCATGAAGCACCCAGACCTACCATGTGAGTAGGAAAATGACTCTGAACAATGCTGAGATTTGCTTAGATTTTGCTGGGGCTTTGGGTTTTGCTTAGATTGTCTTACCACTTAAACACTCACTTACCATTTAAATTCAAAGTTGTTGTCTGCTTCAGGTGAGTATAAAATATCCTGAGTGACTACCAATGTAAATGGCAGAGCTAGCAACTCACAGCTTCGAGGAATAACTGTTAATGACAAAACATGGATTTCCAACCCACAGATTTGCAACACAGGTAGATATGCATCTAAAATAGAAGCCTTAGGATCCCTTCTTTAAAATAAGAACTCATCTTACTGAAATTAAAATACTCTGTTTTTAGTAACTTTGAAAATCCCCGTTAGCTGAAGGAACCAAAAAGAAACTGGAGTTTAGCATAGTCCTTGGTGTTTCAACAATAAGGTATTGATGTCTATGACTGACTCTGCATGGGGAGTTCATCATCACAGAAAGCTGAGGAAGTGAGAATTTCACCCTATTTATAAACTGGACTGTCATAATTTTTTATACCTTCTTCAATACAGTGCATCTGAAAACTAGATTTATAAAAATAAATCCTTATAGAAAGAAAAGTTTTAGACTATATCTCTCTGCAGTATTGCAAAGCGTCTCAGTCACATGAGGTGCTCTGGCCACACCACTGCCTAAAGTATCTGATGAAGATGAGCCGTGATGGTCATTGGATTATTTACTCTTTTAGTACTGTTATTATTTTTAGGATTTCATTCTATTAAATCTTGATTTTATAGTAAATCTTGGTTCATTCATCCTTTTTTTTTCTTTTTGTATATTCCAGGGCTGTTCTTCACCTGCCTTCATTATCATTTTGATTATGTCCACAGAGTTTGATAACTGGCTTTCCTTGGTGTGTAATTCTGTAAATGTGAATGGAAGTGTTGCCAGGACAGAGACATGACCATCAACTTTGGCAACATAAAAATAATTTATGACATTGACAAGAGTAGTTATAATGGAATAAAAGGAACAGAAGTTCAATGAGAGTAGATAAAGGAGAAAACAAGAAGTAGAAAAAGAAATACTATGAGAAACCTGTACCCCTGGGGCTAATAATACATTATATGTTAATTTAAAAAAAAGAAAAGAAATACTGTGAGAAATTATGTTGGGAATAAGGAGCAAATAAATGAGGCCATACTTGGAAGGAGATATATAACAGGATTTTTAAAAGACAGGATATCCTGAAGTACCTTTGTATATACAACTATTTGTATATATTAAAATCCATAGACATATCTATTTTACTGTTTTTTATAAGAAGAAGAAGGAAAAGGAGGAGGAGCAAGGCCAAAAGCAAATGAGCCAAGGGCCATTAAATAAGAATTCAAGCCTCCACCTCTAAGGAAACAGAAAAAGAAAAACTTTAGAAACTCAAAACATTAAGTTGTTCCCAGTTCCATAAAAATGAAATAAAACAAGTATTTGGAGCCTAATCTCAGCAAAACACCCCTTCCCCTTACACCAACAAGCTGGTCTTTCTAGCTTAAAACTTTACTCTCAGATTTAAAACTAGCCATTCTTGAGAAACAATTATTCAAAAACAGTATTGAATTCCTACAGTTCTGAGCCCTCAAATAATTATAGGAGGACTAATGAGGGTCCCAAAGAACATTTGAATTTAATAGGGAAAGTAAGACTGAGACACACAAAGTTAAATGCCAACAGAGACAAAAATACAAGGTATGTCAAAAATACAAGGTTTTGAGAAGTAGGTGTAATAAACATTTGGAGGGCCTTTGCTCTGTTTACAGGAGGATCTGAAGAGGCTCCTTGCAGGTGGGAGTGACGTTTGATCTGCATACTGAGGAAGGGTAGAATTTGACTAGGTGGTAACAATTTAAATACTGGCATATTGAATAAAGCAAGCCCATTACAGGGAACCAGATGCCCAGCATGGTGGAGAATGATAAATAAACCAACCAGCCAGAGCAGGAAGAACATATGGCAGGTCGCAGCAGGTTGAATCCAATAAAGAAACAATAGAGTGGTTTCGAGAACATAACCATAGGCAATTTATTTTATGTAATATTTTAAAAAATTATATTCTAGTATAATAAAGGTAGATTTTATTTCTAACAGTTCTATGTGGTTAAATTTAATACAAATTAAATTTGTATTAAAATACAAATATATTTATATTTGAATATAAATATATTTGAAGGCTACCTCCCTAAATGGCTTATATTTGAAGGCTACCTCCCTAAATGGCTTATATTTGTGTTCTTAAGAAGGTGGCTGTCTGATGAAGCTTTTGCTTCCCCTTATCTGAAATGGTTCCTACAGTTTGTAGGTTCATATTCTTTGATTACTAACAGCTTGAAAAGTATTTCATTTGTTTCATAGTTCACTATTAGTAAGGTCCCACAAATTTATTAGGAATGATGTCAAATTTGGGAAATTTTTCATTAAGGTTTTTGCCATTGGCAGTTGTGGTTGTAGTGGTGTGAATATATATGTATGTTGTTCTTCATATATAGGCTGCAATACTGGAAAGATTCTCCAATATACTAGTTTTGGGTTCTTCTATACATTTCAAATCTTATTTCTCCTCCACTCACTCTCAGTGTATATCCAGAGTTGGGTGCAACAGGACATCACAACATGGCTTCTAGCCCTGTTCCTTTGTAATTCAGCACAAGGAGTAGGGAGCAAAGTCTTAGAAGCTCTTTCTCCACCAGGACAGCTAACAATAGGTAATCTAGAGTTTAAAATGACTGCAAGCCATATAAATACATCCCACAAACACCAAATGAAATAAAATTCCCCTCAGCTGGATCCCAAAATGCCTGCACTCAGTCTGAAAGGACGTGTGACAGGGGTCAGTATAAGTGGAAGGAGACAACAGTGTTAACTAATTAAGGTTAAAATGACAACTATTACAAATTATACAAAATAGTATGACCATGTGAACACATACCAAGGCCACTTCCGTGCCTTAAAGGGGGCCCTGCAAAAATGGGTCACTAAAGTTCAATGCATCTGTTTCTGCAACACAGTGGACATCAGGTAAATGAAATGCAGCATCATATTAACTCCATCTCTGAGTATCTGATTTAAACATTAAAATAGAAAAAAATTAAAGGCCTCTAGCTTTCTTTATTCAGCATTCAAAGAGTGATTTCCATTTGTTCAATGGAATGCTTGATACTTAAAGAATAAATATTATTAGAACACCTGATCCTTGACAAGGTGATCAGGACATACATATAAAATATATGTTATATTTTAACATATACACACTAGAATAACTCCTGAGGAATTACTGCTTACAGTGACCGTATTAAAACATAGAATTGATGAAAGGGTGGAGTTTCCTAAAGTTAGCTGGTAGTGGCAGGAAGGTCGGGGAAATCATCTGTAAGGAGATATAATTTGAGCTGACCCTGTGTGATGTAAATATAATCAACCACAATGGGACAGGTCTGAGGACAGAGCTCTGTTCTACCTCTCAGTCTCTGCAGCTCTGAAAGGAGAAGGGGGTGGGGAATCTATCAACATATCAGAATGCATTGAGAGTATCTGCCTTTGTATTCCAGGAGTTACTGTACCCAACTCCTTTTCAAAAGGACAATGTTTCCATTTAATAGTAGTCTACTGACAGGGCAGCAGAGATTGGCAATCAACATCCATTTCTATTATATAAGTTTTTAGTGTAATCGATTTCTTTGTATCGACATAAGAAAAGCAATGCTGACGTGGGCTGTAGGCCAGACCATGGAGAAAGGCCCCATTATGTTGAATTGGATGTTATAATGGTATTTGATAAATTGGTGATTCTATCTGTGAGGCTTGGCACTCTTGGAAGCTAGCACTTTTCCATAACTTTTTTTATCCCTCCACTTTGGAACATTCTTGTCCCCAGACATCACTTGGCTGGTGTCAAGCAGATTGTCAAAATTACTGTTTATAATACTGATATCCTCAGAGCTGTCTTTATAGATTTTTTTTCCTAAGAGGATTCTGAAATAATACCAGTGCACAGTTAAAATCGGACAACCATCTCCCAGACTTCCAATAATCAAGTTTTAATGTGATCTTCATTTCATTCCCTACATAACACCCTCTATGGCTTATTTAAAGAATGTAACAAAAGAAACATAAGAAATAATTGTGAAAGGATTCATGTTTACTCTTTGAATATTTCTCCTTGAAAACAGAGTTGCCATCATCTCAGATATATCTATTTAATCAGATCTTGGCAAATATTTGTGGCCTGTGACAAGGATCAGTATAATTTATAGAACTAACTCCTTCCTTTTCCCTTTCTCTTTTAGGGTTACAAACTAAAGCTGAAGTAAGTTTCAAGTAATCCTAAAAAGTTAAAAATATGTTAAGGCTGGAACTGCTTGGGATCCAATGTTGAAGGAAAAGCATGCCAGAGAAAGGAAAGCTTAAAAAAATGGGGGGGGGGGCAGTCTTTGGTTAAATGGGCAGAAAAGCCAACCATTTACATATTAATAACCTTTCAGGAAGAACTACTGAATTTATAAGATAGAACTATTTTCATGAAATGTATGGTGTGCTCAAACATTGGAGAGATGCAAAAAATAAGAACTCTTTCTTTAATTAACAGGTAAATTTGAGTCAACAAGAAACTTACCATAGTCCCTCTTCATCCTTGGGGGTATGTTTCAAGACCGCCAATGGATTTCTGAAACTGGGTAGTACCAAACCCTATATATACTATGTTTTTCTTATACACTCATGCCTATGATAAAGCTTAATTTATAAATTAGGCACAGTAAGAGATTAAGAACAATAACTAATAATGAAATAGAACAATTATGTCAATATCTTATTGTACCCTTCTCACCCTTCTTGTGATGATGTATGTTGATAAAATGACTGAGGTGAATGTGAGGTGAGTAATGCAGGCATTGTGACCTAGCTTTAGGTTATTACTATTGACCTTCAGACAATATGTCAGGAGGAGGAGCATCTGTTTCTGCAACACAGTGGACATCAGGTAAATGAAATGCAGGAAGCAAAACCACAGATAAGGGAGGACTAATGTATTTTTATGTTCATCTGCATTTAACTAAAATAAATTAGTGATAGAAGATGGTCAACATCAGAAAATTTCTGAACTGTTTCATTTTGTTTTTTAAGAACTAATATTTGTTTAGCCTGAAACAAAATGTAATCAAACTCCTGTAGACAATAATTCAAACTTATTTTCTTTTTCTTATTCTTATTCCCCAAATACACAGAGAAGTCTCCAGAAAAGAAGATTTCTAGAATACCTCCCTACCATGGACCTGATCACTACAGATAATCCCAGTCAAAACTTTTAAGTAGGTTGTACTTGGAGTCCACATAAAATTTATCATCCATATGAGAATAGTTTGGAAATGAAAAGGGAGTGCTATTGTTAGAAAGTAGACCAGAGAAACAGGTAGTCTCTGATGGTACAGACCGACCATAGCCTCTTAACTTAAACTCTCTGAGTTGAAATTATTACCCTCCCCATCTATTCCCTAAGCCTCTCCAAAAGCACAGTGCAATTAAAGGCTTTGGCTTTGCACGTTTCCAGCTAACTGGACACCAAAGCTGGAGCAAACCAATCAATCCTAGGCTAGGGTGAGCCAATCAGACTGTTCCTTTCCTGAATTTGAGCAGAGACACCAGAGGATGAGGTACACTCATTAGAAAGGTTAAATGTTGCATCAGTGCTAGATCAGCCCCACAAACCTGCCAAAATTACAAGAGAGCAGCAGTACAGAAAAAGTCAGACTGGAGAGGAAAGTCAAAAATATGAGAGAAAGAGATGAGGCAACATAAGCCCTTGAGAAAACTAACTTTGCATTCAATCCTCTAAATGGCTCGGTTGAATTTAAAATGTGTTCCTTAATTACAAAACTAAACATAACTCTTATCATATGACCCAGCAATCATTTCCTTTGTACTTTCCTAAATGAACTGAAAACTTATATCCATACAATAACCTGCACATGAATGTTTATAGCAGCTTTATTCATAATTGCCAACATTTGGAAGCAACCAAAGTGTCCTTCCACAAGTAATGGATAAATAAAATCTGGTATATCTAGACAAAAGAATATTACTCAGTGCCAAAAATAAATGAACTCTTAAGCCATGAAGAGACATATAGGAAACTCAAATGCATTATTACTAAGTGAAAGAGGCCAATCTGAAGAGCTACATATTCCATGATTCCAACCATATGACATTCAGGGAAAGGCAAAAGTACGGTGACAGTAAAAAGATTCGCAGTTGCCATGGTTAGGAGGAAAGTAGAATAAACGGGCAGAACAGAGAGAGGATTTTTAGGTGAAACTGAAAAAACTATTTCAGTGAAACTATTCTACATGGTATTATAATGGTGAATACATGTCACTATACATTTATCCAAAGCCACAGAATATAAAACACCAAGAGTAAACCCCAACATAAACTGCAGACTTTGGGTGATTATGATGTGTCAATGTAGATTCACCAATTGTAACAAATGTACCTCTGCTGGGGGATGTTGATAATAAGGGAGATTATGCATGTGTGGAGGTGGGGGCTGTATGGGAGCCTTATGGACTTTTTGTTCAATTTTGCTGTAAACTTTACACTAAAAAGTAAAGTTTGTTAATTTTTTAAAAGGTAAAAACAAAAACACGGAAAAGTTCTAGAATATACACATGTCTACTACGAAAATTTATCTCTAAATGGTGGAATTGTGGGTGCCTTAATTCCCTTCCTTTTTTTCTTGACAACCCCCCCACACACACACACTAATTAAGTTTTGGCTTTTTAATTTGTTCCCCAAATATTGTGAGTATTTTTTAAAAATTTCATCCTTTAAATAACTTCTCTTCATACTATCTAGACTGGGGTTTACCTTATGCCTCACCACGACATCTGACTGGAATGTAGAAAAAGTATGATGACGCTTTATATTCTCCCTATAATCAAAGCGAGCATCATTCGTCCTGAGGAATAAATGACCCAAATGGGCTCTACATATTTCTATCATATTATAAGCAAAATCTTTAAAATAGAGAAACTTTAATGTTACCCACATAAGTTAAGTTCTTTTCTTTAATTGAGGTAAAATACTAGGTATTTTACTAAACCTAGGTATTCTACTAAACTAAACTAAAATACCAGGTAAAATACTAAACCACAGAATACTAAAAACTAAAAAACTAGGTATTTTACTAAGCTAAACTCAAATACTAGGTAAAATACTAAACCAGAGAAATAAATATTTTGAAAAATGGATTGTAGAAACCTGTTGGACAAAATACTCAGCTGCATCCTTGAGATGAAGATGAAAGACATTGGATGACATAACTAGATGGCTCAAAGAGAAGACTCTTTAATGGAGAAGAGTGTGGGCAGAGTTTCAGGTTGTCTCGGTTAAAAATCTTAGCTCCATAGTTCTTTTGAAGGTGACCCTAAGAGGTGACTTTGAGTTTAAGCTTCATTTTTTTTCAATTATAAGAGTGAAATAATAATGTAGTACCATTTTTACAGGGTATTCTATTAAATAATCTATGCAATGCAATTTGAAGCACCTTGCACTCAAGAAGCAATTAGTTATCATTTGAATGTAAAGTCTTATTGTGAAACTACTGAAAAGTCACAAGACTTGTGTCCTAGAACTATGTTCTTTTCTATAACTTTCTATCATTTTTCCAGAGAAGGGTTAAAGACAAAGATGGCATAATAATGGTCACTAAATGTATTTTGAACACAATTTAGAATACATTTAGTCCAATAACAGGCTAATAAGTATTCAAGTTTTTTCAAAATACTTAGATAATATCTAGAAGCACAAAAATAGGGGCTCCTGGGTAGCTCAGTCAGTTAAGCAGGTAGCTCTTGATTTCAGCTCAGGTCATGATCTCAGGGTACTAGTATTGAGCCCTACTGAGTGGGGCTTTGAGCTCAGCAGGGAATCTGCTGGAGATTCTCTCTCTCCCTTTCCATCTGCCCCTACCCCCCTTAAATAAATAAAATAAAATCGTTTTAAAAATAGAAGCACAAGAATAAAATTTAAACAAAGGTAACTGTAAAATCCCAAGCTTTTATTCAACAAAATTGAATACAAATTCAGACGAGAAGAAAATTTCCTTAATTCAAATAGAATTTAGGAGCTTTAGTTCCTTAGAGTTCCACATGAAACACAGTGTTAGCCTTGTTACTCTTAACTACTTTTTAGGTTTTAGAGATAACTATTAGGCTATTAGAGCAGAAGAAGGTGGCCAAAACGATAAGGTAATCTGACAAGGATTTTTTTATTTAAAAAAAATGAGGGAATAGAAAATGTTTGGCTTCAAAAAGGAACTACTTGTGAAGGCATTCAATTCAATTCACCATTATGAAATATTTTAAAAGAAAAGGATGTGGATATTTTCTGTTAATTTAGAAGGTAAAAGTAGAACCAAGGTATGGAATTCCAAGAAAGCAAATATCATATAAATATAAAATTCAATTTAAGAAAGTAGTATGGTCTGCCTATGGGTCAGTCAAGTGTGGGAGTCATGGACTAGCCCTAAATGAACAGTATACTCATTGCAGAGTAGAGGGCTTTGTAGAAAAGAATCCTGACATGAGGTAGAAATTTGGACAAGATGATATCTAGCTGTCCTTACACTTCTGAACTCGAGGGTTCTAAGATTCAGTTATTTATTCACTACTGAACTTGTCTGTTGAGAACGGATTTTCCAATATACGATACTAAAAGAAATATTTTAGGAGCAGAAGAGACTGTCTAAAATTAGCTGAAATTTCAGAAACGCATTTTTAAAATTAGGTACAGATGAAAATATCTACAATTTTCTCCTATATAAAAAGAACAGAAAAACCTATCATTTTATTTTTCTTTTTTAAAGATTGCTTTTAACGCTATAGATTCTTTAGAGTGTTGGTCAAATAGAAGAAATATCTGCTCAGAAGATAGTCTACTGCATTAGCAGGTATAATTCTATACACCCAGGCTTCTCCATCTAAAATGGACAAATCTCCTACAACGCCTTCTTCTGAATGACAAAGCATTTTGTTTATTCCTTTTGCACAACTCAACCTCATTTGCTTATTATTGGATTTAACAAGCTCCTCGGACTTCTCCAACAGTACCACAATAGCACCCTTAAGCCCAAGTGTCTCTCACACTCTCATTGTAAGCACTGCAAAGACTGTCCATTGCAGTTACAGTCAAATGCAACTCCCTTTGCAAGACTTAGGAGACTCCACATAATTGTGCTCCTGCAAACCTCTTCCAGTGTTGTTCACATGGCTCCTCCTCATTCTCCCACCAGCCACACTGGCTCCATTCTTTTTCTTCCATATCCTCTGCCATTCCCAATGCCTAGACTCCACTTCCGCACTTTCTTTAGTTTTCAACTTCAAAGCCACTTTGGAGTCGCCTTTTCTAAAAGAAGCACCAAAAACTAGCCTGGTGGTGGGTATTAAGGCGGGTACATACCTCATGGAGCACTGGGTGTGGAGCATAAACAATGAATCTTGGAACACTGAAAAGAAATAAAATAAAATAGAATGGAAAACAAACCAACAAACAAAACCTAACCTTACCTTTACCTCTGACTTATTTTCTTAGCCCCTCGTTTGTTTCTTACCTTCATAAATCGTATCCCAATTGACAGGTCTTTCACCTATTAGTCTGCATGTGGTTTATCTATCTCCCCGCACCCCCTGCAATCTAAACTCTAAATGAAAAAGAGCTTTGCCTTTCTCGCTTACCGGTGTATCCTTGCACTGAGACAGCACGTGGCAAGAACTCAATAATTACTAGTTTGATAGTTGGAAGAAATATCCAGTCAAGTACTACAGATACCAATTCAGGGCATTTCCACAAGCTAACGCAGGTGCCCACCCTCTGTCAACCAGATCATCACAATTTCCTCATAATTTCACTATTCTGCCCATTCTTTCCTCTGACTTCAATCCATTCTCTACCCTACAGCCAGGGAATTTTTTTTTTAATGCAAATTGGATCATTCGTATCTTCTGTTTAATACCCTTTGAGGGTCTACAATTACTAATAAAACAATAATGTTAATGTTAGTTAAAATACAAATAATTTACTGAGCAATTACTGGGTGCCATGCACTTGTATTATTCATTTAATCCTCATGAAAACTTTTTAAGGTATATATTATTAGTCCTATTTTATAGATGAGGAAACTGAGGCATGGGAAATCTTAAAACCAAAACATGGCTCACAAACACCTCTAGTCCACACCCATATTCCTAATCTCATTCTATACAAGAATCAAACTAGACTGGCTTACTCCCTTACCTTCAAAAGGCTATACCCTCTGAATGGGCCTTTCCCCCACCTAACTATACCCTGTGATCCTCCTCTGTAGATCTAAATGCTGTCCATCTTTTGGAATCCTGCTTCAGTCACTGCTCTAAGATTTTGTCCTACTCACCTTAATCCAAAACCTTCCACTAAACACCTATTAATCCCATTGTTGATAATAGCCACTTGATAAATGCACAGTCTCTTTTAATTATTTGTTTGGTTCCTTGAATTAGCTGCCTTTTTATGTGCATTGACTCATCTCCCAGAAATAATATAAGTGCTTCAAGAGCAGGGATCACATTTCACTCTTCATTCTTCTCTTGCATAATCCCTAGCAATACAGCCTTGTAGGTATATCTTATAGGTGCCTAATAGGTGTCCATTGTTTGATTTGTCAATTAGTTTTTGTCCCACTTTCCGTGATCATTGTCAGGAGAGAGTTAGGAAATATCTGGCATTGAGCTCCTAAATATTTAGCTATCCAGCATGAATCATGGTGTTTCCATCTCATACCTAGAGGAACTAGTATTCTACTAATTATAGAGTACAGCTGAGAAAATCTTTTTCACAACTTTTTTTTTTTTACTTGGAATTATCTCCATACAAGTTCTGTCATCAGGGAAGGTAAAGAAACACTGAGCACAGCTTCCAAAAGCTATGTTTTCCTCGTGTTTGACACATCATCACACACACGTCTGCTCTGCCTCTGATAGCATAGCTTTGCAGAGTCTGTTTCTATGGTAATTTTAAGCTTATATAACACCAGCTCTTCATGTCTTTATGAACACTTCTTAAGTTTGTGAAAATTACATACACTTCAACTTCAAAATGACTCAACTCATTGTGTAGACATTAAGGCGATAATTATGAAATAAAACTATATAACAATATGAAAATACATTATAACATTAAAAGAGGAGAGGAGTATAAATTTGGATCTGTGCTGAGATTATAACCATGGAACATGTGAGGAAGGTACACTTGGTAGAATTCCTAACCACCATCATCATTCCCAACAACACCATAGTTCCATGCAGATATCCACCATCTTCTCAAGATCATGTGTTCTGGGAAGTCTGGGGCCCAGGCTCTACCCAGTCAAGAGGATGGGTCACAATTAGGTGAAGCCAAAGATTTTTAGCCTGAGGAGGCTTTTGAGGCACCAATGCCTAGCTCCCTCCCTACCTTCCTCCTCCCCTTTTTGTATCCCCTCCCTTCCAATTTTGACAGCTCTGGAGTGGGGCCTGAGAATTTCATTTCTAACAAGTCCCCAGGTGATTGTAATGAAGCCACAATTGAGAATTCTCTGCTCTTGAGAATCAGCTCTTCTCTGGAAATTTGTTTTATATGCGATGCCCTGAATTGTGATAATTTTGGTAACAGCCTACAGATGGTAGCAACACACAAGAGGGTGGAGCCAAGAGTCTCTCAGAGGAAGGTGAAGGTACCTGAAGTGACTCCTCCAGTCCACCCATATAGGCACTTTATATGTGCCTACTTTTTTAAGTCATTAGAGATGATGCATTTGTTATTTGCTACTGAAAACATTCTACCTGATGTCTTTCTGAGGTAAAAACAGTTTTTTCAAATGATGAAAATATAACTATTTTTCTTTCCCAATATGCTTCTTATGCAATATATATCATAAAAAATAATTTGTTTGCTTAACAAACATTTTATATTCTCTAATAAAAAATGAAAGAGAAAGATGAGACTATTTTACATCTTCTATTACATAACAATTCTACCACTTTTTCTGATGGTATGTTTTTGTTTTCCAAAATATTTTCTATTGAAAACCTCATTCAGAGGCAGGATACCAAATTTGAAGACCTTCTTCTTAATTTTCAGAAAAGTACCATAGCAATGCCTCCAGATGGAATAGTTCTTTAGAAAGATATATTGGCCTGATATCAAGAAGTGCACAGCAACCTGCTACACTAAAAGACAGAAGACTGAGGACTTTCTATATTAGGACTGTTGCCTTGAACCTCCTCTTGTCTTCATTTTAACTCTGTTAAATGAGTTCCTTATGTGTTCCCTATCCATTTGCTAACGCAAATATCTAAATTTAGGTATAAGGGAATGAATGCCTAAAACCTACTTCTATCACCACATTCCTTATCATGGCATAAAGCATTGTTATAGAAAACCCTGTCTGTTGGTAATTAAACACCCATTACTATTCTACCTGATGTGCCTTCCACTCTAGATGCTGGAAAGCTAGATGTTCTCTTTGCCAATCATCACAGCTATAAGTGCTCATATGACACATTTCTGGCTAATGTACATAAGCAAAAGTCTTCTATGGAACCTCTAGAAAAGTTTTACCTTCCTGATAAAAAGGATTCACAGTGTCTCAAAGAGAATAACTCATACATGAAAGGTAGAGAAATGGGGAGATGAAATTTCCATAATATTTTAAGCTATATAGAAGGAACAGTGCTGTTAGAAATAGTTTGACTAAATAATTCAGTAAAAACAGTATTAATGGAATCAATTACAAGTTGAAAGTAAAATATGGTAAGAAAGTGTGCCATTGTCTAATTACTGCCAGAAAGACTGGTGATATGTCAATTATTCAAAATCCAATTTTTTTCATTTTTAAATGAACTCACCCAAAATTTTACTGGTCTATATCTATGGCCCTTTAGGAGCAGGTAAAATCACTGGGACTGTTGGGACACATTTGCAGTCTGTTTTCTTTGGAAAGTTCACCAAGAAATTGTGCTT
This sequence comes from Mustela nigripes, assembly GCF_022355385.1. Lineage (NCBI taxonomy): Eukaryota > Metazoa > Chordata > Mammalia > Carnivora > Mustelidae > Mustela > Mustela nigripes. The sequence goes on from NC_081561.1 coordinate 106,906,298, forward strand.
AAATCTACATATTTCATAGATGTTTACTGAATTAGTTTTTATGGTTGAATTAACTTTTTTTCCAACACCCACCTCAAAAAATATCTAGGCTAAAATTATTGCATGTAGGTCCTTAGGAATAGAACTTTGTTGCTTGCATCATTACTTTTTCACTGTGCTTGAGCAAAGCAAAACTACTATCTTATACATGTGAATTACCTGGGCTCACTTATTGAAGTGGGAATCCTCATTAAGTTCTCCAAATTTGAAGAATGGCAATCCTACTTTCTAGCTCACCTGACCATAAAGGAGTAAGAGTCTGAATTTAACCAATAATATGCATTGCCTGCAATCCCAGAATGTCTAAAGGAACCAAAACCTCATAGCTACTGTTTCCTGGTAGCTATCGAGAAATTCCATTGAGAGACCCACCCAAACTTAATACCTTAGCACCCAAAGACACACATATGCACACTCTAGCATGAGATCCAAAGCAAACATTAGGTTGTGAATCCCAGTTATCAGACTAAGCTAAAGGGCAGAGCAGTACTTGCAGATCAGCACCCAACAGATCAAGAACCCAGGGCAGCTAACCAGACAAAATTATTTACAGCTTATGCAGAAGAGAAAACCTTGGCAGGAGTACTAGCATCAGTGTGATAATCGAAGCTATAAGTCTAGGCAGGAGATAAGAGTTAAAATATTTTCCCCAGGTAATAGTTGTCAGTCCATTTTAATAGCAAAAACCAGTCCCAATGGGTGGAAGTGAGAGTAATTCCCTGAATAGGATGAAGCTAAAAGCCTGGAAAAAAAAGATAGCAATAAATTCCAGTGAATAGACCACGAAGAACAAAAGCAAGATGGTTTAGTGAGCGCAGACAAAACAAACAGAGTTTGGTTTTTTTGTTTTTTTTGCTTTTGAAGTGTATTTATCTTAAAATCTTGTTTTCCTCAGAAGTTTTCCCCTGTATTTTTGTGCCAGTAAATGTAACCAGTCATGTAGAGTCTGAGCATTCTCTTTCCTGGAGAAATACTCACGAGATTATAATTGTCAACTGATCCTTTGGCATTCTTCCTACAGGTCCCCATCCCATGTGCTTCATGTCATTCTGCCTCCAAGAAGTACAAGGGCTGAGGACCAGGATCGACCAAGAAGTGGGCAGGTTGTATCTGTGACCAAGAGGTTGTGTCTACAGTTCCAGCCTTTGACAAGGGTCAGGAGAATTGGGTTTTTTTAGAGTGATAATATCATCCCCTACAGTTTCTGAACAAAATAAGAAGAGTATCAAATGAACATCAAAATATTATTTTTTTTTCTGGTAAAATTACTTTGAAGAGCATGCCTTTGACCTACAGCCTAAATCATCTTTCTCTTTCACCTAAAAATGAATCTAATTGCTCTAAGGTTGAGTGGCTGCGTAAAGGCAGCCCACCCTGCACAGGCTTCCCTTACAGAACAGGGAGAGAGTCTCTCTCTAAGGAGGGAGCAGTCAAAAAGGATGCAAAGGGGGACAGAAACTACTCCCTCACATTTCCTACAGGGTGAAAGTTCCCATTTTATAGGCCAAGAGGAACATGGGGAAAAGGAGAAACTGGTCCCTTCCTTACATTTTCTGTTTGTTCTCTGGAGTCATCTGACTTATCAGCCCAGTTGTGGCCAACCAGGGGTGTGGCGGATCCCTGAAGGAGGAGAAGAGTAGTTTCTCAAGGAAGCCTTGCCTCCTTCTTGCCCCTAGAATTGCTCCTTTGTTTATTCTTCTTGGAAAATGGTGGCATTTCCAGTTTGTGTCCCCAGAGAGCCCTTAAATGTGTTGAGACCTTTAAATTAACTCCATGACTATGTTTTACCTGAAGCTAGAAATTAACCCTCCCTTCTATTTCCCATCTCAAATTATGCCCAGTGATACTGTCCAAATAGCACAATGGAAGTTTTAAAAAACCTATACGACATGGAAAAAATCAACAGTACAAAATATGCCTCGAATTCAAACAATATAAACCCTTCTATTATTAAATTTTTAGATGAAAATTAAAGTCCAAAATTATAGACCCATGTGAGTTAAAGACCAAAAAAATAGAAGTTCCAAAGTCTTCTGTCCAAAATGTCTTATTCAGCTCACTTTCAGCCAAAAGTTTCTCTTAGTCAGGCTTGCATGGGTAGAAATGGAGTTCCTCTGACAGTGGAACCTCGGCTTTCTCTTAGAATGCATGGAGCTCCTGCAACACTGTCTAGAGGTAGTTACTGTGAAGCAAAGACTGGAATAGAATGCGGGGGAAGGAGGTCATCAGAGTAAACATTAGAGGAGTGTTTCTAGGCTCAGAGGATATGACACATCTCTAGCAGTTATCCGAACTCCAGGACCTGTGAACCCAGCTGGGTCAGGAGAAATCTCACCTAAGTGGGTTGTTGATGGTCTCTGTGGGTATGACCCATGGCTGGTTGGAGAGTTGGTGGAATTCCACCAGTTCCTTCTCCTGTAGAGTGGCACTTGAAATATTCTTGCTGCTTGAAAATTCAGAAAATTGCTCTGGGGTGACTGTCTCAGCCATCACGTCTTACTTGAGGCGGTCTTATTCACCATCTCATACATTCAAAAACTCTTAATTTCCATTTCCCTTTGAAGCCCGTCCTTCCTGGTACACAATGCTGCACTGAGCAAGAGATTTGTCTAGAAATGGGCTCTAGAAACCCTGCCTCTCTGCCTTCAAAATCAGAGCACCCTGCAGTATAAGAGCCTTGCCTTCTCCATGGTCTTGTCTCCTTCTTCTGTCTATGCATTTTTTCATCTGTGGCAGGATCTCAAGACACTTTCCCCGAGTCACAGGGGCTGCCACCAGCACCTTTGGCTCTTTCATGTCTGAGGCTTTCAAAACCTGCTTCTTGGAGCAGTCGCTCCCTCATCAGCACACCTGTCTCAGCAGGATGATCAGCCCTAGCAGTCTCCCACACTGAAGCTCCTCCTGATGCTTTTAAAGACCGTGCCTTTGAGGGTGACTATGAACCAGTAGGTTTCCTGGTATGAATTGCACAAAAATCTCAAAATCCACAGCTCTTGAATTTTCCATGATTCCAGGACATCAATTCCACTGCATCTTTCTTGGTAGTTGTGGAAACTACATCTAGTGCTCAGGTCTTCTCTGATGTGCCCCTAGTCCTCTGAGGTCAGCTTAGCTGATTTTTAACATTCTAACCTGATTCTGAAATTGGTCCCTTTCCTTTTCTGCTTGTAAGTCTACATTAATTGCTGGATTTCAGCAACTTATCTTTTTTTCTCCCTTTGTTTGGGGATCTAAACGTTTATTTTTCTTACACATATTTGAGGTTCTTTCCATTAGTCCTGTTCCTGTCCTGTCCATAGTGGGAGAAATAAGGACATGGGATCTCAAATGCAAATGTAACAGGTTGTTAAATTTGGCTTTTCCTCATGCTGAGGAATTTTGGTGGAGACCTCAAAGGTCCATAAGTACAATGTCTGTCAAAGACTCCTGGAAGAGGCACCCTGTATTATCTCTGCTGAGCAAGCTAAGACAGTGGGAGCCCAGGTCTGCCAGCATTAATGTTCACCCACCTGAAGCCTAATGGGGACGATATTGGAAATGCCAAGGAAGAAGACATGCTGGAGGGATGTCAGCGGACTGATAGAACCTCACACTCCCATTGAGCATGCAAGAGAGATCTTTCCCAAGGCACCTGGGTGGCTCAGTCAGTTAAGCTTCTCCACCTTCAGCTCAGGTCATGATCCTAGGGTCCAGAGATGGACCCCCACATCAGACTCTGGCTCAGTGCAGAGCCTGCTTTTCCCTCTCCCTCTTGCTTTTCCTGCTGCTCTGCCTACTTGCACTCACACACACTCTCTCTCTCTGAAATAAATAAAATATTATTTTATTTAAAAAGAGAGAGTGATCTTTCCCCATTATTTCAGCCCAAGTGAAAGTGGGTTTTGAGAGCACTACAGGGAGAACTCATCGCATATTCCCTGGCACTTAAGAAGATGGAGACAGACTCCAGTAGGAAACTGAGAGGTTGTAGCTAGAACCACCTCTTAGCACCAAGGAGAAAGAAACCTCCTATGGAAGTGATGCTCACTTCTTCTGATGATAGGGAAAGGATGCCTAAGATTTTTCATGTCCAAAGGGTCCTTTAAAAAGTACCTCCCTCAGCCTAAAAGGGTGAGGGATGCAACAGAGATCATTTGTTTGGGATGATCTATAAGAAATTCAGTGGTTGAGTTAGATATGATATATATAATAAGCATCAACTAGAGCAATGTAACTACAATTAATAGTCACTATTAATAGTCACTATTTAATAAATATTAACAAATAGTGACTATTAATAGTGACTAATAATAGTATTAATAGTCACTATTACTTATAGTTTGTGATTACATAATTATAGTGACTATATATTATATAGACGATATATAATTATATCTAATTAAATAGACTATTAATTATAGTGTGATAGTTTTGACTATCACACTCAACTGGACATCTTATTTTCTAAAATGAGTCTGTTCTTTGTTTCAGAGTCCCCAAAATTCTAGAACTTGCCTTGGGTTGCGTGTGTGTGTGTGTGTGTGTGTGTGTGTGTTTTGTATTTTTTTTTTAATCTAAGAGCATGGAAGAATAGAATCAGAGACCAAGTTTTAAAGAGAACAATTAAAATCTTTTTTTTTTCTTTCCCTAGGAAATAAATCACACACATACACACATTTGAGGAACCTAGGGCAAAAATACAATTAGAGGCCCACCTATGATTACCTAAATACTTAAAACTATAAATGAAGTTAATAAGTTATTGAACAAAATGTTTCATCTTCCTAGTTTAAAAATATTTTCAGAATGATCAAGAAGACCAGGTTCCAATTAACAATTTTCAGACTCCTCAGAGTTCCATGGCAGAACAGGGCAGCAGAGTCATGTGTGGGGGAGAGTTCCCATCCCTCAGTCTACAGTCTGGATTTCTCATTCTGACTCCTCCTTCCAGCGCAAGGAGATTCCTGTGCTTGCATATGAAAACCCAAACCCAAACCACCAACCTCTGCCCACTTAACACCACCAGCAAAACGTCACCGTTGGCCATCCTGTGTGGGTAAGAATGCACACAGTGGGTGTGGCTTATTCCTGGAAAATCATCTTGGCATAGAGGCATGAGCAGGGACTGGAAAGCAGGGTCAAAGCCACTTGGAAAGGTATTCCAGGGTCCTAATACAGAGAAGAGGTCTGGAGGGGTGGGCGTTCAGTCTCGTTGGACTTATGGAGTCTCCACTCTATGGAGGTGCATACCACAGACAGCCCAGGACACGGGCCCTGGGCTAAGTTTAAAGGTGATGCCATGGGGTGCCTGGGTGGCTCAGTGAGTTAAGCCACTGCCTTCAGCTCAGGTCATGATCTCAGGGTCCTTGGATCGAGTCCCACATCGGACTCTCTGCTCTGTAGGGAGCCTGCTTCCCCCCACTCTCTCTGCCTGCCTCTCTGCCTACTTGTGATCTCTCTCTTCAAATAAATAAATAAAATCTTTAAAAAAAAAAAAAAGGTGATGCCATGCACCCACTCTGGACACACACACACACACACACCCCCCACTGGAAAAAGAGCTAGCCAAAGTGTCTCCAACACATCCAGAAGGAACAAGGTCATTCGAACCTTATAATCTTGTAAACTCACCTAGAATGTATAAACTATTCCTCTTGTGAATTCCCTCTCCTCCTTTGGCTCAAACCCAAAATGTTCAGAAACTTCATCTTACAACTGAGGAAGGGAAGAATGGTGTGGAGAGAGAGGTCAATCACATGCCCCCCCCCCCCCCCATTACAGGCTACCAGCCTGAATCATGTCCAACTGAAGGGAGGAGAAAAGATAGCAATCAAATGAAGTTTGAAGTTTTGACTATCACACTCAACTGGACATCTTGTTTTCTAAAATGAGTCTGTTCTTAGTTTCAGCGTCCCCAAAACTCTAGGACTTGCCTTGGGTTTGTTTTTTTGTTTGTTTGTTTGTTTTTGGTTTTTTTTGTTTTGTTTTGTTTATTTATTTTTTTATTAATTTTTTATTTTTTATAAACATATATTTTTATCCCCAGGGGTACAGGTCTGTGAATCACCAGGTTTACACACTTCACAGCACTCACCCAAGCACATACCCTCCCCAGCATGAAAGAATAGAATCAGAGAAAAAGTTTCAAAGGGAACAATTAAAATCTTTTTTTTCTTTTTTCTAGCATTTCAATGTCCTGTACCCAGCTCATTCAGTACACCAGTTACACATGTACAGCTCAAAGAGATAATAATGTGGTAGGAATAAAGAGGTTCAGTAAGAGTAGATAACTTGGTTCTAATTATCCAAAGATGAGGCAAGGCTATGGCACAGGTGCACAGCAGCTCAGTATCAAAAATGCTATATAATAAAAGATCCAGAGTACTTTCTCAGAGGTGAATCACTGCCTTATACATGATTATATAAATGTAACTTCACAGGTGTTAGTGCACTTTTCCTGCTACTAATATAACCCAGAGGACCCTTCTTCAGAAGTTTCAGGACAATATCCTGTTTAGGATAAGAAGTAGGAAGCTGAAAACAGACCTCATGAGAAGACTCAGATATACCTTAATAGTATTGTATGTTTTTTTCTGTCAAAAAATATCCACACTCTGCTGAGATCTTTGGAATTGTGTTTTTATCTTATATTTTTAGCATAGCAAACAGGTTCCAAATTGATTTTGCAATGTGACTTATTAAGCGGAGGAAATTTTTATGTGCAAAGTTTTGCATATACATCAATGAAGCAATCTTTGATGTGTGCTTTAAACTATTTGTATAATTTTAGCAATCAATGTATCTAAAAATGAATGTAATCCAAATTACTGCTACTTGGCATTTGCTAGTAAACACTGTGCAAATTTATTTAAACCCTTCTGTTTGAATTATCACCCCTCCTAATATCAAGAAGAAGTGGCCAAAAAGAGCCTACTAACACCAGTGGGATTCTTTAGTGTTTGTAAACTTTTTGCCTATAACAATCGGCTGAGTGGCAGAGGATGGTGCCCTTCTGCTAAGGCCATCTGGAGAGCACAATTTACACTGTTCAGCTATTGCACGTTGCCGAACAACCTAGGGATGCCTGGGTGGCTCAGTTGGTTAAGCATCTGTCTTCAGCTCCGGTCATGATCCCAGGGTCCTAGGATAGAGTCCTGTATCAGGCTCCTTGCTCAGTCCTATACTGGGCTCCTTGCTTCTCCCTCTGTCTGCTGTTCCCCCGGCTTGTGCTCTCTCTCTCTCTCTGTCTCTCTCTCTCTGGCAAATAAATATAAATAAATAAATAAATAAATAATTAGAATCTTTTTTAAAAAATGAGAAGTCTATACTTCCAGTATTATATTACCTAAAGACACTCTTTTTCTGTTGTGGAAATTAGTCCTATATCTATGCTCTGGGTTGGCTGGCTTGTTTTTTAGCATAGGGAGCAGTATCTCTGTGTTTCTTTTCTGTACCACTGAACCATATTCCTAAGCTTTTGCCTTGCTCACCAGGAACTGATTTCAGGAACTGACATATACTAGAGGTGGTTTGATATAGAATATATTTTAGTTAAGATTGAGTCACATTTATTAATAATTTCAACACATGTGGTATCTACAGCTAACTAATTAATTCCAAACAGGGGGTGTAGAATCCTCAATACTGAATGAGCTTTATTACCTACTCTAATTGAGTATATAATAGTACCTACACATCTATTTAGACATAAATGGTAAGACTGGTGATTCAAATTGGGTTAATAATTGATGTAGGCATATTGGCCTTTGTGTACTTTTTCATATAGATTGTTATTTGTGGCATCACTGAACTACCCTGATGTAGCAGGAGACAAGAACATTACAGGGAGGGCCTTGAGGACCAGCACTATGCCGTGTTGCATGTTCTCATTCTCATTTAGTTCCTATAGGAATATTAAATCTAAAATATGTTTTAAGCTACTCTAGGTCCTTCTTTAAACTTTAAGTTTCAAACAAACTTAATTCCTAGAAAGTATACTAAGCACGAGATTTCTTGTGCTTGGAAGTACAAGGTTTCTTATTCCTTTTCAGCTTCTATAGTCATAAAAACTTCATTGACTTTACTCTCTACCATAGCCCAAGAATATAGTACATCTTTATAATATGGACAACAATTCACTAACACCCCACCTTACTCCTCTTTATCTGTTTATTGGCAAAATCTGCCAGTCTTTCATGGTTGGAATGAATCCTAGCCTTGGTTTCTCAAATCCAAGACCGTGATGAAGATATATAATATGCAGAGTTAATTTGTGGTAGGTGGAAGCTACAGATATGCCTGTGAACAAGCTACAACATTATAAAAGATTAGTCTATCCAGTTTCATCTTTGCTCCTAGATTTGGTTCAAAATAACATAAGGAACAGAACTGAAAGCATTTCATGCAAAGCATAGCTGCCTTCACTGTTACATTCAAGTGTTCTGTTGCTGTTGGAAAACATAGTTAAAAGAGAAAAATTGTTTCATTATCCAGTTAAGGAATTGATCTCTAGAAGATGTAAGCTGTGTCTAAAGCATCAAAGTGCCAGCTGAAGACCAAGATAAGGGACCATGAAGCAGAAGTGCAACTTAAGGATAGAGGAAGCCATGGAAAGAAAGTATGAGTAGATACAGGCAAGAGACCCATGAGCCAGGAAGTGAGAACAAAAAAGAAATTCTGAGCTGTCAGCTACCAAAGCAAGTCACCAGCTTAAAGAAGTGAGTGCTAATGTTGGGAAAGGCAAATTTCTGGGACTAAAGCAAGCCAATGCCTGGACTTCAGAAAATCAGAGAGGGTAGGGCAACCAGCATAATAGCTGATGGAAGGAATAAGCCAGATCCAGAGCCAGGAGAGAGCCTCCTCCTCATCTTCTACACTTTCCTACAGAATGTTAAGCAGGAAGGAGCTGAAAGGTGGATGCAGCAACTAGAGTATGGGGAGGAAAGCATTCTGTGGCTTTAGGTGTATCCACCTTACAGCTAGGTGAGAGAGGACAGCTAGAATGACAGCAGGCAATGTGAGGCTTTTTTTTATCACAAGTCGTACATGAGACTCTCATCCAGTATAACAGGACTGAACCAACAAATCTGTTGGTTAATTGAAAAAGATAGATGATTAAACCAAAAGACAATTTTAAATTGATACATGAGAGTCAAGATGACGGAGGAATAGCAGACTGAGATGACATCAGGTCACAGGAGTTCAGCTAGATAGTTATCAAACCATTCTGAACACCTACAAACCCAACAGGAGATGGAAGAGAAAAAGAGCAGCAATTCTAGAAACAAAAAATCAACCACTTTCTGAAAGGTAGGATGTGCGGAGAAGTGAATCTGAAGCAATGGGAAGATAGACCACGGGTGGGTGGGGGGGAGGGCCTGGCCCCCAGCAAGTGGTGGAGAAGTGGAACACAAAATCCAAACTTTTAGAAGTCTTCTCCACTGAGGGACATCGCTCCAAAGTCTAAGTGGGGGTGGAGCCCTCAGGGAAACAGTGTGGCCTCAGGTCCCACAGAGTTGCAGAAAGATCAGCGGTGTCTGTGTGTAGCAGAGCTCACAGGTATCAGAGTGGGGAAGCCAGCTATAGAGACAGAGCTGGGGTTAGCTTAAACTGTGATCTGTGGCACAGTTGGACCACTTCTCTTTGAGGAGGGACCCAACAAGTGGCAGATTAGGGAAATCCACCTTCTCTGGAAGAGCAGTGCAGCAGGAATCTGCTGGGTTTGGAGACTCGAAATGGGGCTGTGTGCCAGAGATGGAAACACTTGGTCACAGGCCAGGTGAGCTCAGAGCACAACCAGAGACCAGGGAGACAGGAGTGATTGAGCGCCTTTCTCCGAGGGTGCACTGAGGAGTGGGACCCAAGCTCTCAGCTCCTCCAGGCCAGAGATTGGGAGGCTTCCATTTTCTTTTCTTTTTTTTTTTTTTTTAAAGATTTTATTTATTTATTTGACAGACAGAGATCACAAGCAGGCAGAGAGGCAGGCAGAGAGAGAGAGGAGGGAGCAGGCTCCCTGCTGAGCAGAGAGCCCGATGCGGGACTCGATCCCAGGACCCTGAGATCATGACCTGAGCCGAAGGCAGCGGCTTAACCCACTGAGCCACCCAGGCGCCCAAGAGGGAGGCTTCCATTTTCATTCCCATCCTCCAGAGCTCTAGGGAAAGTGTTCAGGGAACAAACGCTCCTGAGAGTGAACCTGAGCAGATTACTTAACCCAGCCTCTGGCAAGGATGATGCAATTCTGCCTCAGGCAATGTCATTTGAGAATAACTACAACAGGGCCCTCCCCCAGAAGATTATCAAGAACATCCATCCAAAACCAAGCTCACTGATCAAGGAGAACAGTGGAATTCCAGAGGTAGGGGGAAAGCAAGCATAGAATTCATGGCTTTCTCCCCATGAATCTTTGGTCTTGCAAAGTTAATTAATTTTTAAAAATTTTATTGTTTTTCTTATTCTAATTTTTTTTAACTTTTCCTCTTTCCTCTTTTAACTTTTTTAAATCTAGTTTATCTTAACGATACCTTTCCCCCAAAAATCTTTTTAAACCTTCATTATTATAGTCATATTTTATCCTTCATTTTATCTAATTTTATGTTTTATATACATATAAGGTTGTTTTTCTAAAAAATTTTGGGAGGGACGCCTGAGTGGTTCAGTGGGTTAAAGCCTCTGGCTTCAGCTCAGGTTATGATTCCAGGGTCCTGGGATCGAGACCCACATCAGGCTCTCTGCTCAGTGGGGAGCCTGCTTGCCCTGTCTCTCTGCCTTCCTCTTTGCCTACTTGTGATCTGTCTGTTAAATAAATAAAATAAAAAATCTTTTTAAAAAAAATTTTTTAAATAAATAAATAAAATAAAAAATTGAGGGATACAATTTCTTCTAATAGATCAAATATACTCTAATTCTAGCACAAGGCTTTGTTCTAGTCTCCAGCCTGAGCACATTCTCTCCACTTTTTTTTTTCTTTCTTTTTCCAAACAACTTATCAATTCCTTTTTTAGAATTTTTTAAAATTTTCATCTTTACAGTTATATTCCATCCCTTCATCGTGTTTACCCTTGTTTTTGTATATATATAAGTTTTCTTTCTGTTAAATTGTGGGAAGTAGTTACTTCTAAAAGACCAAAATCAAGTTGGTGGCTCAGTCTTATTCACCAGTATATATGTGTATATATATATATATATATATATATATATATATGGAGAGAGAGAGAGATTTTTTTTTTCTTTTACCCCCTTTCTTCTCCCACCAATTTAGGATCACTTCTGATTCTGATTTGGTTAGTGTACATTTTTCTGGGGGCTTTCTAGGGACTGAGAGTATTTTATACTCTCATTCATATATTCTTATCTGGATAAAATGACAAGGTGGAAAAACTCAAGACACACACACACACACACAAAAGAACAAGAGGCAGCACCAAAGGCTAGGGACCTAATCAATACAGACATTGGCAATATGTCAGATCTAAAGTCCAGAGTGATGATTCTCAAGGTACTAGCTGGGCTTGAAAAAGGCATGGAAGCTATTAGAGAAATCTTGTCTGGATAAATAAAAGCTCTTTCTGGAGAAATAAAAGAACTAAAATCTAACCAAGCTGAAATTTTAAAAAGCTCTTAATGAGGTACAATCAAAAATGGAGGCTCTTACTGCTAGGATAAATGAGGCAGGAGAGAGAATTAGTGATATAGAAGACCTGATGATGAAGAATAAAGAAGTTGAGCAAAAGAGAGACAAACAACTACTGGACCACAAGGGAAGAATATGAGAGATAAGTACTACCATAAGACGAAACAATATTAGAATAATTGGGATTCCAGAAGAAGAAGAAAGAGAGAAGGAGACAGAAGGTATACTGGAGCGAACTATAGTAGAGAATTTACCTAATATGGCAAAGGGAACAAGCATCAAAATCCAGGAGGCACAGAGAACCCCCCTCAAAATCAATAAAAATAGGTCCACACCCCATCATATAATAGTAATGCACTTAATGCAAACCCTATCAACATACCATCAACTTTTTTCACAGAAATGGAATAAATAATCCTAAAATTTATATGGAACCAGAAAAGATCCTGAATAGCCAGAGGAATGTTGAAAAAGAAACCCAAAGCTGGTGGCATTGCAATTCTGGACTTCAAGCTCTATTACAAAGCTGTCATCAAGACAGTATGGTACTGGCACAAAAACAGACATGTAGATCAATGGAACAGAATAGAGAGCCCAGAAATGGACCATTGACACTATGGTCAACTAATCTTCAACAAAGCAGAAAAGAATGTCCAATAGAAAAAGGACAGTCCCTTCAACAAATGGTGTTGAGAAAATTGGGCAGCCACATAGAGAAAAATGAAACTGGACCATTTCCTTACAACACAAACAAAAATAGATCCAAAATGGGGTGCCTGGATGGCTCAGTGGGTTAAGCCTCTGTCTTTGGCTCAGGCCATGATCTCAGAGTCCTGGGATCAAGCCCTGCATCTGTCTCTCTGCTCAGCAGGGAGCCTGCTTCCTCCTCTCTCTCTGCCTGCTTCTCTGCCTACTTGTGATCTCTGTCAAATAAATAAATAAAATCTTTAAAAGAAAGAAAGAAAGAAAGAAAGAAAGAAAGAAAGAAAGAAAGAAAGAAAGAAAGATCCAAAATGGATGAAAGACCTGAATGTGAGAGAGGGATCCACCAAAACCCTTGAGGAGAACACAGGCAGCAACCTCTTTGACCTCAGCCACAGCAACTTCTTCCTAGACACATCGCCAGAGGTAAGGAAAGCAAGGGCAAAAATGAACTATTGGGAATTCATCAGGATAAAATACGGTGTTAGTTACTTAAAATGAGGCTGTATCAGTTATCAGAGAATAAGAACTGAGTTATACATATCCTAAAATTTACATTTTAATAACAAGTGACTCACTCTGAAGATTAGTTGTCATTTTAGCCATGAATTCATAATCTTTGTTTAAGTGAAAAACAAAGCACCCAAAATAAAACATAGTGTTATATAGATGCATGAAAAATAAAAATAAAACAAGTGGTATTTCTGACTGCAAATATTTGGGCATTTGAACAAGGTAAGAACCTGTATCTCACAAGTGAAAAACCTTCTGCAATGAATGAAAAAAAGATATCAAAATATACATAAATATAATTCCCACTGGATAAGAAAATGAGCCCAGTAAATATTGCAGACTTCTGGCATTTCATTTCTTTGATGGACATTATGCTAACATCTGACACTTCTACTGAGATAAATATTTTTTGCTAATAATTCATCTATGCATCTTAACAACAGATGTGCACTACTTGATCTAAAATTTGTTGAGTGTAATCAAGAACTTAGGGGTAAAATTTCAACAAGAAACAACTGAATATCTCCCCAAATCCTCCCTTAAACTAGTAGCAATTGAACATCTGGTAACCCCCTGAATCTGTTACTACTGCTTTTAAGTGACTCCAGTTCTAAAACTCTCAGTGAGCCTGATTCCAGTTTCTCTATTTTAATAATCACTTTAGTTGTGACATAAACCATTAAAATAGTGGAAAATGACTGAAATTTATATTAAGATTCTATATTAGTTTGCTAGGAATGCCATAATAAAATACCATAAACTAGGCGGCCTAAATTGCAGAAATTTATTTCCTTAAAGTTGTGGAGGCTGGAAATCCAAGATTGAGGTGTGACTTGATTGGTTTTCATGAAGTCTTTCTCCTTGGCTTGCAGATGGCTGCCTTCTTACTGTGTGTCCTCACATAACCTTTCCCTTGTGCATAAGCACTCCTCATGTCTTATCATCTTCTTATAAGGACATCACTCCTATTGGATTAGGGCCCCATCCTTATGACCTCATTTAACCTTAACTAGCTCTTTAATGACCCCAGATCCTAATGCAGTCACATTAAGATTTAGGGCTTCAGCTTACAAATTTGGGGGACATAATTTAGCTCAGAACAGACCCACCCATTTCCAGTGATCACTTGTTGGGTATATTAATAATATTCAACATCAATAAGCATTTACCATCAATTTCATGATCATCATAAAATGTTTTGCAATTATCTAGTACCTGCCTTTCTAAGCAAGTTGCTGACCAAAAGGACAATACATTTTTATATGTTTCACATCTTATGAGGGCATTTCAAGTATACTTTCTCATTCAATCCTCACAGCTACCCACTCTAATATTATCAAGTCAAGATTATTATCTTCATCTTAAAGGTGTAGAACAGACAGGGAGAGACTGACTTGCCCAAGATAGGATAGTAAATGATGAATCCAGGACTAGATATTTGTCTCCTGTTGTTTCTTTTAACCCCAAATTATGTTATCAACTAGATTTAGAATGGCCAAGAACACCTGCATGGCTCAGTCAGTTAAATGTCTGCCTTTGGCTCAGGCTATGATTTCAGGGTCCTTGGATAGAGTCCCACTTTGGGCTCCTTGATCAACAGGGAGCCTGCTTCTCCATCTGTCTGCAGCTCCCCTTGCTTGTGCTCTCTCTCTCTCTGACAAATAAATAAATAAAATCTTTTAAAAATATTTAGAATAGCCCCACCTTGGAAAAACTGTAGTCATGAATAGTAAGGTGAAAAATGTTGGGTTAGTTGTAAATTATTTAGAGAATAAAGAAGTTTGAATTGTACTCCACAGCCATAAGCAGTTTCCCATGACTAGCCATCTTCAGAATGTGCCAAGATTGAGAATACAGTAAGGAGTTTAGAACAGTAATGGGCATATGGTAGGCACTCTATTAATGTATATTAAATGAATAAATATTGAAAAAATCTAGGAAGGCCCAGTAGCTGGCCCACAGAAAAACTTCAGTATTGTTGAATGAATAAATTAATAATTAAATGGTAGAGTTAACTTATTTCTAAAGATATGTGATATTTAAGGGAAATGGAAAACATTTCAGGATGTATCTTGCTACACACATCTTTCTGTCTCAGTTCAAGAAGCTCCTCAAGAATTTGAGAGGCTGGGGTGCCTGGGTGGCTCAGTGGGTTAAAGCCTCTGCCTTCGGCTCAGGTCATGATCCCCGGGTCCTGGGATCGAGCCCCGCATCAGGCTCTCTGCTCAGCAGGGGGGATTGCTTCTCCCTTCTCTCTCTCTGCCTGCCTCTCTGCCTACTTGTGATCTCTGTCTGTCAAATAAATAAATAAAACCTTAAAAAAAAAAAAAGGAATTTGAGAGGCAGAGCTGGGGAGTCATGCGGGTGGAGAGGGAAAAAAATGAAACAATTTTGGACTGGGGAGAGAGACAAACTATAAGAGACTTAATCTCAGGGAACAAACTGAGGGTTGCTGGGAGGTTTGCAGGGAGGGATAGGGTGGCTGGGTTATGGACACTGGGGAGGGTTTGTGCTATGGTGAGTGCTGTGAAGTGTGTAAGACTGATGATTCACAGACTTGTATCCCTGAAGCAAATAATACATTACATATTAACAAAATAAAATAAAAATTAAAAGTACCCCAAAAAAGCCACAAAAACTCCTCAAGTTTTCCTAGTCCCTCCCTATGTGTCCAAATCACCTCTTGTCTATCCCTAAGGCATCATTTCTCATGGTCTTCTTAATCTAAGTCATGTGCATAAATTTCAGTGTCCCCTGTTAGACTGTGAACTCCCAAAAGACCGGGTATTTGTCTTATGCTTATCTCCCACAATGCTTTGCACACAATAGGCACATATTAAATATTATGGAACTGAATGACAGTTAGCTTATAACCCACACTCAAAAGTGGGAGCTCCCTCTGGGGTCTTTGGAAGATTAGTCCTTTCTCTCACACTTGTATGCTCTGATCTTAACCTCACTAGTAGATACGTATTGAATTTTTTTTTTTTTAATTTTAGAAAAGACATCTGGAATGGTGAAGCAATTCCCTTATGCTTCTATGGTTTGAAGCTAAAAGGCAATTAGATTTTACTCTCTTAAAACTGTCTTGTTTTTCCATTCAAAGTTTCACCAAACTTTTTTTTTCTATTTCAAAGTTTCAGTGATATCAGAAACATGGGAAGGTTTTAGAGAATGTTGAGTAAATTAGGTGATTTAGAGCTTTAGTTACATCTGCAATAGCAAAAGTAAACAAGAATTTGCAAAATATTCCTCAAATGAGAAAGTTTTCCTATCCAAATATCTTGCAAAACCAGAGCCAGCTTTAGCAGGTATAAAAACACTCTGAAAAGCTTTTTGGGGCAGGTGGTGATTGAAATGGAAATTTTATACAACAAAATTGATTATACTTGAAAAATGTAAAACTATAAGAAGAAAAATGAAATACAAATAAGACTAGGTTTCAAAGATTTCTATTTAATGTTTCTTTTCACGCTGTTGTTTTTTTTTTTTTTTTTTTTCCAAGTTGTAGAAAATTCCCTGGCTGCAACTGCAGAGAACAAGGGCTTCAGAGAATAGGTGTCCATCTAATGCAAAAGAAGGGCCATGATGTGAGCCAGAATCATGATCACCACTTAAGGTGATTCCCACCATCAAGGAAGTCAACATTCACTTAAGACTTTCCAGGCACCAAAACTTGGTAGATACCAAGGTTAAGTATTCCATGACCCAACTCTCATTCCCCATCTTGTTTGTGAATTTGCCTCTCCCTTTTCTCTATTTGGTTGAAAGTTAAGTAAAGAGAATTGAAGCAGACCAGACAAAACTCAGAATAAACATCAAAATTTTACATCAAAACCTAGATTTGTTGTGATTTTTCTCTGGGATTTGATTATAACATATTTCAAAAACATAAATGCCTTTTAGAATCTACATAGAATTTCACTGAAGTAGGATACAAGGAAATTCAAGTGACTTGAATTTTATTATGATAGTGTAATTTTTAGACAGACTTGTGATATTAAAATGCCACTTGATACAGAAGTTTTAAGGATTGAAGAGCTGTAGTTGCACAGAGCTGTGAACAGAATCATTTTCAGAACAGTGACATTCATAACAATCCTAATTGGGGAGAATAAATGGTACATGGTCATAGTCATCACTTTGTCCCAAGAAGGGAAACTTGTTATGGTTGGCTCATATACAGGCAGTGAGGCTGAGCATCTCTCCTTTCCTATCTTTTAAAGCAATGGTACTCAATGAGACAAAGAACAGGTGACCAGTGGAAGATGCCGGGAGGAGGAGATCTGATTTAGCTGGGGAGGTTTTTAAACTACAACAATCCCTCCCCATCTGTGCCAGAATCAGATACAGAAGAAGGGGAAACATCTGTAATTTGAAAACCTTCCCAGATGATTTCCATTAGCCTCCAACTCCTATTAAAAAAAAAAAAAAAAAAAAAAAACAAGGGGCAAGAGGGTGGCTCAGTTGGCTAAGTATCTGATTTTGATTTTGGCTTAGGTCATGATCTCAGAGTCATGAGACAGAGCCCCAGGTTGAGCCCCCATGTTGAGCCTTGACTCCAGGCTCTGTGCTCAGTGGGGAGTCTTCCTTCTTCACCCTCTCCCTGTTCCTCTGCCCCTCTCTCCTTTACCCCCCCTCTCTGCTCCGCTCCCTGAAACCAACATATCAATAAATCTTCAAAAAAACAACACACAAGAAAAACCTCACTGTACTGTGCTTTAAGTAATTGAGGATGACTTTTATGTTAAGTCAAAGGAGGAAAACAAAACCAATTTTGTAGTGTATTTTCTTTAAAAGCAAAAAAAAAAAAAAAAATTTCTGTAGTCATATGATTGAAGATTATAGAGCCAGAAAAAAAGCACAGAGATCACAATACCCAACTTTCACATTTTATAGTTGAAGAAACTGAACATTAGAGAGGTTTGATTACTTAATGTTAAAGATAATATGGTTTTGCAACAAAAAGAGCTTTTTCTATGACAAATTTACACACAATAGAAAACTGAATCAATGAATGTGTATTTACAGCAAACAATTATTGAGTGCTTACTCTGTGGTAGGTATTCCAGTTGCATATATTCTTTCTAACCCTCACATCTGCTTTATAAGACAAGTACCATTTTCTCTATTTTACATCTAGGGTACGGAAGGACAAAGCACAGAGAAGGTAATCTTCCTGAGATCACATAAATAATACCAGTTAAGCTGGGATTTGAACCCAGACGATCTAACATCAGAGCCTGCACACCTAACCATGATGTGGTGCTCCTCTGTGGAGCTGCCTACCATGTACTCAGCACTCAGCCAGCTTCTCTAGATTCAATTCCTCCTTTCATGGAGCTACGACAAATAATAAAAAACTAAACCAATGATTATAAAATACATACTTATCAAAACTTAATTTATCAAAACTTAATTTATGAGGTCAGGGAAGAGAAATGGTATCTAAACTGAGGTTGAGAAGTGGCCATTCCCATGAAAAGAGTAAAGCCCAGAAAATAGCATATGCCACGGCCCTGAAGAGTTCCTCAAGGATCTGAAAGAAGGCCATTATGACTAGAATGTGGGTAATATTCCAAAATGTATCGAAAAGATGGGAGAGGTGGATGAAGAAAGCCAGATTATGCAGAGCCTGGTAGCCATTACAAGAGCTAAGGAGTTCAAATTTATTTCTCAGTGGGTAGTACAGATGTCCTCCCAGTGGATGTGGGGAAGGTTGAAAGGTAAAGGGGGAGAATTCATCCTGCTCCCCTGATGTATAGGGCACCTGAATATACCACCTAAGTTTTCTCCTGTTTGCTGTCATCTATGAGTCCTTTGTCATCCCCCACCCATCTCTTTTCTTCCGTCTCATGAAACTACTGTTATCATTTATAATGACTCCAACATTCATTAAGATTATCCACCTGGGATTCTGGTTTGCTTAATAACACTATCTGCAATGTGCTTCCCTCCACCCCACCCCAGGCACTCACACTATGATTATATCCTAGGCTCTCCATTTTATCAGCAGAAATTGTCTCACCTTCAAAAATATCAATTTCAAGCATTTAATTCTCTAATAGCTGCTTTCAATCTCTCTAGTTCACTTGTTTAATACCCTCCCTGACAAAATTCTTGAACCTTTTTAAGACCTCCATCCCACGGACCCCATCATTTTCAGCTCAACTTCTCGATGCCTCTCTCTAAATATAACTACCAGTAGAAAATAAAAACACTTGTTGATGCCAATATTTGACACGGTTAACCAAACAGCTGAACACAGATGAAAAAAAAAAACAAAATCACATAGGTAAGCTGACTGACCTCACATAACAATCATGACCACTAACCCTAATAGACCCTCAAAATGCCAGCGGTCTGACTTCATGTCCCCATTACTTTGCCACTCTCCAAGGTGGTTATTTACACCATTTTCTCACTCCTTAATTATTTCCCATTCCCTCTTTGGTGCCCTCACTCCATGTTTCATTAAGCAAACAAGAGCCATCAAGCAGGAACTCACTCACCGCCTATCTTCAAATCATAAACCTTCTTGCATCGATACCTCCCTTTCTATCCCTTCCCACTTCTTAAAATGAAAAATGTGTCTTTCCTGCTATTTGAGTTCAAATTGCTTTTGTGAATCCTGTCTCTCTGGCCTCAAGATCTTCACTGTGGCATTATCTCCTCACTCTCTCTCTCTCCCATATTAATTATCTGTCTCTACTGGGCTATGTTCATCAAACTCAAAACATGCTCTAAAGTTTGTTCTTAAAAGAAAGGAAATTAACCTCTATCCATTGGCCCCACATTGCACTTCCTCTCCACTTCTCTACTCTTCATAATAGAATCTCTCAAAAGTTTCCACTTCCTCAGCTTCTTATTATTCCTCTATCTCCAAGCTTTTGTCTTCTGGCCCTATGGATCCACAGGCTGTTTGTCAGTCATCAACACGACGATGTCGCCAAGTCTAGTGGCCAATTCCCTATTTATCCTCTCAGTAGCAGCTAACGTGGTTAAGTACTCCTAACATGACATACTTTATCCCTTGTTTCTGTGATACTAGACCACCCTGGTTTTCCTCTTACCTCACTGAAACTTCCTTGTCAATACTCTGCTGGGATCCTCCTTCTCCATCTGACCTCTGGTTCTTCTTCCTCTATCCTTCCTACTATAGATGTAAGGAATCTCTACTGCTTGTTCCAGAGTTGTTTCTTACCTCATAACTCTCTTTCGCTTCCCACCTCCCAAGTGAATAAATAACAGGCCTGTGCTGATGACTTCCAAACTTACATGTCTTACCCCCAAGTTATTCTCTGAGCTTTTGACTTATATATCAATCACTCACTTGACATCTTTACTTGATATCTGAAAGGCATCTCAGAATTAGTCTAGCCAAAATGCATCTCTCATTCTTTTCCCAAAATGTGATTCTCCTCTAGCTTGCCCCACATTGCCCTCTCTGTTGGTCTGTCTTTGCTTCATACCTTGTCCTTCTTCCTAACCCTGCACAACAGTTAGTAAATCTGGCCTTTAATCAACCTAGTTGTTCTCCTCCTCTCTACTGCTATCACCTGGTGCAAGACAACATCATATCTCTCCTGGTGAGTGCCAATCTTGTATAGGTCCAGTGCTGATCCCAGGTATGACTGGGTCCTAGCTAAGGAAGACTGCAAGTTAGCAAGCATAGTGATTTGAATTTCCAGGATAAAGCTAGTTCATTTGGGTTCAAACATGAACCATGTTTTCTCAACCTATGAGTTCTTTTCACTTTCAATTTCACTTTCTTCCTATAGTTTCCATTGTTGTTATCTAGTAATATCTATTTTTCTATCCTTCTTTCATACTGTAGTGTAAAGACAAATGTAAGAAACAACATTGTTTCTCACAGTTTTTAATAGGAATTAATACCTCCATCAAAAATATAGAAATACAGAAAATGTGAGATTCAGACATCAGTCAGCCAAGGAGAACTACAAAAGGCAGTGTCAGTATATAAATTCCAACAGTTTTTGTGTATCCACTAAATCTAAATATGGCATTACTCTTCACAGGCCTCAGAAAGAGAAAGATGTCTCTGTACCTAATTAGGTCTTAATGATTGATGTGCTGGCCCAGCTAAGCACCATTCGGTGCCTGTGTGTGATAATTTAGTGCTGTCTTTCAAGTGTGATGTGACTTTCCCTTCTATGACTCTGGAATCTGTCTTACAAACACCAATGGCCACAAATAAGTACATAGTCTACAGTGCATAGTTAATGCATGATTTGAAAAGCACACAATTTCAAAAAGTTAAAGAAAACCAGGACAGCTTTCCATATGAGTAAATCCCTACAACACATTGATTGTTAATGAATAATAAAGCTAATCATTATTCACATAATCTTTGCATTTATGAATTCTAATTCTTACGGTGAACAACACTTCAAACTGACTTCAGACAAGTGACTCAGTTAGAAGAATTTATCTAAACACTTACTACATGAAATGGCTTCTCACTGAATTGATGGAGTTCTGAGACTTTATCAAAATAACTAATCGAGATCTTACAAAATGATAGGAGAGATATATTGGAAATTCAAACAGAAACTCTGTGATTAAAATATAGTTTTCTTCTTGTGGCTGGTTTCTTACTTATGACACTATAGTACTCTCCCCAGATCTGTGGGGGATACATCCCAAGGCCATGGATTCCTGAAGCCACAGATTGTACCCAACCCTATATATGCCATGTTTTTTCTCATATATACAAACATATGGTAAAGGCTAATTTATAAATTAGGTGCAGTAAGATATTAAGAACAATAATAATGAAATAGAACAATTATAACAATATACTATAATAAAGTTATGTGATTGTACTCTCTCTTTCTGAAAATAGCCTTTTGTTCTGCACTCACCCTTCTTGTGAACATGTGAGATGATAACATGCCTGCGTGATGAGGCTAAGTGAGGTGAATGATATAGGTTTTTGTGACACAGCGTTATGGACCTTCTGACAACACATCAGGAGGATCATCTACTTACAGACTGTGGAAACCACAAATGACATTTGGCCATTGGTGTTTGTAAAACCACAAATGACATGGGACTACTATACACTGGAACACCTGAAGATCAAGCAGCATTTCAGTCTGACAGCATTTGTTGACAAGTGTCTGTTCAAATGGCTAAAACTTACCACAATAAACACAAAATCAATTTTTGAGTTCACATTTTCAAAATAAGTATTCTAGGTCACTTCTTTGTTACTTCCATATAAATTCAACTCCTTTAATTTAAAATCAGAATCTTTAAAAATATTATTAACTTTCTAGTTCAAAGAATGAAAATGATAAAAGCAAGCACTCTGCATGATTTGTAAGCATAGCTAATTCTTCTCTAGACTCTTGTTTTTCAATTTATGGATTTAGCACACTTTCAATTTTTATCTCTTACTTGTTCTCTGTTGCCTTGAACCATTTCACTGTTTATCAGCAGTTAATTCAGAATAGTCAAGGATAACTAAGGAAATGGAAGGCAAGTTCAGTCAATTTTTCTATGTTTTCTGGTAATCATTTCCTTGGGATTAATGGCTGATTGGTGGTTTTTCATTTAAATGTACCTAATGGTTTCACTTACTTGTAGAGCATAAGGAATAACACAGAGGACATTGGGAGAAGGACAGGAGAAGTAACTTGGGGGAAATCAGAGAGGGAGCCGAACCATGAGAGACTGTGGACTTTGAGAAACAAACTGAGGGTTTTGGAGGGGAGGAGGGAAGGGGGTTGGGAGGGTGTGCGGGTGGGTTTAAGAAGGGCATGTAGTGCATGGAACACTGGGTGTGGTGCATAAACAATGAATCTTGGAACACTGAAAAAATAAAATAAAATTTTAAAACAAACAAACAAACTTCATGTGTTCCATATCAGCAATGATCTTTGGCCAAAAATGATTGAGGAATGACTAGCCAAGAAGAGCTTGCTCTAATGAAGTTAAATATATATCCACCATATGACCTAGTAAATCCCTCAAAGAAGTATTTGCCCAGGAGAAATGAAGACATATCAACATAAACACTAGTACATAAATGTTTATGGTAGCTTTTGTTATTACTACTAAAAACTGAAAAAACACAGTACCCATCATCTGTCAAGTGGATAAATAGTTGTAGATGGAATTCAGCTCTACGTTGGAAAGGAAGACACTGCTGAAATATGCAGCAACAAGGATGGATCTCAAAGCATTACACTAGGCGGAAGACAGACTCAAAACACTACAAATTATATGATTCCATTTAAGTGACATTTGAAAGTGGTTAAACTATAATTTGAACCCAAACAGACTACTGGTTGTGGAGACCTGGGAGCAGCGAAAGAGAATTGACATGAAAGGGACACGCAGAAAGCTTCTTGTGGCAATGGAAAAGTTCTCTACCTTGATTTGTAAGATGGTCACAGAACATAGTATGCATTTGTCAAAATTCATTAGAGCTGTGCAAACAAAAAGAGTGAATTCCATGAAAGTAAATCCTGTATCAGTAATCTCACTCTCTTTTTAAAAGTATAACATTGTCACTGACCTCAGGGAGCCAACAGATGGTAAGAGAAGGCAAGGCCAGCAAAAACACAATTCACAGTAAGTACATCTTTTTTAGAGAAAAAATGATGACTTCATAAGACATGTTGTTCTAACCTCCCCTTATGCTACTCTTTTGGGGCAAACAGAATGTAGGGACAGTCATATTTGAAGTCATGTTTTCTGAGACATTGTCTAAATGTCATTTTTTTTTTTCATTTGAGAGAGAATGAAAGAGAGAGACAGAACTCACATGCATGCATGTGCATGCCAGCATGAGAGGGTGAGGGGCAGAAAGAGAGGGAGAAGTAGGGAGCCTGCTCAGTAGGGAGCCTGATATGGGGTTTGATTCCAGGACCCAGAGATCATGACCTGAGCCAAATGCAGACACTTAACTGACTGAGCCACCCAGACATTTTCTAATTGCAGAGCTTCAACACACAGGGAAACACCTTTGAAGCTTGTGAGAAGAGAGAGTTTGAATCTTTGGATTGTAGTCACTGAAATCTAATCAAATTCTAGACCTGAAAAGTCTTTAGCATGATTAGACTTATCTTGTGGAAACCAAAGGTATTTTTTCAAATAGGTTAAATTCTTATTTGTAAATGATGTGACTTTTTCATAATTACATAGTCAACTCATTATTTATCACTATATTGCCTACAAAAAGATCCAAAACTATTGTTTTAGATGGGTGACTTCCAGCTTTTAAGTGGGTTATAGCTGGGACTCCATACTAAGCTATGCATTTAGTTATGTGGGCTTTCTTTCTGCTTCCAGAAAGCTTCTTAGCCCACCTGTTGTGTCTTGTCTTGGTTCACCATCAGACAACAGTATGAAGGACTTATCAGTGACCTCCATTTTTCCAAGAATATTTCAATGTTTTTCTCTCTGGACCCCACCTCTGTGCCCCCCACTCCCAGCCCCCAGCTGATAACTGAACTCAAAACTGCAGCTCTCAAGGTGCTTGCCAAGGGAAAGAATTTTAGAGTTACTGCCAAGCCATACCTTCCACAAAATTAGGCATGAAAGATAGTCTGTGAGAATTGCCTCAATGCAGTGTTTTCCAAACCTTTTAACTAGACTCACAGTAAGAAATACATTTTGTATCATGACGCAGTACACACACTTGAAAGGAATCATGAAGTTTCTTAAGACACTCTGATTTTTCTTTTTCACCATCCTCTAGTCTATTTTTTTTGTCCTTTTTTTTTTAATTTTATTTATTTATTTGACAGAGATCACAAGCAGGCAGAGAGGCAGGCTGAAAGAGAGAGGGAAGCAGGCTCCCTGCTGAGCAGAGGGCCCGATGCGGGACTCGATCCCAGGACCCTGAGATCATGACCTGAACCGAAGGCAGCGGCTTAACCCACTGAGCCACCCAGGCGCCCATTTTTTGTCCTTTTTAAAAGTTGGTTGCAACCCACTGAATTAATTTTACTACCCACTACCAGATGCAAAATCAGTGACCTACAGGCTATGAAGCCTGCCATTCATCTAAACATATATCATCCAGTTAAGAGTAGATCATTAGCGAGTATTTCACCTTGACCAGATTATGCGATAAGCACACCTTCCACTCCCCTACCCCACATGGACCTAAATTTCTTTTACTGAGTTGTACTTTGGTTTAATACCCTAAGCCCATATGAGAATGGTCCCTGTGTTAATTGTTAAGAAAGTTGCAGGTGACTGTTCATTACACATATAGTAGTATTCCCTCTTTGAGGGCCAAGGATAGAAAAAAAGTCTTTCTGGTCTCACTGTCAGGACAAATGATGATTATCCTAAGAGACTGACTTATTTTTCATTTTGGAAAAATGTATAGCATTCCCTTCCTCATATTGCCAATTAGAAGGCTTAGTTTCACATTCGCAGCCCACCTCTAACAAGTACATGGGAATTTATGGCTGGAATTTGGACACTTAACCTTACTCCTAAATCCCTTTTATTTTCCTATCTTTTACTTTTTCCTTTGTCCATATTTCTTATTGGTCTTATAGTTATTTTCACTTATTCTTTATAATTTTGTATGTATATTTTTTTAATTTTTTATTTTTTATAAACATATATTTTTATCCCCAGGGGTACAGGTCTGTGAATCACCAGGTTTACACACTTCACAGCACTAACCAAAGCACATACCCTCCCCAATGTCCATAATCCCACCCCCTTCTCCCAACCCCCCTCCCCCCAGCAACCCTCAGTTTGTTTTGTGAGATTAAGAGTCACTTATGGTTTGTCTCCCTCCCAATCCCATCTTGTTTCATTTATTCTTTTTATAAGTATTATCATTATTTTAACTTATTCTTTATATATTTTGTATCCTTGTATGTATATTTTGTATGTAGGTATATATTTTGTATGCCAATTTAAATCTTTATGAAACAGAAGAGAAAGAGGAGAGAAAGAAGAAAGTAGGGAATAAGAGAGGAGAAATCAGTTTCCAAGTATGATAAAACTCGGGTTTCAAGCCTTCCATTCCTTACATTTCAAACTGAAATTAACATGAAGGTACAAATTCATAATACTTTATTTTACCTGTAAAAGAGAAACCATTTTGTACAAGAGAAACCATTTTGCTGATATCTTAAAGCTAATAAATACTGGCTTTAGAGTTTTATCTGAAACTAATGTATTTCATATGCAATGATAAACACTGCCCAGACCAGTAAGAACTAACTTCAAACAAGAGCTACCCTTTGTAATTGTATATGATTTGCCATAATACCAGAGAATGCAGTATTTTCTTTGTGGTCTGAGAGAACAGTGTTGAAACACTATGTGGCATTTAAATTGAAAGAATAGTTTCTTCTGAGAGAAGCAAATAACATGTATTTTACCTGTGGCCAAGGTGACCGACTTCAAATGCATTTCTAAATGCTGAAATAAGTCAGGATATTAGAGGACAGATAAAATCACCTATGAAAATACATGTTTGGTTTTATTTATTTAAGACCTCCCTGAAGTAGTTCAAAACTAAGGAAATTATTTTGCAACATCAACAATGAAAGAAAATTAATTTTCTGATAATGTTTTAGAAAATCAAATCAAACAGCCTTATTTAAGTAGCACCCAACCTAAAAAATTGATTTATTAACTCTATATTAGTTGAATAGATCAAATATTAATATCCATCCTACCATTTTTCAAGCAACTTCTATCATCTCTTCATACAGTTTTTGCCATTTTTAGGATACTGGTATATAAGTAAGTAATCCGTGACAAATACTATTTCCTTAATAGCCCAGCTATTCTAAGTTCTACTTTGATTTCACTTGTCCACCCGTCCCACCTCAATCCAGCTGTGATTTAAACTATACAGTTCTATCCGTACAAAGACAAAAAGAACAGGCAGTGGGAACAAAATAATCTTATGAGGAAATTTATATCTAAGTATTTGGTAAATAGATAGCTTAATAAACAGTGTTAAAAAGAAACAACAGGCTCAAATGGAGTCACTTTGCTAAATCCCAACACCACCTAATACCCAACCTATCGGTTCAGCCTCTCCCAGGAATGGAATTGTAAATCAGTCAGTCTGGAATTTCCTGATCAGCACTAGTGAGACAATCTGAATGATAAGACCTCCTGTGTTTCCCAATGGGAAGATGGCTTGCCTGAAATAATCCACTCTTTTAACTTCCTTGGTCAACTCCTTCTGCCTATAAAAGCCTTCCATTTTATTCAGCTCCTTGGAGCCCTTTTCTACTTGCTAGATGGGATGCTGCCTGACTTATGAATCATTGAATAAAGCCAATTAGATCTTCAAATTTACTCAGTTAAATTTTGTTTTTTAACAACAGTATGGGAAAGGAAGCTGATGAAAGGATTGTAATTATGATATGTAAAAGCAGATTGAGTACCTTCAATATATAATGAATAATCTTAACGTGGCTAAGTTTTAGTTATATAGAAAAATTAACTTTGAGCAATAATGTGAAAGCTGAAAATCAACTTTGTTGGAGAACAGATCAAACAAGAAGGGAACTTCTATCTTCTATTGGATCTCATGTTTTAGAATCCTATCTCTGTGCTCCTCTGCTTTCCTTTCAGTATTCTGTGACTATCACCCCTTGGTCTCCATTGGCATTGACCCTCTCCCAGACTCAATTCAACCTTTCGGTGTTGGGAGTGCCTTAGCACTAAGTCTTGGCCCTCTTTGATGTACTCTCTATACTCTCCCTTGGATCATCTCAGTCACTCCTGGACCTTTTACACACCATCTACTCTAGGGGCTCCTAAATATATGCTCTTGGCTCAATGACTCCCTTGCTTTTTGACTCACAGAGTCATTAATTCAATAAACATTGAGTTGTTGAGCACACTTGATGTATGAGTCTAAGTCTGGAGATACAGTGGTGAGCTTAACAAAGTCCTTGCTTTCATGAAACTTATTTTCTAGTAGGGAAATGCATCTAAAAACAAATGAGTAGAATATTTATGTGTTAGAAGAAATGACTGTTAAGAAGAAAAATTAATCAAGATACTGGGATAGAGTATTGAAGTTAAATGTAGAAACCATTCTAGGTAGAGTAGTCAGGGAAGAATCTCTGAGGAGGTGAAATTTGATCAGAGACCTGAATGGAGTAGGATTAAGCCAAGTGGCAAAGACCTATGGGAAGAGATTTTCCAGGTAGAAAGTAAGGTGAGTGCAAAAGCCCTGG
This sequence comes from Mustela nigripes, assembly GCF_022355385.1. Classification (NCBI taxonomy): domain Eukaryota; kingdom Metazoa; phylum Chordata; class Mammalia; order Carnivora; family Mustelidae; genus Mustela; species Mustela nigripes. Next base: position 106,934,372 of record NC_081561.1, read on the forward strand.
AACATGATACATATCTACATACTGAGTATCTACAAAGGGAAAGAAGACAAGTTGCATGGAGCAGTGAGTAAGGGGAAGAAAGGAGGAAGATGGGATCAGAGAAGTAAGCAAAAGGGAAAACAAGACACTTTTCATCACTATAAGAATTTTAGACTTTATTATAACTCACAAGGGAAGCCAGTGGAGGGTTTTGTTTATTTGTTTGTTTGGAGGGTTTTGAACAGGTATATGATACAGTTCAATCTAGTTATCTACTTGATCTCACTACTTGAATATCTCACAAATATTTCAAACTTAACATGCTCCAAACTCTTAACCTCCCTCCCACCAAAATTAAACAAATGAATGAACAAACATCCTGTCTCTTCTCCATTTTTCCATTTTAGTAAATGTTACCACAAGCTATCCAATTAATGAAGGTAGAATCTTGCAAATCAACCTACTTTCATCTATCTCTTCTATCTCTCACATCATTCCACGCTTAAAAACCTGCACTTTGTATCAGATCGTTGACTAATCTATTTGCTTCTCTGTGTCTCTTATGCCAACCTAGTCTACCACCATCTCTAACCTAAATTACAACCCTAGGGCCCGATTTTTTACAATTCTGAATCTTACAATTCTGTGCTCTAAAAGTAAAATCCATACCTCCTGCCATGATCTACAAAACCTTGCACAATTGAACCTATGACTAGCTTTTAATATTTCACACCATTCTTCCCAAACTCCTGATGCTCCAGCCATTCTGACCTCTATCATTTCCTTGTATACACCTTTCCTATCATAGGGCATTTGGCTTACCATTCTTCACTATTCTCTCATAGCTGCTTCTCTCTTTCTTCACTCTTAACTGACATATCCTCTCCTCAAAGAGGAGCCCTGCCCACCCAATATAAAATTGTCCTTCCCTGTATCCTTTCCTTGTATTTAATGGCACTTATCAGACTTTAAGGTTCATCAGAACAGAAACCACGTATGCCTTATTCACTACCGTGTACACAGTCCCAGAGTTGTACCAAGAATAGAGCAGGTAATCAATAAAACTTGATGAAGGAAGGAACAGCTGTCCTTATCTTATTCATTCAATCCTCAAGACTGTCCTGCCTTAGGAACCATTGTGTCTAATTCATAGATGAGAAAACCGAATCTCAGAATGATTCAGTGACCTAAGATTATACAACTAATTAGGATAGAAATGGGATTCAAACTCAGGTGACTGTTGGTTGCAGATACTATCTGAAAATATTTTTTTAATCACAATATTAAAAATGAATCAATAAATACCAACACCATTTAAACCTTAAAATACTGAACCAGAAAATGTCTTTACTTTGACCAATATGATGGAAGAAAGAGAAATATAATTTGGGGGCCTGTACTAAACACAATGCAGAACTCATAACAGATAAATAGATATCGATCATTTAAAAGATTCTTTACATTTCTTATAGGTTTCTCTAACCCAAACATTCTTTTCATTAAGGCATATAATCTTGTTGCATTCTTCCTTGTGTGAATTCCCTTGATTATTAGTTTCTTTAATAATAGCATAGGGCTTTTAATGACAGTTAATACCTATTCTTAGCATCTTTTGTAAGATTTTCAACGGCAAATATTATACCTCCCTCTATAAATTAGTCTACCAGTTGGCACTGAATGTATGATAGACATAATGTATCATTCTCCTGAAGCTAAGTGTCTATGCTCTGATCCATTTCAAGTGCATTCATATATGCACATAGAGTATACACATCTGGCTACCCATTATGGGAAAGGGTGTTCTTTTGATATTTCCACATTGTGATGAAAACATAAGTTACCAGTAGCCAGTGATGAATTAAGAATTACATCTTTTTATCTCCTCACAATTCATAAAACATAGTGGGCACTAAAATATTATTTGTTAAATGAATGAATAAATGTATAAATGAGTAAGTAAGTGCTATTGAGTAGAAAGAAGAGATAAATGGAGTTTTGCTTTAAACATCAAATACTTCTTTTCACCTAAAGGCTATTAATTTTTTAGGAAGCAGTTCCTTTTTCAAATTCTTGATATTTTATCATATAGTGCTTAAACCAATAACTTTGGTCACTTAACTTTGTAGTGTCTATAACTTCATATTCACTATAAAAGCACCATTTGCTTAATTTGAAAATTAAAGAAATATATGTATATAAAATGAAAATAATCAGTAATGCTACTCTCCTTCCATACACCCAAATAATCTATTAGTTAAAAGGTAGCACACAAGTACCAAAAAGAAGAATGACAAATCATTTCTTATCTCAAAGCACAAGGTTAAACATACAATAAACAATTAAAATACTCCTCTTATTTCTAATGTACTATTTGGTTTTTTAATCAATTTCTTTCTCTTTTTTAAAAGATTTTATTTATTTATTTGACAGAGAGAAACACGAGAGAGGGAACACAAGCAGGGTAGTGAGAGAGGGAGAAGCAGGCTTCCTGCTGACCAGGGAGCCCAAAGCCGGTCTCAATCCCAGGATCCTGGGATTATGCCCTGAGCTGAAGGGAGACGCGTAACAACTGAGCCACCCAGGCACCCCTCCAATGTATGATTTGTTGACCTTTATGGGCAATAATAATTTGCAATGACATATTTAGAACTTAGAATATACAATATATTGAGACAGTACATGTTTTTTGTAAAATTGCACTATGTGATCTTCATAAGGCCCTCTAAAGTAAGTAGCACTGTCAATCTTTTTTAAATATGAGTAAACAAAGGCTTAAGGAAGTTCGTAGCGATAACATCCCTAGAAATAACATTTCTGACATGGGGAAGACCTGAGATTCTAGCCTAGACTAGTGTGATTCCAAAGCTTACATTATCTCCATACAGAACTTGTCTAGAGCCACATGATATTGTCAGTAGTCAACTATTTTAGACATAGAAAGATGAAAATTGTATATGATTCCATCTAATGCACATAAAGTTAGTTTCTTAATTTATTACTTATAAATCAAGTCCCATGATAAATAAGTATCCAAATATCAGGTTAAAGGGTTAAAAGCAGATGACATAGAATGTGGTTTCAAATCCTTGCTTTCATTCCTACTAGCAGAGAGATCATGGACAATTCATCTTCATGTAGGTTTATTTTCTTGTTGAAAAAGCACCATTCCCTTGCTCTGTACACTTCATAGTCATTTGCAATGAACAAATAGAATTTATGAAACTGTAAGGGATATAATCATAAAGTGATTATTATAAACAACACATTTACATATGGAATATCCAACAAGCCACATTTCCAAGTTTCAAATGTAAAAGACTAGCATTGGAAATTAGTAAAGAGGGGTACCTGGGTGGCTCAGTCAGTTGAGCATCTGCCTTCCACTGAGGTCATGATCCCAGGGGCTTGGGATCAAGTCCTACAAAGTCTACTTGCTCAGCGGGGAGCCTGCTTCTCCCTCTGCCTGCCACTCCCCCTGCTTGTGCATGCTCTCTCTCTCTCTCTCTGACAAATAAATAAATACAATACGTTTTAGAAAAAGAAACTAATAAAGAAGACCCTGAAATGTCTCCCACATTAATGTTAACTCAGTTTTTGATAATCATGTCTAAACCAAAGTCAAACCTGCAGACCCTGATGAGCGAGTGATGAGCAATTCTTACTCACCCTAATAACCTACCCTAAATGTCAAGCAGACGTTTCAGAATGCTTACACAGAAATTTAGCCAATCTACAAAAACTCATCATCATTCCTATAATATAGCTCAATACTGCTTAAGAAATAATTATTGATGGACTATCTAAAAGCCCTAATTGAAATTTCAAGAAGTTCTAAGTCTTCTGGGCCACTTACATAAATTTAAAGAGATGGAAATATTATATCTATTGGCAAAGTATCAAACCCCAATAATATGTGCCTAACCTGAAGAAGCTTTCTTTTACAAAGTCTTAGAAGAACTTGGAGCTGCCCTTGAGTATTAATGCTCTTTCCTACATACCTTTTCTGGAAATGGTGACTACTCAGAATGAAGAGACTCTTCCCCTTTGAACATATTTTTCCAGTGATTTATGTTTAAGATTTTTATCCCTTCCAGCCATTTTTTTTTTTGGGGGGGGGGGTTAGATAATTTGGTTGAATGTATTTTCTAAACTGAAAAGCTCTGAACAAATGGAAGGACTCTTATGATCACTTCCTGAGACAGAAAAACTACTCTTCTTTCTGTACCCATCATCAAAGCAAGGATCCTAAGAAGAATTATTAATACAAAACTTTAATGTAGATTTATATTTTCTGTAGTTACTGCAATGAAAGAAGATGTCTTCAACAACCAATAGGTTTATATAACTAAAACATTAATGTAGCATATTAGTCTAATTTAAAGTCTAGTTCAAAATTGGCAAATATATTCTAATTAAATAAGACAAGCCTGAAAGCTCTTGCATATCACATATCTTTTTTTTTTTTTTTTTTTTTTTTTTTTTTTTTGTGGAGGGGATGGCTTTTTAAACTCATTCCATCTTTTCCCTGTAGTTATTCAGAATCTTTTTCATTCTATGAAAATCTCCAGCCCCACACTTGCCTTCTACTCTTAAGTCATTAAGCCAATGACTTAATTCTCCTTCAGTTCCTTCCATGACAGTGTCTCTCCAATGACCCCCCACCTTGACTTCCTCCTCCATTTTATCCTCATCTGTCCTCCCAGAAGGCAGTGGGATCCCTTCTTTCCCAAGGTGGATTCTTCTACCTAGAGTTCCATTCCTTTCCTTACTCCTTATCTTTTCTTTCTCCTTCATCTTCATGAACTTTTCTTTCTCCTTCATCTTCATGATGAAATCTTGAAGAAAACTTCCTTATCCCTAAGAAAAAAAATAAGTAAACCAGAAGCAGGGTACCTGGGTGGCTCAGTTGGTTAGGCATCTGCCTTCAGCTCAGGTCATCATTCCCGGGTCCTGGGATTGAGCCCCACATTGGACTCCCTGTTCAGCGGGGAGTCTGCTTCTCCCACTGCCCTTTCCCCTGCTTGTGTTCTCTTTCTCTTTCTCAACTAAATTAATAAAATCTTAAAAAAAGAAAAAAAAACACAGAAGTAAACAAACAAGACATCTCCATTTTATTCCTCCTTTACATTAACGGCCCATGTTATATCTTGAACATTAAGCCTTTCAAAGAGTTGTCTCTGTTTTCTGAACTTCTTAGCCTCGTGCTTTTAACCCTATAATCTGGTTTTTATTTACTGATTTCTTTAATCATCTAAAAGTCTTCTCTCAAAAGTCTAAATAATACAATACCCTCTCAGTCTTACTTCCAGGAATTTTCAGAGCCATCTTTTGTCTTTCCTCAGAGCCATCTTTTTCTCTTCCCTCTTCCTCCAACAGCCCCTTATCTAATCAGTTAGTATATTGTGTCAATTCTTTCTTCACGTTCCCTTTCACATCCAGAGTTTCCTTTTTTTTCCCAATGGAAATAGACCAGGCCCAATTCAAAACCTTCATCCCTTCTGCCGTGGATTATTACAAGTGACTCCTGACTGATCTCCTTAAACCTGCCTCCACCCCAGCCCTCTATTAGTGCCAAAGAGTAAACACTCTTGTTCCTCAGTCATCAGATCCAAGTTCTCCTTTAGCCTCTCGACCTCCTGATTCCTCCTGCCCCACTTTCATGTCATCATTACCTCTTCCTAAACTTCCCGCCTAATGCTTTTGTGTGTATTGTACCTCTAGTCTGGAAACTGCTTTCAAATCTGACTGTGGAAAGGCGAATGCATTTACCGGTCACCTCCTCCATGAAGTTCTTCCCAAAAGTGCTCGTAAACTAATATTCACTGGAACAAAAAAAAATTAGAACACTAAGAAGTAATGACAATGTAAGCCCAATTTATATGTCAATTTTATATGGTATATAAACGTACTGGATAGAAAAAGGCCATAATGTTAACAATGCCCATTTTAAAGTATAATGACATAGAGATCTGCTATCGCACTTATAGCAACTCATTTTCTTTTTGTATTTTCTAAATTATTTGTAATAACTAATATTTATTGAGTACTTCCTATATACTAACCTCTTTACATGCATTAATTTATTTAATCTATCAACAACGGCAAACAATAAAATTCTCCGATGTAAGTATTAGTATTATCTTCCTATTACCAAGGTAATTAAGAATAAAGCAACTTGCCCAGTCACAAAGCTGGCAAGAGTCATCTGGCTTCAGAACCTGCTCTCGTAAGCACTCCAATGAACTGCATGAAGGATTTTCATAATTGGAAAAGCATGTTTTTAATTGCCTTTTTCACTCTTATCTCTACCTCTGCCCAGCTCCGTCCCCTAACACCACCAAATTCCAAATTCTCCTTCCATTTCCTTCAAAGACATTAATCTCAGCTAGGTGTTAAAGAGAAAAGCAATCTGATTAAGAAAATTTGCATGAGCTTGTGAATTAGCAATTGCCATCCAAAGGTAATTGAATCTTAAAAAGGATTCTTGTTAACATAAATGAATCCTAATTAGTGGAATTTCTGTTGCTATGACTAAGTGAATGTGTCTACTACTGGCAGTGTGTGTGGGGGGCAGTGCATAGAAGAATATCTTGGGAAAGAGGATTTTCTCTATACACCTTAAAGCACAAAGGCTGTTTATGCACAGGGTCTCTCTCTGTTTCTCAAACCTTTCCTACCTCCCACACAATTTTGGGTTCAAAACACCAATAATCCCCACTCTGAGGTCTGCATAAAATCCCAGAAGACCATTTTGATGCTGCAGAGGCCACCAAAATTATGTGAAGAGCCAAAGGTCATAGGTGTTTATCTGGTTGGAATGCTCATTTTAGCCAGACAAGACCACCACAGTGTTAACAAATCCATACCTGAAGCAATAGATATGCTTATATTATAGCATTTATTCTGGCTGTGTGTAAATTTCACAGGAAAAGCTCTCCAGTAGAAGTGTCTGGTTTAACCTCTTTTGTACCTATCATATTTCAGGAGGGGAGTTTTATGGCTGTGATTTTTCCTTGTCCTACTTTAATTGCATATTTCAGGAGGGGAGTTTTATGGCTGTGATTTTTCCTTGTCCTACTTTAGTTGCAATGACGAGATTTTAAGTCAAGGATTCTATCTCGTGTTTGCTCTCTCAAAAGAATGCTGGGGATTCACTTGACATTTTTTTCCTCTCTGCATTTCTAAGGACTGAATATCCTTCCTTTATCATGGTCAAGTTCTCCAGGGAAATCCGAAAGAACTGAGGACAGGCCTGTCAACTGCTAGGCAAGCTGTTTACTCCCCAGGAAGGGATGAGGGGGTGGGGAGGTAGGGGTGTGGCTGGGTCTGAAACAACACTGTAAGCTCATTTCTAGGGGAAAAAAAAGTCTTTAAGAAAATTAAGAATTAAAAAGTGATGCAAAAGAGTCATTTATAGAAGAATACTTAGTAATAAATTTATAAATATTTTTGGGTGGATGAATGGATCAACAGGTGGATACAAGCACTTTTGGAAGGACGAGTAGTCACAGAACATAATGCAATTATGAGGAAATGCAATCATGGGGAGGAAATAGGAAATAAATAACATTCCTGGAGATACCTTGGTGGCTCAGCTCATCATGTGTTTGCCTTCAGCTCAGGTCATGATCCTGGAGTCCTGGGATTGAACCCCTTATCAGGCTCACTTGCTTCTCCCTCTCCCTCTCCCTCTGCCTCTCTCTCAAATAAATAAAATCTTCTAAAAAATAACATTTCATGTTCTCTCTGTCAATTTTGGAGATTTTTGTTGTTGTATGAATTCAGGAGATTGGGCAAAAAGGCAAATGCTTTACTATAACAGTCGGTCTTCCTCAGGGCAGTACCAAATCTCAGTGAGAAGAGAAGGACCCATGGAGAAGGCAAAGCTGAGAGAGAATCTCAGCCATTGTAAGATGCCACACACACAATGGAGTCCAGGAAATGCCAGGAAACTGAATCATGAAGCCCCACTGAGAGTTGGCCCAGACGTTCTGAGTATTTAATACAGGTTCTCTCCTGGCTTAATGTTTGCAACTCATATTATTCACTGGTTTTCTGTTATTTGAAACTTTTAAGGAAGTTTTTAAGGAGACGAGCTGTGGCAGACTTGCTATTCGCCAAATGTTCTTTGCTCCCCCACATTTCCCACCCTTCAGCCCTTAGGGAGAGACCACACCACTAGCTCTGGACAATAGACTGCGAACAGCCTATTTCAATTCCAATTCTTTTGCATACTAGCTGAGTGATCTTGGGCATGTAGCTTAATATCTCTGGGCTCAGTTTCCTCAACTGTAAAATGAATGTAATAATAGTACCAACCTTGGGGCACCTGGTGGTACAGTTGGTTAAGCGTCTATCTTTGTCTCAGACAGTGACCCAGGGTCTGGGGATAGAGTCCCATGTCCAGCTCTCTGCTCAGTTGTGAGTCTGCTTCTCCCTCTGCCCCCTCCCCCCACCACTTGCACTCTCTCTCTAATAAATAAATAAATAAATCTTAAAAAAAAATAGTACCTACTTCAGAAATTTGTTTAGGCTAATACAGAGTAAGCACTCAGTAAATGCTATCTATTATTAATAATCTTACAAATAATAAGAAAGGACACAAAGTAAATACATTCCTTTGATTTTTCTTTCATTTTTTAAGAAACAAAGACAAGGCTGAACATTTTTAAAATAACTAATAAGTACTATAAAGTACACTATCACTTATGTGTCTTTTTTCCTTGTTACATGGTATTTACTTCCAAACTCAGAACCAAGCCTCTATTTTATTTTTTTTAAGATTTTGTTTATTCATTTGACAGAGATCACAACTAGGCAGAGAGGCAGGCAGAGAGAGAGGAGGAAGCAGGCTCCCCGCTGAGCAGAAAGCCTGATGCGGGGCTTGATCCCAGGACCCTAAGATCATGACCTGAGCCGAAGGCAGAGGCTTAACCCACTGAGCCACCCAGGCGCCCCCAAGCCTCCATTTAAAAAAAGTAACTACCACAATCACATTTCCAGATTACAAATATTTTAGCAGGTAATGGTTTTACTTTTTTAAAAAGATCATACCTTCCCTGAAGAAAATAAGTGGTATTAATTTACTGTGCCATTTAATGAATATTTGCAAAAAGGATTACAATGTGAAAAAAAATTGCAAGAGAAGGAAGAGTGTAGTTTTGAATGAAGTTTTGACTCTGAAATGAGACTTCCAAACCTTCATAAAATTTGGTTTCCCAATTTAATGTCACAGCTAGTACATCATATTTCTCAAACACTTCAGCACTGATAAAGCAATCAGAAATGAAAAAAACAATGGTGATGCCCAGAGTTGTGTATTGTCTACAAGTTACCCTAACCATAATTTCAGTCCTTAAATGTTCATGGCCATTCAATGCCTGTTTTCACACTGGAAGGAGGATGAAGTAATTTTGCTTCCACAATTATAGAAAATTGAGAAACTGAATCAAGGCTTTTCTGAGGAAACTCAAAATACAAACTGACACTGATTAAACTTTAAGCACCCATTTAAGGTAAGTGTAACATGGGGACACCTGAGTGTTTCCTTGGATTGAACCTCTGACTCCTGGCTTTAGCTCGGGTGGTGATCTCTGGGTGGTGACCTTGGGGTCGTAATCTCGGTGTCCTGGGATAAAGCCCCGAGTAGGGCTCCGTGCTCAGCACAGAGTCTGCTTGGGATATTCTCCCTTCCCCCCCTGCCTCTTCCCTCTCCAGCTCTCTCTCTCCTTCTCTCTCCTGTAAGCGTAACATGGAGTGCACAAGCCATTCCCGCCACTCAGAATGTCTATTCTTGCCTGCTGATGAGCTCTTCTTACACCATCCAAAACCTTTCTTTTCCTATTTACTTCTCCCTCATCCTAGAAGTAGCTGGTCGCTCCTTCCACTGTGTCCCTCCCATAGCTGCACAGCCTCTGTTATTGCCTTTCCCATATGTCTTTGCATCTCTCCTTACCGTGAAAGTAGGGTTTGTGTCTTATATACCCAGGAGTCTACCAAACCTGTACAAGCTCATAAACTCCAGCAGAAACTGTTGTCCAAATAATTGAATATGTAGACAATAAATGTCACTGTATAAATACATAATACATATTCACTTTGCTTATGTAGTGATTTTATACAACACTCGGAGTATTCTCTTTTAATAGTCCTGTTCCTCTACGAAATAGTGAGGTGCTAGAGGACAGCAATTTTGTGTCATTTACACTTATAAGCCCTTATATTATCCAAAAAAGAGTTTTAAAGGCCCTACGTGCTGTTTGCCTAAATTAATTTAAATTATTACAGCAGGCATAAGTGGTAGGTGACTCATTCAGTAACAAATGAGGTTAGGTCCTCATTGTGTCATGTGATTCTAATATTTATTACTGATCCAGCCAATATATGTTTCATTAATTGGCCCAGTCTTTCATTTACTATGATTCTGAGACTAAGCACAAGAGGTGTTCAGTTAAGTCCAACAGATCACCAAAGTGTCAGCAAAACTGAGCAGCCTTTTTGGAAAGTCAGTTTACAGTAATACTATGGACTGTGTCAAAAGTATATAAATTTCCTTTTTAAATTCTCATTATAATCACAGTCTTCATAATTCAAATAGTAGCATCAATTTCTTACCATCAATATTTCTTTCAAACCCAGTAACTTGATATCTAACTCTTTAGAAACTTAAAATATTAAACTTCCCACAATTTTCAAATGATTTGTGTTCCTCTATCATGTGCAATAGTTCTCCCCAACACACACTGAGATACTTTGCAAAATACTGAGAAGTTACCAAGTGATTCATCCTTAGTGTAATATGAGATAGAAGCAGTTAATAAAAAGGCAGAAATCAGGTTCTGTTTCCAGAGATTCTAAAATAGTGTTCAGACACTATTTAGACAGAAATGTAAGGCTCTCAGAGTTTTCTTTTTTTGGGTTTTGTTTTTGTTTTTGTTTTTTTGTCCTCTTAGTATCAAATGAGGAAAGAGAGACCAACAAAATTCTTGTCCAACCTCTAATGCTACAGCTGAGTAAAGTTAGTCACTAAACTCAGAAACAGAATATTGTTGCTACTTGCTACTTATCAGCCTTGAGACTTGGGTAGCTCACTTTATATCACTGAGACTCAATTTCTCCATCTGTAAAATGGGGTAAACACCCTCCATCTTCATTGAACAAAGGAGTCTTCCAAGAATTTATTAAATATGTGTGAAACATGCCTTAAAAATCACTTAGGAAAACATAAAAATAAATTATATAAAACATGCAAAGAAGCAAAGAATATACCAAGTGTTTTCCTCATTTATAAGCAGTTTTTCATTTCTAAGTGGATTTTAAAGACACATATTGATGAACAAATGGATAAATGACTCACAGTGGGAAGACTCATACCATAAACATGAAGCTAGAGAGTGTCTTCAATAATTGCTAAAGGGGCCAGGGTGGGCGGATAATTGACAATGAAATTGCAAAGCAGAAAGGAGATCTTGAGCCATAGACAGAGAAGCATGGTTCAGTGATGAAGAGAAAACCTGTTTCACACTGAGGGAAGACACTGGCTTATGTAACACCTATGAGATCAGGAACCACACAGCTGAGTCTCAGTAATGCAACAAGGAAATACAGTGTGACAGCCAAATGCCATTTCAAAAATAGCTCAAGTTCTTCACTGGTATTTATTGAATGTTGTGAGGGGTATGCATAGAACAAAGCAAACCTTTGTTAAAATATCTCCTCTCTGTTCACCCTCTTCCCCAACCCTTCCCTCATGCACAATAGCAGTCCTGGAGAATATTTCTTGTTCATCTGGGAATTACCCACTCTGCCTGGAAATAGCCCATAAGGATACCTGGTAATTATAACAAACACCACCCCTGTCCTCTTCATTTCTATAGAGGTGGGAGAAGGCTGTAGACTCCACGTTAATAATTTTTATCCCATCACTTTTGTTACGGTTAAGTTAGTACCGTGAGCTGGAAGTTCTGAATTTAGGGAGGATGGAGAAGGCTGGCTTGACATTCGATGGGGGAATCTGAGCAGGCAGCCAGGGCAGGATTGATGCAGCCCATGATCCACGATGAACACGGTAACTGACACTCTGTGGTTTAGCTGATCACACATGCTCTGATGGTGAGGTTATTAAAAAGTAGCCAAACCTATAGCATCAAATGTGTGTGAGTTATATTTCCTGTGTCACTTAACCATGGGTCTTGAGACCTTGTTCAAGAGTTCCAGCAGGGATATACAAATATTCAAATATCCTGACCCAAATAATGATCTATTACTGTGTGTCTGTCTCTCATAATAAAGACCGAGCAAAAATTTACCATTTGCCAGGCACTACTCCTAGCACTTCATGTATATTAAATAATTTAACTTTCACAGCAACAATATGAGCTAGTAAAAGTAATAGCCCCATTTTTCAGATGACAAAACAGCCCCAAGAACTTAAGCAATGATCCAAGTGACACAGCCGGGGTTCAAGCCCAAGCAATGTAGCTCCAGAATCCAAGATTTTAGGCAATACATTATCTTGCCTCCCAATTAATGGCACAGAGGTCTTACTCAGATGGGACAGGAATAAAGGAAGAAGAAATGATGTGTCTTCCTGAGATGGAAAGCTGTCTTTGCAAGATATTTCCTTCCCTCCCTTCTCATTCCCTTCTCCATTCTTAATACATTTCTAAGGAAAGACAGAAATTAAAATGGTGGGGCAGAGGGCAATGTTGTCTTTGGTGGTGTGGACATTAGGCATGTGAAAATTGAAAGGGAAGAGCTCTGTTTGCAAGACTTCTCATTAAGGTTGACCCGAAAACAAGTGTGTATCATTGATGAGGTAGAGGCCACGGATTGATGGAATACGGATGCCCAGAAAGAGAAGAGGGCCTGAACTTTTAAGATAGCATGACCAGATCTTGAACATTGCATTGCCCTACTTTTTTAACCACTGAGACTAAAAACACCACCAGCAGGCTGTGACATGGGCTCAACTTAATCCAACCTAAAAAGTGAAGATTTAATCATCTTGAAGATCTCTTGCATTTTTAAAATCTATGACCGTGTAAGTATTAAACTAAGCCTAGCATTGGCCAAAATTAGCCCCAGTGCTCCATCACTTAAGTACCCTTTTCTCACATCAATCTCCACAGTTACAGGTAGATAAAATAAGCTCACGGCCAAAGCCAAGGCAGCTCCTGACACCAAATGTGTCGAGGGACAGAAAACATCAAGTTCAGTATCTCTGGCACACAGTCTGGCTCATTCTGACACATTCTGGCAGGAAAAAAACCCTTGAACTGTCACAGTTTAGTTATTCAGAATGTCAGCCTGTAGAACTCAAAGCCTAAAAGTTTTATTATGACTGTTAAAGACATATTTTGCCAGAGAATTTCCATCCGGTTAAACAATAACTTTGTTGTTTAACCCTTAAACTGTCCCGGCCCCCTTCCCCTAGAGACTTACTTAAAAACTAGTCCCAGAAACCAGCCCCAGGTAACAAAGCCCAAATACAAGGGTGGGTCAGGCCCGGTAAAGACATCCAATCAGTGGGGGGGTACATACTATCTCCCTAGTTACCAAGGAGTATGGGCCCCACCCTTTGGGAGCCTTTTGGGTACCAGTTCTGACCAAGGTGATAGGCTAGTGATACCTACTAGGTGATACCTACTAGGGTAAATTGTAATTCAGTTGGTCACTTATGTGTGACCTAGCATGACTGTGCAGCTTTCTCTGTGTGTTACAATTTCATTGGCCACCTCTGCGTGGCCAGGCCCAGCCACATGGTCTTTGCCCTTAAAAGCTAGTCTGTGAAGCAGATCGGGGTTGCTGTCTCTGTAAGAGGCACAGCCCCGAACGTTCAGTTTGATTCTCGATGCTTGGCTCGAAATAAAGCTTTGCTTGACCTTCGTTTTGTATCAGTCTCACTCCTTTAATCACAGACCCATAAAAACATCATGCAAAATAACTTCATTTACAGCTGAGTTATATTTAATGATGTGACATAAGAAAAGCATTGTAGATTGCAAAACTACCTACTGACTCGGCCCCCTGAGATATCTGTCCATAGAATAACACCAGCACCCCTCAGATACAGGCTGAGCAGTTGGCCGAAAGTTATAAGGAAGTAGAAAGAAAAACTGGAGTAAGAAAGACAAGGTTTTATTCTCTGTTTTTACAAGAGCACTGAGAACATTTCAATGCTAATAACCTATAATAAAGAGAATGGAAGAGGCTGGTCTACTCACCAGTTGAATTGACCTTTCCTAAATTTCAAGTCATTAGCTTAAATAATGTATATGCTATGCACCACAGGGAAATATTTAAAGGAAAAGTTTACTTTTTGTGTCTTTAAATTGCTTTGAAAAATATCAAGGCAGAACTCAAAGTACAAAAGTACTTGAGGTGACATATTCCTGTTACATTTGATTTCCAAGATTAACTTGATTTTTATACCTAAAAACAATGTGTGCCAGATTCAAATGCATAGCAATTACTTAGTGTCTGGACTGATGTGCTAACTCTGCAGTAGAACCTGAGCTTATAAGCCTAACCCTAAAACCAGTCAGTCTCCCTTTAACTCCTATAGCTCTCTGGTAACCAAGGACCCCTCATTCTCAGAAGCAGGAAGAAAAGGGCTGGATAGAGCAACACACTCACTGCTGATTGCAGTTCAATGGACACTCTAGATAAGTAAGCAGTGATTCAGACACTACCATGATCTCTGTACAGAAAAGCAGATCATGGCAATATTTTAAATCATCATCAAGATTCAAAGCTCCCTTATTGATCATGATGATAAATCTGAGCTCTTGGAGATCAGTTATTCAGGATAGAGAAGTTTTGTTTTGCTTTGAACATATAATATATTATTTGCTTCAGGGTACAGGTCTGTGAATCATTAATCTCACACATTTTGCAGCACTCACCATAGCACATACCTTCCCCAACATTTATAATCCAGCCACCCCATCCCTCCCCACAATCCCCCAACAAGCCTCAGTTTGTTTCCGGAGATTAAGAGTCTCTTATGGTTTGTCTCCCTCCCAATTTCATCTTGTTACATTTTTATCCCTCCCTTCCCCCACAATACCCCCCTCCACTTCTCAAACTTCTCATATCAGAGATATCATATGATAATTGTATTTCTCTGGTTGATTATTTTGAGGATGGAGAAGTTTCTTGATACCAAGAGCAATATCTTTATTTTGGTACTTTGTTGTCTGTCCTCCACAGGAACATATAATTACTGGTCTATCCCAAAACATCTCAGGGTGCCAATTTTATATTTTCTGGGGTTCATTCTTACAAATAATATCAATCCATTTGTGAGTATACCTATGAAAACTGTCTACTATAGGATAGGCTTGGGGCTATCCGTGTGTTTGTGGATATAAAAATGTGTACAACCCAGCCATGTATCATACTCACACAAACACGTTTCCTTATATGTATGATATATTTGATGCAAAACACCTCAAGCCAGTTAATAATTATTCACTATGACAGACCCTTGCCTCACTAAAACTGCAATACTAGTTAGAGTGCCACAATTTGGGCTAAGTTAAAATGGTAAATTATAATGTCACTCTCAAGTTTCTCTCTCTCCCTCTCTCCCCCTCTCTCTCTGCCAGTATGAATATGACAATGGGTCATCTTATAGGTGTCCAAAGGAGCTGGGTTCTACTTTCAGCCTCACTGCTATAAAACCACAATTTACTCAAAGAATAGCATGAATGTATATTTTCAATTTATCTCAAATAGAAAATTATAGGTAAAATTTCTTTCTAGAATCTCCTTTGAGTGGTATTATTATAGTATCATTATTGTAGAATCCACATAGCATCCATTATTTGGTGAATCTCATTCCATTTTTATTGTTTTTATTCATTAAAGATCATCTCGTACCAACACACTAATTTACCCTTTTACAGTAAGTTTCTCCAAGAATGCTGGGGGTTGGACTAGTTATATAAATACACACTGGGATTGTTTAGAATATCCTCCAACCCTATAAAAGTGTAATGTAACATAAACTCATTTAATGGAAGTCTCACCAGGAAAAAAAGGTAATCAAGCTAAAACCAGATTCAGAAAAAATAAACCATATCACTGTTTATCTGGCACTGCATGAGATAGACACAAGCAACCCCAGCTCTAGAGAGATGTTCTGCAATGAAGTCTGATAACATGTTATCATACTTTCTCAATGTTTAGCAGCAGCATCCCAACAGAACATTCTGCTATTGCCACCAGGAGCGTATCAGGATGACTTCAGGAATATGAGAAGAAATAAATTCAACTACTCTAGCAAAGTACCTCAAGCAACTCCAAAATATAGTGGCTTGAATAAGACTGAGGTTTCCTACTCTCTCACAGAGCCATTTGGATGTGACCCAATCTAGTAAAGCCAACTCTGTCATCCCCCATATTCAGTTCTCAGGGTTGTCCCACTTCTCACCATTTTCCATTCAATATCAGGGAAAAAATGGCAGGAGGGTGTCTAGGTCAAGTAAATTAATTTTGAGGGAGATAACCCAGAAATCACACATATCCTTTCTGCTCACATCCAACTGGTTTGTAATTAGCTGCAAGGGAGATAGGAAATGCCACTTCAAGCTAAGTGAAAGAAGAGGAGAAAAGAAAGATACTAGGAGGAAATTACTCATCCCTGTCATCTTCCAATCCTCTGGTCATCCCGGTATTCATGCATAGCCTCTTTTTGCACATAGAGAGCACACTCACATCCTTTACAAGTCCCCTCCAATTCATTCAGCTAAAAAAACCCTGGGACTCTAAGTGATGCAAAGTCATTTTCACCAGGACCAAATGAGGCTTCTCATATTTCAGTCACGTATAGACTCATATGCAAGTGTTCTCTCTCTCTCTCTTTCTCTCTGTCTCCGTCTCTCTCTCTCTCTATCTTACACACACACACACACACACACACACACACACACACATTTGGAATGGTAGAGAAGGATCTGGATAACTGTCATAAAATTTCCAATTTATAGAAGACAAGAAGAGCACACATATAGCAGGAATCTGCAGGAATGGTGAATTCTGTTGGACAGGCCTTGGGGAAATCCCTTGCCTTAAAAGTATAGGTGATCTCTTGGTTGGGATGCTGTTCTGTTTTTCATCATCAGGCAACTCTTTGCCAATTATTATCTGTGGCTACCGGCATTGCTGTCTGGATGGTTTTCTCTTGCTCACCATGATAGTTGCCCTATAACCAAATAAGTGTTCCTTGACACATATGTCAACTATCTGGTGGTATCCAGTCAGAGGGAGGAAAGATGCTTTAGAACAATCAGAAGCTTTTGTAGGCCAGACTTGTTTCTTTGGCAAAAGAACTTTCTAAAAATTGTAGTAAGCTCTTTGCAGACTTGCTTCTACCAAGTTCCAAGAGCAATAACCATTCCTAAAGCTCTCCTTCAGGCATAGTTCTTAAAAAGTGACTTTTCCCTTCATTTACTGATCTCTGTATTTCCTCGAAATCATGATTGCTACAGTAAGTCCATTCTAAACAGTAAGCTTGGGAAGAAAAGCAATGCCCTTCATCAGATCCTTGCCCTGGAGTTTCTCCCTGGTCTGGTTGTGGTATCTTAACAGGTTTGTGAAAAAAGTTCTGAATGGTGGTTTTATCTTCAGAAGTTTGCACCAAAGAGTTGACTTTTCCAACCCTATGAATCCTCAAAGTTAGCAGATCTATATTCCTTTCCCTCTCTGCTTCCCAAACTGGTAAATCCCATTTGCCTTCACTTCTCTTTTGTAAAAACCAGGAAGAAGGAGCCAATAAACATCCAGTGTTTGTAGTCACCCTAGATCAAAAGAATTAGTAAGCATGTATTTTGTCTTCCAGGTTATTGTATATTAAATTTTACCAAATATTTTTAACAGTCTGTAGTCAGCAATATGAGAACCTATAGGATATATCATCTTGCAACCCATGGTCAGACTGCTAAATATAGTTCTAACTATTGTTATGTAGGGCCTCACCTCTGGGCACTATTTCCTGTCTTCAACAGCTGCTATAACAAAAGATCTCAAAACAGAGTGGCTTATAATAAAGCTCTTTATTTCTCCCAAGGCAGTCTAGAGCTCCCAAGGTGGTTTTATCATTGATAACTAACGACATTAGTCATTAAGACTGCTCCAGTTGTCATCATTCTCCACCTAGTAGACAAGGGAGAAGAGACAACCAAGGCAAACAGGTGCTAAAGAGATGACCCAGAAATTGCACGTATTCCTGCTCACATCCCACTGGCTTAAACTTATTTATATGGCCACGTTTTGATTCAAATATGTTCTCTAGCAAGACAAACACCTGCTCCACTAAAACTGACTTGAAAGGAACTCTATTATTAAAAAGAAATGGGGAAATGTTTAGTGAAGAGCAGTCACTGTCTCTGCCACGTAGAGATTTCAGAATCTCAACCATTATTTTGATTCCTTGTTTTAACATGGGTTCTAAGAGTCTGCAAAGCAGAGTATGCAATGCAGCATCTCAAATAAAGAGCAAAGACTCACCCTGGATATGGGTTTATATAGAGTACAACCCCCACACATTACACCGTCTCAGTTTCCTACCACCTCCTGTTTCCTGTAATAGTTTATATCCCATAAAACGGAGCGAAGAAGGCAAATTTAGCATTAAGTCTATTGCTTCCTTTCTGAATATTTGTACTTGAACATGGTCTTTATTATCTTATCCACATGTTGAAATTCTGTGTCATACAGCATCCACCCATTAGCTGTAGTATCGTCTCCAGATAGATCTGGGTGTTGGCAACCTTTTCAGCCCAGATATTATCCTCCTTCAGTTCCATAAATATAAAAATTATGATTCGTGGGAATATGATTTCATCAAAACACAGTCACATAAATGTGCTATACAGCATTCTAAGATAAAATGGAAAACAAACCCCCTACTGGTTATAGTACATTGTCCCTTAATCCAGTGTCTACCATAGCATCTGAACCTTTTTGATGATAATTTAACACGTGCTACTTCCAGCATTTTAATTCCATGTTCATCTTCTGATCATAATAAGCTCACTTCCCATATACTTTAATACTAGGAAGTGCAAATCTTGGGTAAGGGATTAACAAAAGGTCTTACCGCATAGTATAAACTGAATATAATGTTATTATGTATGAAATGTTTGAGAATTTAATAGCAGTGAGTTTGTCATCAAGAGATAGTAATCTCTGATTGAACCAAGCAAATCTTTTTCTTAGACCTACAAGGAAATAGAACAAACAATAGAAAATGATGACTCAAACACATTGCTTTCTCTAAGAGGCTCTACTTAAAATTGAATTGTCCCTCAAAAAACAACCTCATTGGCCTTCCCTCAAATGCCTATAAATGCATTTCTAATTCTCATCAGTAGATCTGTTGTGAGCTATAAGTCTGAGGGCATGGTGAAGTGATCTTGCCAGTTATTTTTAGAACTTCTTAAATGGCAGATACTTCAACACTAATTAAAGAAATATTGCTGTTCTTAGGGTGCCTGGGTGGCTCAGTCATTAAGGTCTACCTTTGGCTCGGGTCCTGATCCTGGGATCGAGCCCCGCATTGGGCTCCCTGCTCAGCAAGAAGTCTGCTTCTCCCTCTCCCACTCCCCCTGCTTGTGTTCCTTCTCTTGCTGTGTCTCTCTCTATCAAATAAATAAATAAAATTTTTAAAAAAAGAAAGAAATATGACTGTTCTTGACTTTTTATATTTTAATGAACTCCTATTTAGAAGGAAGAAACATACATACACACCTCTCATGTACCAGAAGACCAAATACTGACAACAATATTTTTTTTTTATCGTATGGGTTGATAAATATACAACTTCATTTATGTCCATAATAGATATTTTAAACCACTCATAGCACCCTTTCCTACAAATATTAGAAGTAGCCTTAGAATCATTCTTCATGTGGAAGTCCAGGAAATTGTCGTCAATTACAGCTGGTCTTCATGGTAAAATCTGTTCAATGCTCTGAAAACACATACACATGCTAAGATCTAAAGTCACACAACAAATTAGTGGTAGAACTGGGACGAAGGTCTGGGACTCTTATTTTCTGAGTTTACTTTCTTCTACAAGGTATTA
The DNA here is from genome assembly GCF_022355385.1 of Mustela nigripes. Taxonomy (NCBI): domain Eukaryota; kingdom Metazoa; phylum Chordata; class Mammalia; order Carnivora; family Mustelidae; genus Mustela; species Mustela nigripes. Next base: position 106,954,443 of record NC_081561.1, read on the forward strand.
TGATGGCTAATTAGTACATTAATGATAGTTGTAACAGCTTGAAATGCCTTTATTCGCAAAGAAAAAATTAATAAAAGAAAATTAAAAATTGATCCATAGCTCTCTGGATGGCATTTTAAAAGACTTGTGCTATAAAAATAGTTTCTAAAAGACCTCCTAAATGTTAAAAAGGTAGGAAAAATTGCTGTTAATTAAATGCTCAGTTAATGCTTAGTATACATGTTACATCATTTTTAGACTAAATTTATAACTGTGATCTATATACCTGGTGCTTCTTACATTTTATAGTATATTTGTGCTTTCTAGTATAATCAAAATATATGGAATGTCAATGCCAATTTTATAGGCCTTCTATAAGAAATACAATGAACAGTATACTGATAAATCGGAAGAAATAAATGGTATTTGTCTTCTTCTGAGAGTATGGGTAAGGGCTAGTCATTGATTTTTCTGCATCCTAATATTCTCATCATTAAATTGAAAGGGTCTTTATGGTCTCTGAAAGTGCTCAAGCTATATTATTCAAAGCATAGTTTTGTTGTTTTCGAGTTATTATTTTTAGGATTTAGGATACTAAATTTAGGAGATACTAAAATTGAAGCTTTACCTAACAATGCATTTAAAATATTGGCAATTTGACATGAATTTTGAAAAATTATACACCTCCTTGTGTATTTTTAAACTGAATCTAAATTTTATCTCAAATGTAATAGTCATAAAGATGCAATTTCTAATATGTTGAATATTATTTTTGATATTTAAATATATCTTAAGAGAGAATAATAGAGACCTATATCTTAAAATATACTTGGAGTTGCAGGTTTCGCCTTTTCAATTAATGAAACATAACTGCTATATGAAACCTCACTGTCCAAGCCAGTCCTCATGGTCAAACCAATTAGTCAAGTCATGATTCCTTTTTGCCATAAAAAATCCAACTTCATTTTTCAGTTTAAGTAAAAATGTCAATATGTGCTCCATAGCAACACTTCTGTTTCTGAATCCCAGTTCCAACACACATAGACAGAGACAAGGCAGGCACAGACCCAAGTTTGTGGCCTGAATGAAATCAGGCATTGCGCTCTTCCATTGTTTTTGTTTGTTCATCTTACCAAATCTAGGGGCTCTCATTCAAGAGCTCTACATTCTCCTTTTTTAAAAGATTTTATGTATTTATTTGACAGAGAGTGAAAGAGCACAAGCAAGGGGAGCAGCAGAGGGAGAGGAAGATGCAGGCTCCCCACTGAGCAGGGAGCCCAAAGTGGGGCTCCATCCCAGGATCCTGAGATCATGACCTGAGCTAAAGGCAGACGCTTAACCAACTGAGCCATCCAGGTGCTCCTAGAGCTCTACATTTTCAAACAAACTTTCTGCTTAGTGACCCTAAGATTGTTATATCCTGGGAAATCCCTCATAATAAGAATCAGATGGGTAACAGGTACACATTTCTTTTTGTAAAGTGGGAGATTGCCAACTGTGGAAAGGGAAGCAGGAAAGGAGAAGCATTGCAGGAGTGGTTCTGGGACAGATCAGCTTTAGGAAGGGACACAAAAGAAGCTGAGTACCTACAAAATGATTTCCTTAAAGCTGTTTAAGCTGTGTACATCTGGAGTCTCCCAGAGTATACATACTTTATTTAAAGATATCTGGATGGAGATTCCTCTAAACTATATATGCAGCAAGTTATGAGGTACTCACAGAAAGAAATGAGACAGAGCTCAAATTCAAGCACGAATTCACTTCCCAGGGCTCGTTTATCCTCAAGTCCTCCGCAAAACTGCTTGCCATGCCTACACATACATATGGCAAAGAGGTTTCATCTTAGAAGGCCCTCCTACTAGCCGTGACTTGCTGGAGTTATAATGAGGTTTGTGATGTCGAGTCTGACCTCTTCAAAAGAGTGCTACAGCTGGTAAGCAATATCCAGCAGGATGGGGAGGTGACAGCATAAATGACCTACTGGTCTTTCCACCTTAAAGTCAGAATGACTTAACCAAACTACTTTATTTTAATCTCTTATTTTAATATCTCAAGATTGGTCCCTAGAATTCTGGATGAAGGTACATTCCAAAGAATACTCCTTTTTAAAGGATATATGCACAAGATTTTTACTTTGTCATATACATAATACCATGTGTAAATGTAAGCAGATTTTCCCCACATAAGAAGAAAAGGCAACGCATTTATCAATCCATTGAGAAAAATGGGATTTATTCACTATTTATTACTAGATAGGTTTAGAAGAGAGTGCACATGCTTTATTTAAGAAACTGAATTAGGGGCGCCTGGGTGGCTCAGTCCTTAAGTGTCCGCCTTTGGCTCAGGTCATGATCCGAGAGTCCTGGGATAGAGCCCAGAACTGGGATCCCTGCTCAGTGGAAGACTGCTTCTGCTTCTCTCACTCCCCCTGCTTGTGTTCCCTCTCTCGCTGTGTCTCTCTCTGTCAAATAAATAAATAAAATCTTTAGGAAGAAAAAAAAAGAAAGAAAGAAAGAAAGAAAGAAAGAAAGAATGAATCTGAATTAATTTTAGTATGGCTAGAAAAAAAAGGGGGCAAAGCAGTAAGCAGTAAAGATCTCCAGGCAGAGACGAGGTCATGAAGGACCCTGTTGTAATCCTTAGGGTTGATTCTTAATGGAAGCCATTAGCATTTTAAACTTTTTATGGGTTTGGATTTACACTGTAGAAAGCTCCCTCTGCTGGCAGTGCGGGGAATAGAAAGACTAAAGGGCAGTAAGTCCGAAAAGCACTTCAGAGGCATGAGCCGAAATACTAGCTCTTGTAGTGGGAATAGAGAGAAATGGAATGACTCAAAACTGTAACAGTTGGCATCTCCCAGACTTGATCATGTGTTGGATGTAGGCAGAGGGACGGAAGGAAGTGTCACTAAACTGGGGAAGAGAAGAAAGGGGGACGGGCCTGGAGTGAAAGACCAAGAGTCCAGGCTTGGACAGGGAGAGATCAACGCAGTGAGAGAGACATGCGGTCTACAGCTCCGAAGAGAGGTCCAAGGCAGAAACAGAAGTGGGGACTTTGGGCACAGAGATACCAGCTGAGGCTCGGTCAGTGTGTGTCGCGGAAGCGAGGAGACTACCTAGGAAGGAGGGCAGGGCTACGACAGGGACACCAACAGTCCGGGGCTGGCTCAGAAAGAGGAGCTTGCGAAGGGGACTGAGAGAGACCCAGAGCCCTGGAGACCTGGAGTAGGTGGGCTCGTGGAAAGCGAGGGAACCACGCCCCTGGAAAGAGAGCATCACAGGCGTCGAATGCTGCCACGGTAGCGGTCCCAAAGGACCAATGTATGTGGACTGGATGTGTGTCAGCGTGTTTATGGGGGAGAGGTTGTGCCCTGCCTCGGTTGCAGTTCCGTAAGGAGAGTCAGTGGATTGAGAAGCTAAGAGAGGGCGGAGGAAGGCAGCCGCAGGCAGCCGCTGCCGAGGGGCGGACGGCCCCGGGAGAGCTTGCTATGGAGCACAGGAAAGATGTGGACAGTTTTTAAATGATGGGAAGAGTCTGCACACAGAAAACCATTTGAAGGCAGAGAAGAGAGAAGGCATGAAGGAGTTGAGGTGGGAGTGAGAAGAGGAGGCTTTGCTGAGCAGAGTCCCGCGGAGGAGCCTCACGCGGACGGAGGGGCGGCCCCGGAGGGAGAGGGCGAGAGGGCCTGCGGGCGGAGCGTCCGTGTGCGGCCTCTGTGCTCAGCAAAGCTGGAGGGAAGCGCGGCGTGCCAGGAGAAGTGGGAAGAGCAAAGGACCGGAGGAAGGGAGATCTAAGAAGAACCGAGCATGTGGGAAGCAGTCATGCGGAGGAGAGAGATGGAAGCTGAATCCAATCACCGGGCATCCCAGATACCCAAACTGACGTTCTACAGAACGACTGACCCGCAGTCTTCAAAAGCATCAGTGATGCCCTGAAAGACCAAAAAGTCTGTCCCAAATTAGGTGAGATAAAGGAGAAAACTAAATATCACACGACACATGAGCCTAGATTTAATCCCGGATCAGAAAAATAAACTGATTCTTGAATGCTTCAGCAAAAATAAAAATCATACGTGTGTATATGTGTGTGTGAAATAGTTTATTCTATTATTCCTGCAATCCTTCGGTGTGTTTGAATATTTTCAAAGTAAAATGTTTTTTAAAAGGGATTAAAATCAGAAAGATCTATTCAAAATGCAGTTTAAATTCATACCAAAAATTAAATTTATAGAAAATTATATTTATACATAGCTAATCCTTTTCCTTTTTCATAGAATATTTATATTTCAAACAAAATTTTATCACCAGTTGAGTATCTTGTTTACTTGACATTTACTTTCTCCAGTATCCTGAACAACATTACTATATTTGTACAAATCACAGACTTTAAAATTATAGCCCTCACAAAACTGTAAGATGGTAAAGATTGGTTCTACAATAAAAGGAGACATAAAGGGAGAAGAGGGGGAAAAAAGGGATTAACAAAACCTTTAGCTTTCCAGAAATATATAAAGCATAATTTATATAGCATTATTTGTTGATTCCTAAATTACCTCTGAAGTATTAGCTCTTTCTTTCAAAGATTTTTTTTAAAAAATGTATTTATTTGACACAGAGAGACACAGCAAGAGAGGGAACACAAGTAGGGGAGTGGGAAAGGGAGAAGCAGGCTTCCTGCGAGCAGGGAGCCAGATGCAGGACTCCATCCCAGGACCCTGGGATCATGACCCAGGCCAAAGGCAGATGCTTAACACCTGAGACACCCAGGCGCCCTGAAGTATTAGTTCTTAATATTCATAATTTATTTGGCCATTATGCAAACACATAAATGATGAACAAGTGTTCCATTTAAGTTCAATCCTCCAATCCGTGTTTTGTTTTTTTTTTTTTTTTTGCTCAGAAATTCCATTCAGAGACTCAAACAAATGAAGAAAATTCCATAATCCTAAGCAAAGAAAGGTCTGTCCAGATCAAAACATGCTGCTGGAGATCATTCAGTCTAGTAATATTTGCTTGGACCCAGAGTAATATATATATTTTTAAATAACCATTTATTTTACATATATATGGACTTCCATTTTTTTCACTTTCAGACAATTATCATCAATAATTGGCGCAACAAGTAAGTTGAGACTGTCATCAATTGTGAAATAGGACAACCTACAACTCTTTGCCGACACGCCACAGTGATGCTAATTCAATATTTCCCTGGGGTAACTGTCCTTCCTTCTGACATACAGTTATCAGAGTTCAGCTCTTACTATGACACCATCTAAGTCATGTTAGTCTCATTTTCAGCTCGTGCTTTGACCAGGAGGACTCTCATGGATCACATAGTGTTTCACAGACCAACAGCCTATAAAATTATGAAAAAGCAACACAGCAATATTTCTCTGACTTGGTCTGCTTCTGTAGAATTCAGGTAACAGACTCCTCTAAATCCTCTCTCCTAACTCAAAGCAAGATGAACAACGCCTGGAAAGTCAGACATTAATGTCTTCCTCCTCATTTCCTTTTGTCCCCTGGTTTCTCTGTGTGTAATCTTTCCTAATGTATCTAAGAAACAGTGTGTTTCCAATTCCTAAAATCCCAGCTCGCTGAGAATGCTAGCTTGGTGTCAAAACAAAGCAGCATTGTGTGACCTCTTTTTTTTTTTTTTTTTTTTTTATGTCTTACCTATTGAAGTTATCTCCACACCTGACATGAGACTCACACTCATGACCCCAAGCTCAAGAGTCATGCTCCTCTGACTGAGCCGGCCAGGGTGTCCCCTCTTCATTTTAAGTAGAAGCTCTTATGACACACACTTTAACTTTCTCTCTCCCTCATACATTCCCCTCTTGACATCTGTCAAAAGATCACTGGGCCAGAAACTTAAACATGATCACTTCTTAGTGTGACCATGTGCACACCCTACCCCACTCCCACTTAGGCTAGAACTTGTGGAACATAATGCCACAAAGGACAGAGCTGTTACAAAGAGAGAGAACTCCAGACCCTTCGCAGGAAGGGTTTACTCAAACCTCTGACAGAATTTCATTTTCTAATTGAAGTATAGGTGACACAAAATGTTATATTGGTTTCCAGTGTAAAATACAGTGATTCAACAACTCTGTACATTTCGCTATGTTCACCGCAAGTGTAGCTACCATATGTCACCACAAAACTCTATTACAATACCACTAATTGTAGGCTCTTTTATCCCTGTGACTTATTCACCATAACTGAAAGTCTGTCTTGCTCACTTCCCTTCATTCATTTTGCCCGTCTGCCTATCCTCCTCTCCTCTGGTAGCCATCTGTTCTCAGTACTTCTGGGTCTGTTTCTGCTTTTTGTCTGCTTATTAATTTGTTTCTTAGGTTCTACATATAAGTGAAATCATGTGGTCTTTTTCTGTCTGAGTTATTTTACTTAGCATCATACCCTTTAGGTCCATCCATGTTGTCACAAATGGCAAGATCTCATCCCCTTTCCATATGTAACATCCCGTATGTAGAATAAATTCCATATGTAGAATAAATAAAACTCTGTGTGTGTGTGTGTGTGTGTGTGTGTGTGTGTGTGTGTGTGTATCTCTTACATTCCCGATCCATTCATCTATCAGTGGACTCTTGGGCTGCTTTCATATCATAGCTATTTTATATTGTGTTGCAATAAATACAGAATGCATACGTCTTTGGGGTGCCTGAGTGGCTCAGGGGGTTAAGCCTCTGCCTTTGGCTCAGGTCATGATCTCAGGGTCCTGTGATGGAGCCCTGCATGGGGCTTTTTGCTCAGCAGGGAGCCTGCTTCCCCCTCTTTCTCTGCCTGCCTCTCTGCCTACTTGTGATCTCTCTCTCTGTCTGTCAAATAAATAAATAAAATCTTTAAAAAAATAACAGCTTAATAAAAAAGAATGCATATGTCTTTTCAAATTAGTGTTTTGGTTTTCTTTAGGCATATATCGTGTAGTGGACTTACTGAATCATATCATATTTCTATTTTTAGTTTTCATTGTTGTTACTTTGTTTCTATTTTCAGTTTTTTAACAAAACATACTGTTTTTCACTCTGGCAGTACCAATTTATGTTCCTACCAATTGTGTACGTGGCACTTTTTTCTCTACATCCTCTCCAACACCTGTTATTTCTTATCCTTTTGATTCTAGCTATTCTGATAGGTATAAAAGGATATCTCACTGTGGCTTTGATTTGTATTTACCTGTTGATGAGTGATATGAGCATATTTTCATGTGTCTGTTTGCATCTATATGTCTAATTTGGAAAAAAGTTTCTATTCAGGTTCTCTGCCCATTTTTTAATTGGATATTTGGGCGTTTTGGTGTTGAGTTATATTAACTTCTTCATATTTTTTAGATATCAACCCCTTATCAGATATATCATTTTCAAATATATTCTCCCAACCAGTAGGCTGCATTTCCATTTTGTTGGTTTCCTTTGCTATGCAAGAGCTTTTTATTTTGCTGTAGTCCCAATAGTTTATTTTTGCTTTTGTTCCCCTTACCTAAGGAGATACATCTAGAAAAATGTTGCTGAGGCCAATGTAAAAAAAATCATTGCCTATGTTTTCCTCTAGGATTTTTATGGTTTCATGTCTCATATTTCAGTCTTTAATCCATTTGGAGGTGATTTTGTGGATGATGTTAGAAAGTGGTACAGTTTCATTCTTTTGCATGTGGCTGACCAGTTTTCCCAGCACATTTATTGAAGAGACTTTCTTTTCCTTTTTGTATATTCTTTCTTCCTTTCTTGTAGATTGGTTGACCACATAAGCCTGGGTTTATGTCTGAGGTTTCTATTCTATTCCATTATCTACGTGTTTATTTGTGCCAGTATCATAGTGTTTTGATCACAACAGCTTTGTAGTACAACTGGAGATCTGGGACTATGTTACCTCCAGCTTTGTTGTTCTTTCTCAAGATTGTTGTAGCTATTTCGGGTTTCTCCTGGTTCCATACACATTTTAGTATCATTTGTTCTGGTTCTATGAAAAACAATGTTGGTATTTTGATTGAAAATGCATTGAAACTGTAGATTGCTTTACATAATAGTATGAAGATTTTAATAATAGTAATTCCTCCAATCCATGAATAAGGAATATCTTTCTATTTGTTTGTATCATCTACTTTGATTGAAATCTTTTTTTTTTTTGCTGTTGTTTTTTTTAATTTATTTTTTATTTATTTTCAGCATAACAGTATTCATTATTTTTGCACCACACTCAGTGCTCCATGCAATCCGTGCCCTCCATAATACCCACCACCTGGTACCCCAACCTCCCACCCCCCCACCACTTCAAACCCCTCAGATTGTTTTTCAGAGTCCATAGTCTCTCATGGTTCACCTCCCCTTCCAATTTCCCCCAACTCCCTTCTCCTCCCTAACTCATGTCCTCCATGCTATTTGTTATGCTCCACAAATAAGTGAAACCATATGATAATTGACTCTCTCTGCTTGACTTATTTCACTCAGCATAATCTCTTCCAGTCCCATCCATGTTGATACAAAAGTTGGGTATTCATCCTCTCTGATGGAGGCATAATACTCCATAGTGTATATGGACCACATCTTCCTTATCCATTCGTTCATTGAAAAGCATCTTGGTTCTTTCCACAGTTTGGCGACCGTGGCCATTGCTGCTATAAACATTGGGGTACAGATGGCCCTTCTTTTCACGACATCTGTATCTTTGGGGTAAATACCCAGTAGTGCAATGGCAGGGTCATAGGGAAGTTCTATTTTTAATTTCTTGAGGAATCTCCACACTGTTCTCCAAAGAGGCTGGACCAACTTGCATTCCCACCAACAGTGTAAGAGGGTTCCCCTTTCTCCACATCCCCTCCAACACATGTTGTTTCCTGTCTTGCTAATTTTGGCCTTATAACTGGTGTAAGGTGATATCTCAATGTGGTTTTAATTTGAATCTCCCTGAGGGCTAGTGATGATGAACATTTATTCATGTGTCTGATAGCCATTTGTATGTCTTCATTAGAGAAGTGTCTGTTCATATCTTCTGCCCATTTTTTGATATGATTGCTGTTGGTTTTTTAAATTTTTAATTTAATTTTATTTTTTTTTCAGTGTTCCAAAATTCATTATTTATGCACCACACCCAGTGCTCCATGCAATACATGCCCTCCATAATACCCACTACCAGGCTCACCCCACTCCCCATCTTCCCCAAAACCCTCACTTTGTTTCTCAGAGTCCACAGTCTCTCATGGTTTGTCTCGCCTCTGATTTCCCCCAACTCACTTCTCCATCTCCCAATGTCTACCATGCTATTCGTTATGCTCCACAAGTAAGTAAAACCATATGATAATTGACTCTCTCTTCTTAGCTTATTATCTATCCATATATGTAATGGAAACCCTATGAGGCTGATAAAGGAACTGAAGAAAACTAAGGCTGAACAGTTCCCACTGCTCTACACAGGGCTGGGAATGGTTCACATTACCACCAGTCAAAGTGCAGAGACTTTGGAATACATGGGTCATTAGGTAGAGTCCTCAAAAGGATATCACCTTAGTAAATTACACCACAAAGACTATTCTGGACCTGCCCTAATAAATTTTAAGATCAATCCTTGGAAGAATCAGACTAATATCAAGTAACTAGATTATGCCAGAATGAAGCCCAACCAATATTCCTTAAAATAATACAATATGGGGATATCTAAGTGATGTGGTCAGTTAAGCATCCAACTGTTGGTTTTGGATCAGGTCATGATTTCAAGGTCATGAGATTGAGCCCCACATCAAGCTCTACACTCAATGTAGAGTCTGCTTAAGATTCTCTTTCCCTCTCCCTCAGCCCCTTCCCCCTGCTTCCTATCTCTCTCTCTCCCTCTCTAAAATAAATAAATCTTGAAAAAAAGAATACAATGCAAGTCTTGGGTTATGGACACTGGGGAGGGTAAGTGCTATGGTGAGTGCTATGAAGTGTATAAGCCTGATGATTCACAGACCTGTATGCTCGGGGCTAATAATACATTATATGTTAATAAATAAATAAATAAATATTGTAAAAAATGAATAAAAAAAATTCTTAAGTATCCAAAGAAGTAAGAACATATAATCCATAACCAAGAAAAAAGTCAATCAATCAATACAGAATAAAAATAACAAATACAAAATTAATAAGTGAGGACATTAAAATAATTATAAGTATATTCCATTTATTCAAGAATGTAGAGAAAAAATGAGCATAATGAGGAAAGAAATTGAAGATATAAAAAAGACACAAATGGAACATCTAGAGATGAAATATGTAATATCGTAAATGAAAAATATTCTGAGTGAGATTAACAATAGATTACACAATGAAAAAAAGTTAACTAAAGACCTGGAAATAGAAATTATCCAGAATAAACACAAAAAACAAAAAGGTAAGAAAAAAAAAAATGAGAGCATCAGCGACCTATCTATATCAAACAAACTAACATACATCTAATTGTAATCCCAGAGATGAGCAAATAATTTTTAAGAAATAAGGACTGAATATTTTTCAAATTTGATGAAACCATAAACCCAGGGGTCCAAGAGTAAGTATCAACAAAATTCAAGTAGCAACATAAGTAAGCCACACCAGGACATATCATAATCCAATTACTAAAATCCAATAATAAAGAGAAACTCTTAAAAGCAGCCAGAGAAAAATAGAAGGATGTAGAAAGGAACAAAAATAGGAATGGCAACAGAATTCTCACCTGCAGCTATGTAAGCCAAAAGACAATAAGACATCTTTAAAGTGTTTAAAAAAAAAATTTCAATAAACAGTTTAAATAAAATACTGGACACAAATGAAGAGAAAACAAGTGAACTAGAAAACAGAGCTAAGAAACTACCCCAGAATGTAGCACAATGATTTATTCACTCAATGACTAATATATGCCATGCACTGTCCTTGGCACTGACAATATCTCACAGAGCTAATAGGAAAGTTTCTTTCCTGACCTTGGAGAGTTTATAACGTAGAGGAGAAGATGTAATAATCAAATAAATAAAAATAAATATATGATGTGTCAGGTAATAGTTTTTGAAGAACAATAAAAAAAGAAAACCGAGTTAGAGATTGAAAATGGACAATTTTACATGAGATTCGGAGAAGTAATTTCTGAAGAAATGAGTTTAAGCAAATACTTAAAGAAGGTTATGATTCATGAGAATATCTGAAAGAAGGTCATTCTAGAGAGAGCAAACACCAGTGCAAAGACCCTGGAACAGGAGCACAACTGACCTGCCAAAAAGTGGTGAGGAGACGGCTCAGAGAAAGAGAAGAAAATTGTGAAGAAGAGGTTAAGAGACATGGAGGATAGACAGGAGATCTTAAAGAATATAGTATAAGGATGGGGGAGAGTCACCATTCAAAGAAACAGTGGCTGATAATGTGCAAGAAATTGTGAAACAGTGTATCATAAGACTGAAGAAACATGAATCCCAAGTAAGAGAAAAATATCCACACCCAGACAAGTTGTAGTAAAACCTTGGAATATCAAAAACAAACAAATAAAAATCTTGAAAGCTCATCTTCACGGTAAACTGGTTTTTTTCTCACTCCTCATGGTTCCTGGATTCTTTTCCCAACACTTATGCCTTATTCTAAGACAAAGAGAAGTGACTCATGCAAGCAAAGAAAAAGAAGCATGCCTGGCTCTTGTCTCTTTGAGTTTCTTCCTACATTCTGAAAGCCTGTATTTTGCCTTGTAGGAAAAGGAAACTGCATCTACAGAGAAGGTGTGAGGTCATCCACTGTGTTGAGGATTATGTGATTTACAACTGTAGTTTATTCAAAAAGACACCCAGCTCTGACTACAGCCATTAGAAGAACAGGCTTTTAATTTTCTACCCTTCAGTACTCATAATAAAGTAGTGAGATTGCTATATACTAGAGTCTTAGAGAAAACTATGTTCATTTATTAGTAAGAAATTGACTAATGGGGCACCTGGGTGGCTCATTAAATTAATCCTCTGCCTTCAGCTCTGATCATGATCTCAGGGTCCTGGGACTGAGCCCCATACTGGGCTCTCTGCTCAGTGGGGAGTCTGCTTCTGCCTCTCTCTCTGCCTGCCTCTCTGCCAGCCTCTCTGCCTACTTGTGATCTCCCTCTCTCTCTGTCAAATAAAATAAAAATAAAATCTTTAAAAAAAAGTTGACTAATATAATCTTAGGACATGTAAAAAATAGGAACAGTTGACTTACTAAAATAGCATAGCAAATTTTAAATGTCACTTAGCTTTCTTCCCAAAGTATGTTTTTCTCATGTCCTTTATGGTCCCACTAGCATTTTTGAACTGTTTAGGAAATGCCTTTTTTTTTTTTTTCCTGAGGTGAAATTCCCATAAAATTAATCACTTTAAAGTGAACAATTTAGTGTCACAATGTTGTACAACAACATCTCTCTAGTTCCAAATCATTTTCATTATCCCGAAGGAAAACTCCAGTTTTCTAGCAGTTACTTCTCTTCCTACCCTCACCACCCCCACCCCCCAGGCCTTGGCAACCACCAGTCTGCATTCTGTCTCTATGGATTTACTAATTTTGGATATTTCATATATATGGAATCATACAGTAGGTGTGATTTTACTTCTGCCTTCTTTCACTTACCCTAATGTTTTTAAGATTCATCCACATTTTGACATGTATTAGTACTGCTTTCCTTTTCAAAGCTGAATAATATCCCATTGTATGTATATATGACAGTTTGTTTATCCATTCATCAATTTATGAATATTCAGTCTATTTGCACCTTTTTTGTTAGTACTAAGGCTACTATGAACATTCATGTCCATCTATTTAAGTACTTGTTTTCAGCTCTTTAGAATACTAGACTAGAGCTTTAATTCAGTGTTTAATTTTTTAGGGAAGATGTGTCTTTTAAACTTTACAATGCTATATTATATTCTGTCATAATTCTAATTAAGACATTCAGTATCCCATTCAATTTTTCTCTAAAGTAATATTCAAATTTTGTCTCATTGTTTTCAAGTACACATCATTTATTTTACATAGGTTATTACCTATAAATATAAATGATACATTAAAGAATTTATATATACTTAAATAATTTTCAGCAAGTGATATCTATATCTTCAAATTTCAAAGATATTCTGCAATGCTATTTTATTGGAAAACTTAATAGCTACGCACTATTTGATATATTAAAGACTTCACCCAAGAACATGATTTACATTCTGAAATGAATATTTGTTAAATTTAGATTTATAAGCCTATAAAACTATCTAATGATAATTCTAGTGGTTCTTTTTCATTGGTTGGCATTCAAAACCTATTATTTTATCTCTATCCAACTTAATTGAATGCTATTTGCTCAAACTCCCCTGACCTATAATAAATTAAATATATCCTTAGGAAACTTATTCAACAAAAATATCTCTTACCATTTATATTAAATGAAATCCATATTATACTTGTAATTCTAAAGTTAACAGAGGTACAACATTTTCAAAATAGATTTTAATGACCAATTTTTTTAAACTATCTACGTATCCTATCTCCAACATAAAAGTCTACCTTGAAATTATCCTAATTTTAATCTTTTATCATCAGATCTCTCATAAAGTAGAAAATACAATTACATTCTTGAGCCATTGTAATAGTTTATTGTGTTCAGAGCTTTTGTCACCAAATAACAGCCTCTGGCTGGAATAATTCCTCATTTATGGACCATATCATGATTTTCATTTACCTAATCTGGCTGTATGGACAAATAAATACATATCTAATGCATAATTTTTTAAGAAAAGAAGACCCAAAAAAGCTCTGGGAATCTGGTATTCCATTTTTCCCCAGCCACCACTTCGAGTCATTATACCATGAGGAAAGCAGCACTGTATAGTGGATAAAACACAGACCCACACAAGCCATTACAATGTATATCATGATTGCTGTACCAGGTGTGTGGCAGGGATAGAACTTTACAGAGGAGGAGGAAAGCAGTGAGCCTGGGTGTCTCATGCTTGCCAAGAGAAGTAACCGTGATGGGACTTTTACACAATATATAGGGAAGAGCCAAACATGTAAGGAGGGATCATGAGCAAATGTCAGGCTCAGAGGCCAGAAGCATCATGATGAGTTCAGAAAAGCACAGGTCGTCTAGTACTGTTGCCTCAGAAAGTATGAAGCATGTTAATGAGAAGAGGTAAACAGCGACCAGACCACCCATACCTTCATAGGCCATGCTAAGAAGCTTTAATCGAATTCTGTAGGTAATAGCAACTTAAAAGGTTTTCTTAAAGGAGACTGGTCAGGAGCTCTTTGCTTCGGCCAGTTAAGACATGACAGAGTTAGAATGACTGTCATTAGCAATGACAAAGGAAAAGATTGAATTTATCCATATATGGAGGATATAAAATGGACAGATTTCAGAGTCTGATTAGAAGCTCAAGCTGAGGTGTGGCAGAGGTAGAAGAGAGAAAAAGTAGAGCATGATTCCCAGGTGGAACTTGTCTTGGGTTGAACCCAGTTCAAACTTCGCCATGAATTGTGATCTTGGGGTCCAGTCCTCACAAGGAGGGGTGAGGCAAGGAATGGCTCCAGGACAAATATGCTTTGATCTGACATTATGAACTTAGCCTTGCTGGGAACACAGAGGGACAGCTCCAGTGTGGGCAAGAGGCTGGAGGAACAAAGATCATCACAAAAACCCAGATTTGCTTGCTGTGTAAGACTGTGTAAGATATTTAATGCTAAGAGCCACAACCTCTCAAACATCTTTTTTTTTTTTTTAGATTTTATTTATTTATTTGACAGAGAAAAATCACAAGTAGTCGGAGAGGCAGGCAGAGAGAGAGAGAGGGAAGCAGGCTCCCCGCTGAGCAGAGAGCCCAATGCGGGATTTGATCCTAGGACCCCGAGATCATGACCTGAGCCGAAGGCAGCGGCTTAACCCACTGAGCCACCCAGGCGCCCCACCTCTCAAACATCTTTAAATATGGACTTGTTTGACCAGTTTGAAGCCGTATCATTCATCCACCTCATGTATACCTCATGTATAAAACATAAGAATAATGTAAGTTTTTTTAAAACATAAATTTTGGGGCCACCTGGGTGCCTCAGTCAGTTAAGCCTCTGACTCTTGATCTCAGCTCAGGTCTTTTGTTGTTGTTGTTGTTGTTAAGATTTTATTTATTTGAGAGAGGGAGAACACAAGCAGGGAGGAAGGGCAGAGGGAGAAGCAGGCTCCCTGCTGAGCAGAGAGTCCAAAGTAGGGCTCCATCCCAGGATCCTGAGATCATGACTTGAGCCAAAGGCAGATGCTTAACCTACTGAGCCACCAATGAGACCCTCAGCTCAGGTCTTGATCTCAGGGTCATGAGTTCAAACCTACTTAAAAAACAAACAAACAAAGAAACAAACATTTAAAACATGCATTTCTGTAAAACTCAGTATCTACTATATTGTACCTAATTTTAATGAAAATTAAATGTGATTGCTTGATTACAATATTCTGGCATTGGAAATGAATTTCACCTATACTAACATCTGAAGGACCATGCAGTAATCAATAGCAAATACAAAGTGCTTGCCACAAAAGGTGAAACTTGGTTTTCTCTCTTCCTCTAAAAAAGACAAGCAAAAAACAAATCCCCAAGGAGCTTATAAATGTTACAGGAAGTTTATAGGTTAAGCCAGATTTTCACAAAGCTAATGATATTTCCAAGTTTTTATGAAATTAATCTTTTTGATCAAAATAGCAACACTTCCTTCTATCTTTTATATAGTTTTCTTTCTACAAACTCAGTTTAAATGTACGATCTCTAGGGACACCTGGGTGGCTCAGTCATTAAGTGTCTGCCTTCATTCAGCTCAGGTCATGATCCCAGAGTCCTGGGATCGAGCCCTGCATCGAGCCCTATATTGGGTTCCCTGCTCAGCGGGAAGCCTGCTTCTCCCTCTCCCTCTCCCCTGCTTCTCTCCCCTCTCTCGCTGTCTCTCTCTATATCCCCATCAATTAAATGCAATTAAATGAATAAATAAAATCTTAAAAAAAAAAAAAAAGGCCGGATAATCTGTGAACACTGAATAAAGGCAACATCCTTTATTTACTGGATTATGTATCTTCCAGCTACCTCTGTCCCCTCCTTTCCCTATGACCCTACATAGAGTGTGATAGATGCTCCTCCCTATTTCTTCCTTTAGGTAAACTAGTTTTCTTTGAGGCAGTGATGAATCCAGCCCCCAGCAAAGTACTCACTGAAAACGTCTTTTTGCAGCTAAAGGTGGCCATGTGACAATGTTCTAGACAGTGAAACATAAGGGGAAGTCTTCCAAAGATTATAAGAAGGCTTTGCTTTTCTCATTAAAAAAAAAAAAAAAAAATACAGACCATGCCTCCTCCTTCTGAACTTGAACAAGAATGTGATTAAGTGTTGCTGAAGGAGCCATCTTGTCAAATGAGTAAAACCATTTTTTTTTTTTTTTTTTTTTTGGTTTCCAGTAAAACTCTGGAGTGACTTGCAGAGGTCCAAGTGAGGTGATTATAGGTCAGCTCTCTGAATTCTGGCCCTCAACAAGCAAGGACCCAAGGCAGGGGAAGCAGAGGGGTCCTGGAGGTTGAACTGGGGAATCACTCTCTGCTAATCAGAGTTGTAGGGGTTTCACACAGTGCTTTCACTGTGATCACCCAGACATCATTCATTTGGCATTTTAGAGATCCTGCCTTCTTTCTCAGGTAGTATAATGAGTCCCTGGAAGGAAAGAGGATAAACTCCTCACTGTCACATTTTCCCCCTGGAAAGTTCCAAACTCTGTTTGATCTGGCACCATTAAGTATTCATATTTTTATTCATAATCAATTTTCATTTTTCTTAATATATTCATGGTTCTCTCTACCCTGTTATTAGGCACAATTTTTGTAAATGTCATGATCAGTTTATCAGTAGAAATTGGATTTGTCCATAAGTTATAGAGTTGAAAAATAATGGCATATAGTGAAATTTATTTCTATCTTACTTCAAAGTGTGAAGTTAGGAATGGAAAATTATATGGGGTTATATTTCCCAAACTTTCAAGGACCCAAGCTCTTTTCAGCTCACCACCCTGTAATTCTGAGATGAAGCCAGACTCTATGAGGTTCAAAATGACAGCCATTGCATCCATGGTTCAGTCAGCAGGATCGAGGAAAGGATGAATAAAAGTGAATTAAAGCCATAATAGTTGTCTTTTAAAGAAAGTTCCCAAAAGCTACCACAAGACACTTCTGTTTACAACTCTTTGGCCCCACAGACCTGTACCCCTAGGGCAAATAATATGTTATATGTTAATAAAAATAATTTTTTTTTTAAAGCCAACAACTCATTGGCCTGAACTTGGTCATATGATGTGAGGCAAGATGGTAGATTCATTATTTTTATAGTCGGAGTGGCCAGTCAAATAAATTAGTAATAATGGAAGAAGTGAAAAATGTTGAGATAACTACCAATGTCTGCTACAGAAAGTTATAGAAACTGCCCATTAAAATCTTGCCTATCTACAAATATATACAAGAATTAGTCATTTCCTTATTCAAACCACTGGGTAACTCAAAAGAGTTCTTAATATAAAATTGTCATTAATATCTTTTACTGAATATATATTTGGACTTTCTAATATTGTATCAGGTCAAAAAATTGTTCACTAAAAATTAAAATAAAAAAAAAAAACAGCAGTAGATTGTTCTACTGAGCAACAGTTGAGTTATCAACCTTTCTGATCTGTGTCAGACTTAGAGGAGGAAAGTATTTCAGTGTAGTTTTAATTTTATTTGTATTTTAAAATTAGCCCATTAAATATCACGTACAACTTATATTAATCCATTTACAGCTTGTTTCCTAAGATTTTATTTTATTTAAGATATGCATTTATTTGGCAGAGAGAGAGAGAGAGAGCACAAGTAGGCAGAGAGAGAGGGGGAAGCAGGCTCCCTGCTGAGCAGAGAGCCTCATGTGGGGCTTGATCCCAGGGCCCTGAGATCATGACCTGAGCTGAAGGCAGAGGTTTAACTCACTGAGCCACCGGCACCCACTTCCTAAGATTTTAAAAAATAAGACCCAGTCACGGACTTGAATTCCATTTGCACAGTTCATAATTTCTCTGCTTAGATACCGCATAAGTTTACTTTCTGCTATCCCTATTTCCAAACTGAATCTGCTGTTTGTATCTCCTGAAAAGATGTTCTGTATTTGGCATGACTACTCCAATTTTAAGAAGACAGTAATATCTAGCTTTGACAGATTTCTCTATATAGTGCTTAGCCTATAAAACCAATAAAAGTGAAATTATTTGTAATAAATTTATGTATT
This sequence comes from Mustela nigripes, assembly GCF_022355385.1. Classification (NCBI taxonomy): domain Eukaryota; kingdom Metazoa; phylum Chordata; class Mammalia; order Carnivora; family Mustelidae; genus Mustela; species Mustela nigripes. The sequence goes on from NC_081561.1 coordinate 106,972,722, forward strand.
CATTGATTCATTCTTATTAGTTACATAATATTAGTACACATGAATATATGAACATACTATTCTTTTTTAATCTATGTAGAAGACCATATGTACATATATATAAAAAGCATCATATAGAAATATATTTAAGTGTACTAAAATGATCATGTAAATATGCCAGATACCTCATTAAATCAGAATTGGGTTAGTCTGCTTTCTCACAATTTCAATGATACATTTTAAAGAAATTTCAAATTAATTAATAAGAGCCATTTGGATTAACGACAAAGAAAATACTGTAAATTCTTTAATAAAGTGTTAAACCTAATTTCATAAGCATATTGTTGATACAAGCAACCAATAACATAAATTTATAAGTATTTAAAACTATCTTATATACTGTCTTAAAGAAAGAGTATAAAATTTGGTACCTACGTTTATCAGTTATAATATAGGAAAATCCTTTCTTTAAAAAAGCACTTCACAGAGACAGAAGCTGATTTCTGTCTCTCATAATAGTGCCACAAAGTCATTCAGATTCCCTCTGGATTGTAACTCCATCATTCCATAGGGGATTTCTTTTGGCAGCATAGTAAAAACTGGCCTATCAGCATCATGTCTACATTCTAACTTCAAGAAGTAGGATGAAAAAAGAAATGGAATGCAGGCAATTTCTTTTTTAAGGGACATGACCCAGAAGTTGCATACATCATTGCTGCTCTCTTCCTGTGGTGTAGAATTTGGTTGCATCCCCACATCTGCAAGAGAGTCTGTGCAGTACAGTTACTAGATGGGCAACCATGTGCCCAGCTAAAGCTCAAGGGAGTCAATTAGCTAGTCAATTCATTAGACAGATGTCAGGTGAATAAAGTAATGAACATCTGCTGTAGAAAATCAGGTCATAAGCACATATGACCTCTCATATCAATTAATAAAATTATTAACTGAATATTAAAAGAGTTTTTGTCCTTGGTCTACTATTATTTCAAGAAAGCTGGAGTTTGAGGCCTTTAACGCTATTTATCAACATGTGGGAAATACTCAAATTTGGTTGCTAAGTTACCATTTTATTTGACACAAGTTAAAAATCTAATTGAATTAATTAATCTTTAATAATAGACAAGGAATCTTGATGTAAATTTAAAGTAACTTAAATAAATTCAAAATGATGATTGTGTTTCTAAAAACAGTTGATTAAGAAGACAGCATTTAAAAATTGTTATTGAAAGAATAAATATGAATCATCACTTTACTTGAATATAATTATTTTCCTATTTCTGCTGAGTCTCAAAGACTTGGTCATCTTTCCTGACAAACCTTGCAAGAAGATATGCATATAAGAGGCCCAGGCATTCTCATTTCAAATTACAATTAAGAAAGATGTGCCTCATAATGATTTTAGCAGAGCAGACTGAGATTTCCTCCCTCCTGTTTCCTTCACATGTGTTAGTTGGGGGAAAACAAAACCATTCCAGGTGCATGCATCACTGAAATGATATTTTGAAGGAAGGAAGGAAGGAAGGAAAGAAGGAAGGAAGGGGAGGAGAGGAGAGGAGAGGCGAGGCAAGGAAAGGAAAAGGGGAAGATGGAGGGAGGGATGGAAGAAGGGAGGTAGAAGGAAGGAAGGAAGGAAAAGAAAGGTAACGGTAAAGAAGAGAAGGGAAAGGAAAGCAAAAGAAAGGAAAAGAAAAGAAAGGATAGAATTAGATGAGATGTCCGGAATAGAGCAATATCCCTCCCAGACTTTCCAGCCTTCTGTTCTCTAGTCATTCAGTAAAGACCTGCTGACCATCTACCTTTTGTTAGACGCCATGTTAGGCAGTGGCACAGCCTTAGAGGTGGCATAGTTTATGCTTGCTAAATGTTCACATCTTCCAGTAAAGAATAATAAGCACATGGGCTCTTTCATCTCTATGAAATGTCATGTGGATTAAGCATATTTTGAGGCTTTTACCATAGCGTGCTCATCGTAATTAATTACCTTCCCCTCCCCTTTATAAAGGAACTTTAAAAAGACACTTTTCTAGGCAAAGCACCTGGCTGGTTCAGTCAGAGCAGGCGACGCTTGATCTCAGGGTTCTGAGTTCCAGCCCCTCTTACTTAGGAGAAGGAGAAGAAGAAGAAGAGGAAGAAAGAAGAAAGAAGGAAGAAGAAAGAAGAAGAAGGAGGAGGAGAAGGAGGGAAGGGGAGGGGGAGGATGGGGAGGAGAAGAAGTAAAGGAAGAAGACAAAGATTCTTTTATGGAGAATCTTATCAGTTCAAGAGAAAAGCCTAAAGACATCACCCCAGGTCCCCTAATGAAATGGCCCACTCAGGTCTCCACACACTAAAATGCACTACTGACATACTCTGCCCACATGCACACAGCATCCATCCAATCAGCTGTATAGACCCCTTGTTTAAATATGGGGAGACAGTCAAAGATCACCAGATCTGAGAAGTGGGGGGAGGGGGTATACAAGAGGGGGTTCAGGAGAGGCAGGGCCATTACAACTGAGGGGAACAGAAATATAGGACTTGCACTATTGTATAAATCTGTTAACATATCTCCTGTTTGAAGATCCAATGAATGTTCTACAACAGGGATCAGAAAATTACCCATGGACCAAAACCAACCTATCCACCCACAGATTTTGTAAGTAAATTTTTATGGCAACATTGCCATGCCCATCATTTACATATTACCTAAGGCTACATTCACATGACAATGGTAAAGTTGAAGAGTTTAGATGGAGACCATTTGGCCCACAAATTCTAAAGTACCTACTATTTGGACCTTGATAGGCAAAATTCATAGACCTCTCTTCTACAAAATTGATCTTTTGAATGGTCTCTTCAATCATTCCATTTTTTTTCTAGTGCCAGCTATATGAAGAGAGAAACAAAGGTAAACAAGACATGGATCCCATCCTCAAGCAGCATACAATTTATGAAGAGGAAGATATAACATTTATCTAACTATAATTACATATAAAAATAAATATAGATAAATATATAGAGAACATACATATGTAAAGTCACCTGAGAGAATAGATAGTGCAAGTGCTGTGTGGGATACAGATAAGATGATATTGCTGTTGAGAGATGGGCAAATGTTTATAGAGCACAGGGACTCCACTATGGGTGGAACTTGAAGATTAGCTATGTCCGTGAAGTCTTTACCACCTTTTATGCACCTTTTTTTTCTCTTTTCTTTTCTTTTCTTTTTTTTGGAGAGAGATTTCACTTGCTCAAGAGTTGGACAGGGATTGTGAAGGGGGGGGCAGAGGGAGAAGTAAAAAGACAATCCCAGGCAGGCTCCATAAGCTCCATACTCAGCATAGAGCCCCATGCAGGGCTCAATCTCATGACACTGAGATCATGACCTGAACGGAAATCACAAGTGAGATGATCAACCAACTGAGCCACCCCTTCTTTTATGCCTTTTAAAGTGCTGTAGATATTTACTTGAAACTACAAATTTTTAATTCAGATGTTTAGGTAATAATAATAAACCTGTCATTTTTAAATACCATCTTTTAACAAGCTATTTGTATTATAATTTTATTTAACTTCATTCTTATTTAATTCTTATTGTCAAAGACCTTGAAAATTTTGTCTAAGAAAACTAACAATGAAGACACATAATGTTCTCTACACTACTCTGATCTGGGTAGGTAGCATTTATTATGATATACAGTACGGCAGGGAAGAAGGAATAGCTAAGTCAAAGTAATTACAGTCAAGCTGTCTTCTAATCAAGAGAGTACCTTTGGCTGGTCTAACATTAATCTAATTGCACAAAACATGTCATTCATTATTGATGGTATAAAAAATATTTTTTAAAGAACACTGTAGTTCTATGGCAACAGAAGACTGAAATCTTATTTTCAGTGGTTCAGGTCTTAAATTGAACATCTCTTCTGAGCTCCGTATACACAAGAAAGCTGAGGCTCTCACTCACATCAGTCTGAAATGATGGCTTACCACCTTCCTATGAAAGAAAACATCTGACTACTGCAAGTCTCACAATAGAAAAAACAACCTCCTTTTGGGAGGATAACCCCAGCTTTTACCTCAAGATCCCCCTTTGAGCATTCCTGCTACCACCTTAATGGCTTCAAGCATTGACCACCATGAATAACCAAAAACATAGAAAGGGGAAATTGCTGAGAATTCACCAAGACTTGATGAAAGACTAGAATAACAAGAAAGGAAAGAGAGAGAATCACATGGGGTGCCTGGGTGGCTCAGTTGGTCGAGCATCTGACTCTTGGTTTCAGCTCAGGTCACAATCTCACAGGTTGTGAGTTTAAGCCCCATGTTGGACCCTACACTCAGTGAGGAATCTGCATCAAGACTCTCTCCCTCTGCCCCTCCCCCTACTCACACAGGCATGCACACATTCTCTGTCTCTCTCTCTCAAATAAATAAATAAATCTTAAAAAAAAAAAAAAAACCCATAGAGTATCACATAAATAACAGCTAAGCAGGACACCGAGGCATGGGGTCATCTTCATGTACTTCTAGAGAGATGATGAAACTATGGTTCCCAAATTTACTTCCTTCAACTCTTTCCAACACCTGTTTCTTTTTCCTCCAAACTTCTGAGATGCAATCATTTCACCATGAGAGAATTTCCTCACTATTGTGTCTGAGACATATACAAATCAATGATTTTTTAATTAAAATACAATTTGAAGAGTTACTGTAATATGCTGTATGACAATATTTGCCAATATTGCTATGAGGTGATCATGGAAAAGGCATTATTAAGCCAGCTCAAAAAGTAAGCTGTGTTCAGAAACGAAATAATAAACAAAATAATATTTAGGTGTTCAGTGTTGTCAAGGAATTAGCATTAAATCAATCATATACATGACCAACCAGATGTAATTAAGGGGTAATGCTGGTGAAAAGTGTTGCCTGCCCCATTTTCTTTCTGTATTGCCTGACTGAGCCTCTCAGGTCAGACTTTTATCCCATAATGTTCACTAATGGAATTCCAGCACTTTACCTTGAAACCGCAGACCATTTGAATTCCCACTAAGAAAATTTTTCAACTGATAATAAGAAGAAAATATTATTCTCTCTTCCTCTACAGTTGCAGAAATGCAGACTAGTTTTGTGACAGAAAACTGAACTTCCAAATGTAATTTCTAGCAAGTAAATCTCCTAAAACACCTGGCCTTCAAGATAATTGCTATGCCCTGTAAAAGTAACCTCTAACATCTAAAAAAATCATGACTGTAATTGATTGTATGGGAATTGTTTTCCAGGTGTTAATATTCAAACAAACTCTTCCTTGTTTGCCCAGGAATTTCCCAGTTTTAGCACTGGAAGTCTCACATCCCAGGAAAACCCTTGGTCCCAGGCAAACCCAACTGGCCAATGTTTTAGACATCCTTGTGTTCTAGAAGGTATAAATGCAAGCTAACGTTCTTTGTAAAGTCAGAAGAGGATTATTGGCACTTAGTTCTTCTTCCTCTAGCAGGAAGATTTTAAAACCTATCACTGCAACATTTCTTGCTTAAATGAAGAGTTTAAGATTTTGAGCTTCACTTAATAATGCAAGCAACTGTAAACTATAAACTTCTGTGAAAAAGTAAATAAGGCAACATGCCCTGAGTACCCAAACGGGCATAAATTTTTTTGTGCTCAAATACTCACAACAAAAGGAAACATGTTAAATAAGTCTACGATGTAATAAAATAGATTTATGATTAATGAAAAACTGCTAATTAGTAATAATTATGTTGTTTACTAAGAATTTAGTGGGTCTTTGAGTAGAATGCATTAATAGACTCAAAATTTTCAAACACCCGGGTGGCTCAGTCAATTAAGCATCTGATTCTTGATTTCAGTTCAGGTCATGATCTCAAGGTCACAAGAAGGAGCCCTACACCAGGCTCCATGCTCAGTGGGGAGTCTGTTGGAGATTCTCTCCCTCTCTTTCTCTCCCTCTGTTCCTCCCCCACTCACATTTTCTCTCCCCATCCCCTCAAATAAATAAATAAATAGATCTTTAAAAAATAAAATAAAACTTTAAAAATACCTCACCTTGACTGAACCCTGTAACACTAAGTTAGAATCAGAGACATCAGTATGAACTCATGCTTAACTTAATATAAATACAAATAGATAGATACAAAGACAAGTACAGACATGTGTGTATATGTAGGTTAGTATGCTATATACACTACCTAGCTCAGTCTGCAGAGAGGTCCTAGAAGCAATGACACCCCAGTAGCAGTCAACACATCCAGTTCCTGAACTTGAACCCAAAAGCCAATGCAAAAGAGCTTTTGGTAACCAGAGCTGGAACAATTTGAGCATCAAAATAAATAACATAGTATGAATTCATAATTTAGAATATAATAAAAATATGAGATTACACTAAGTTTTTAATTAAAAAAATTAAGTAAGTGCCTGAAAAAGAGTGGAAATAAGCAATAAATATTCCCCAAAAATTACATAAAAAAGAAACAGATAAAGGTTCTGGCAATTGATTAATAAAGATGGAAACAAACATAGACCATATCACTCATAGAAGGAATAGAATCAAGAAGACTGACAATTTCCCCAATCAGATCCCGAGGATGCTCAATCTTTGAAGAAATCAGATGTGGAATAGGGTAGAGTTGAGAGACAGTGCTGAAACAAGGGCTTTGGTTACAAGTTTGTATGTAAAATATTTATTTCCTCCATTGCCTTCCATGCCCTAGAAGTAAAATCCTAGGAACTAGATGCCCATTCTCAAGAGAGTCCCTTCTCTAGAAAAACCGAAAGCTTTCAGAGAAGAGATATCTCTGAGACCATAGATTAAAATCCTCAGAGATAGTTGAAAGACTTGGTATTTATAAAACAAGAATGAGATACTGGTTCTCCCAGCAAATAGGAGTTTCAAAGGTGAAAAAGAATTGGAAGATGCAAATTATCAGAGAAATAATACTAGAGAAATTCCCAGAAATTGAAACACAAGTTTTTATATTGAAAATTCCCACTGAGGGTCCAACATACTGAAAGAAAGAAAAAACAAAACAAAAAGATGTAGGGAACATTATTAGAAATTCTGTTACACCAAATCCAAATAATACAAATGAGAAAATACAGGTTATCTAGCAAAAAGTAAGAACAGCAGGAAGTTTCTTTTGGGTAACCAGGTATGCTAGAGGACAGTAGACCAAAACCTTCAAAAATACGAGACAAAATGATGGTCGGCAATTAATTCTCCACTCTGAAAAATCATCACTCAAGTGTAAGGTAAAATAAAGATAGTCTTAAAAATGTATGAGTTCAAATAAATTCTCCTCAGGCCCACCTTTTCTAAGAATTCTACTCAACAATATGCTCCAATAAAATAATAAGCTAATCATAAAAAAGAAAGTTAAGAAAACCTGATATGGTAAATTCAACCTAAAAAATGGTAGAGTCCCCAAATAACAGCTAAATAACATGTCTGGGGAACTGTCAGGCCGGCAGTCAAGAGCAAAGGAAGACAGAACCTCAAATCAACTCCAAAACCTTCAAGGAATAAAGGGCAGGAAAACAACCAGAGTACAAAATAGGGTAGAGCATTTAGAAAAACTAAATGTGTGTGGATGGAATTTGGCAGAAAGAAAGAAAGAGTACATAGAAAATTTTTAAACTATACAGTAATGAATATATTCCTATAAGTCGTGTTTTCTGATAATTTACCTTAGCAATATATCTATATTGGGAAGAATGGAGGAAAGGAAGTGAGTGTCCCAAAATTAATAAATCCTCACCAATCAAAACAGGAAATCCATAAAGAATCTTTCAACTTGATTACTAAGAATATAATAGTATAAGCATATCATTGTCAGCAAGAACATAACCACTGAAAATAAAGCAAACAAATGCTTTAAAAATTACTGCTTCTTAAAAGCAAGAGGCACCTCTGGGTGGTGGATTAGTTGATCAGCAGACTCTTGATTTCCGCTCAGGTTGTGATGTCAGGATTGTGAAACTGAGGCCCACTTTGGGCTCAAGGCTCAGTGCAGAGTCTGCCTTAGACATTTGCCCTGCTCCCTCTGCCCTTCACACCCCCCATTCAAATAAGTAAATAAATCTTTTTTTAAAAGGGGGAGAGGCTCAGTGGCTCAGTCAGTTAAGCATCAGACTATTGAGTTCAGTTCAGGTCATGATCTCAGGTGTCTGGGATCAAGCTCTGCCTTGGTCAATCAGAGGGGAGTCTACTTGAGTATTTTCTCTCCCTCTCCACCCCCACTCTCTCTCTCTCTCAAACAAATAAATCTTTTTTAAAAAGTTCTCATCACAAAAAAAAATTGTGCCTATGTGAGGTGACAGATAACTACACTTACTGTGGTAATCATTTCACAATATACACATATATCAAATACTGTCTTGTACATATATAATTAATACAATATTATAGTCAATTACATCCCAATTTTTTAAAAATTACTGTTTCTTAGTGTGGGTGGCAATGGGCAGAGGAATGTGCATGTTTAATAAAAGTGTTCTATAATTACAAAATTTTTTAAATTTTGTACCTGTTTCAGGTTTTTTTAATTTAATTTTTCTACTTAATTTTTTATTTATTATGTTTTTTTTAATTTAAAAAATTACAATATCAGAAACTTCACATTTTAAAAACTAAAGAAATAATCCTAGAGAATTTCTCAGAGATGAGCAGTAGACATGTCTCTGTTGACAATGCCCTCCCTATGTCAAGCACCTGGTAACATACATGTGACAGTTTAGATCATTGTAAAATTTTGGATCTTCTCTTTCTTTTTGAACAGATATTTTTCAATAAATATTTTTCCTGAGCATCTAGCAGGTGCCAAGCACCATTCCAGGTCTGGAGCTTCAGTAATGATCAAACCAAATTCTTACTCAATGGAACTCATTTAGGGTTTGGGGGAAGCAGGCAATACAACAACCGAATAGAGAAAGTGTCAGGCATGGTAAGTTCTTAGAATGAAAAAGCATGGGAGTCAAACAGCAATTTCATGGTAAATTCTGAATGATTTAAACTATCAACCTGATAATATTTTCCCAAACCTGAGATTCCAGCTTGTCTCAAAGCTACTTAAAAACTGAAAGAATAAACCAATAATTACCTATGCACTCTTCTCCTAAACGCATCAATTCTTAACAACAATTTTCTGCATTTGCTTCCTCTTTCTCTCCAGGTAGAGACAGAGAGAGAGACTATTTTACAGAATTTAAGTTTTTACTAAGCCATTTGGAAATGAGTTGTAAGCATCATGACTTTACCCCTATTTCAGCATGCATCTCTTAAGAATACGAATATTCTCTTACCTAACTCCAACACAATTATTTCACCTAAGAAAATTAATGAGGTAGGCTTGTTGCTGCTTGGGTGTAATTGCTTCTTAGACATTAGTGAAGATGACAAAGAATACATGTACATTATTTGTTCATGTTGCTATCCCCAATTCAAACCCAACATCCCAGCATTCTTCCTTAACTTCTTCCATTTCATATTTGTAGCTCCTTCTCCCACAATGAAAAAGCCTTGTTTCCCCCCAAATCTATGTATTCACTCATTCACTACTCCATAAGATAGTTGAAGAGCTACAACACTAATAACACTAACAACAACAAACCTAATAAGAGTTCAAATGTATTTTGTAATTGTTTTTGTCCTTGAAATATATTCTTTTAAGTGTACATGATCAAAGTACTGTGTTCAAATTTACTTCAATTAATTCCTTTTTCTCTGTGGCTATGATACCAACTTTATACACAATAAGGATTGTATTTGTATTGTTTTTAGTGTTTGCTTTTTTTTTTAAAGATTTTATGTATTTATTTGACAGAGAGAAATCACAAGTAGATGAAAAGGCAGGCAGAGAGAGAGAGAGAGGGAAGCAGGCTCCCTGCTGAGCAGAGAGTCCGATGTGGGACTCGATCCCAGGACCCTGAGATCATGATCTGAGCCGAAGGCAGCGGCTTAACCCACTGAGCCACCCAGGTGCCCCTTTAGTGTTTGCTTTTTATTTCATCCTTTTTATTTGCTTATTTTTGAATATGTAAGATATTTACATGAATGTATAAAACATTCCAAAAGTCAACACTATTTAAAAATATATTCAGAGAAGTCTAGTTCCCAGCCCTGTCCCTTCTTCAGCTTATGTAATCACTTTCATTTCTTTCTAGGTTGTCATTTCTATGTTTCTTTTTTAAAAACTAAGCAATGTGTGTGTGAGCTCTTATTTATTTATTCTTCATTACACAAAAAGTCAGTTCACTGCATACCCTGTTGACACTTTGCTTTATTTAATGATAAATTCTGAAAATCATTCCATATAGTTACATAAAATTTGGGTTTGTTACTCTTACAATAGCAAATAACACAATTTTATGGCTGCTCAACTAATGTAAGAGTAGGATATCTAGGTTGTTTTCAGTATTTTTCTAATACAATTCATTTTGCCATGAGTAGTTTGGGGCATTTTTATTTTGTACTTGTAAGGTGTATTTTCAGGGGCTTGGTACTATATTTAGTGTTTGGCATAATGGCTAGCTAAGTGCTCAAGAAATGGTGTGATAGCTGTCTATACAATACCCAATTTCTCCTACCTACTAACAGAAACCTCGTTTAATTATAAACCTCAATATGCCAACTGAAAAACTATATTCTCTACTCACTATTAAGGACACAAACTCAACAAGGAGGGGATTTTGATGTCTTTTGTCCTCTGCATTATTTCTGTCTAAAACTTGAACAGAATATCTGGAACCCCAGCTGCCACTTTGCACCATGAAGCAACCTCAAAAATTGGAATCTAAGTACAAAGGATGGGATAGAAGAGAAATGGTACACTGAGTTCTGGTCCTATATTGCCTGCCTCAAGACTTCTTTAACATGAAAGAGAAATAAATTTCTGTAATGCTGGAGCTTGTTCTTGAAATTTGTTGTATAAATACCTAAACAAAATCTTAGTGGAAAGTGATACTTGAAAGTGGAATGTTACTAAGAACTTAAGCCAAAGGTCAAGAGTTCATGGAGGAACAACAACTAGGAAGCTGGTGATCCTTACAATGAGGTAGCAAAACAGTCAAATGCTTACCTCTGTACTTTGGAAGAATGTTCATGTTCTGATAGAGACTAGTGTCAAGGGAAATAGTTGCAATACTCATCGCGATCCATGTGTGGGCTCTTATCTGTCACTTTTAGTAAAGTCTACAAGGGAGACACAAACTCAAATCAGAGCTATGAAGCCTATAAACAACGGTTCATGGAAACAGTGCTTTAGGGAGGGAGGTGTTCTTGCCTAAGGTTTGCAATCTAAATTGAATTAGAGACCCACAGTTCAAAGCCTCCAAGCTATAAAAGCAACCACTGCTTCTGTACCCTCAACCAGAGCAGTAATAGGAGGTGTCCACAAAAGTGCAGCCTTAACAGGATTTAACATGGAAAGTGCATCTGTTGGCAATGACAAGACTGAGGATGCAGCTTCCTACTAGAGCCCTTATTTCAAATTAGCCTTGAAGCTGAGAGTGTTGGCCAAACGTAAAAGTTGAAAATCTTCAGGCTTTAGAATTTATGTATCTATGGGAGAGCTAGAGTAGTACCATCCTTTTTGGAATAAATATAAGGCCACTGCAGTAGCCCAGACTAGGACTATAAAATCTGTCCCTGCCCCCTTGACTTCAATCTTCCAGAGGAAAACCAGCTGCTACTAATGTTCAAGTGTTTACCTTAAAGCAATTATATCAGATATGTTGCATGGGAGGAAATCTGTTATTGGCTTTCTTCCTCCCAAGACAAGGAGGAGAACAGGAGGTCTAGCTGCTATTGGATGTACTGACAAGTTCACTAAGTCACAACATTCTTCCAGCTGGGTCCTGCTGACCAATACAATGTTATCTCATAATCCCTGAGTCCTTAGACTTGAATGTTGGTCTTTGACTCTTTCCAAGGGAAGAGAAAAACATGTTTTTTCCTTTCCTTAACTGAAGTCTGCTTTGCCTTTTTTCAAATAAATCCCCTACGTGAGATCATCATAAATTAAAGTGAAGGGATAGCTCTTACAGGCTTTATGAAGGAGGTGCAACTTGAAGAATGGATAGAACTTAAATTACCTATTACTTATTTCAAGCATAATAAATAGCATGCACAAAGGACTGGTGGAGAGAAGGCTCAGACCTGTCCCAACAGCAATGAACTGGTTTGGCTGAAGCTTCAGGCACAGACAAAGAGATATATTTGGACAGAGCCTTCAAGGCAAAGCTAAGACATTTGAACTTTGTCCTGTAGGTGGCAAGGATTCCTGGAAAACAGTGAATACTGTTTGCAAATGCTGTTTTCATACAATTCATAAAGCAGGGCCCAGAGCTAAATCATAGAGTCAGCTAATGACCCATACAAAAGTGCACAAGTTCAGCTGAGGACAGTTAATAAGCAAAATGGAGTAAACCGGTGGTTTACCCCTCTCAGGCTCACCAGCATAAGAAGCGATGGCAGAGTGAAAATGAGGCCGACTGCTCATTTGAAAAACTCTTCCATTTGAATCTCTATAGAATCAGACTAACCAATGTGCAGACTTAGGTAGCATATGATGTATTATCCTTGCCAACTGAGAACTTTCTAAATCTTGCTGTTTTCTCTCCGTCATTACTTGAGAGTGGATCAACATTGGAATGCATCTAGGAGCACCAAAAGTCAGATTTGTGACTCATCCACCATTCACGTTAAAATCTGTTCAAACACGTGGCTAAGTGACTATTTACAAATGTACTGGCAGTGCCTAGCCAAATACAAAGACAAACTCTCCTAAGCTTACTGAGCAATCTTGAATTTTTTGCATCGATGTGTATGGCTCTCTCTATAAGCCTTAATCAGAATAGAATACAAAATATTGTCTTTTGATTTCATTTCCATTCAAAAGATTGTCATCTCACTCCAACAGTGCACCATGATTTTTCTGAACTTTAGAAAATGTGATCCTGAAACATGGCATAATCTTGGGGGATTTAGCGACCAGCCATTGTACCCACATCTGCGCAGTCATCTCAGCCTTTGAACTATCAGCTCCGGATTGTAAATTTGATCTACTAGTTCATGAAGCTGGGTCTCAGAGAGAGAACATCAGGCCTGGCTTTAAAAAGTTATTACAGGGGTGCCTGGGTGGTTCTGTCAGTTAAGTGTCTGCCTTCAGCTCAGGTCACGATCCCAGGGTGCTGGGATGTAGCCGGGTGGGCATCAGGCTTCCTACCGAGCAGGAAGTCTGCTTCTGCCACTCGCCCTACTTGTGCTCTCTGACTCTCACTCTCTCTCAAATAAATAACTAAAATCTCTTAAAAAAATAAATTAGGGGCGCCTAGGTAGCTCAGTCGTTTAAGCATCTGCCTTCAGCTCAGGTCATGATCAAAGGGTCATCAGCAGGGAGTCTTTTTCTCTCTCTCTCCCCCTCTGCCTTTGCCTTACTCTTTCTCTCTCTCTCTCTCTCTCTCTCTCTCTCAAATAAATAAAATCTTTAAAAATAATAAAAAGTAAATAAATAAGTTTTTAAAAAGGTATTAGAAAGCAAAAATGGATTCAAAGGTAAAAAGAGTATTAAAAATAATGAAACAAACATACTATCAACATCTCTAAACAACAGAATAAAAATCCTAAAAATGAATGCAAGAGGAATATTACTATTTGTTAGAGTTTATCTTCTTTCTCTCTGTTGATCTTTTTTCCACTCTCCTGTTTGGTACAGAACATCTTTTAAATTATGTCTTGCCAGGAGCAAAGATAGTATTTGTTGGTGCTTTCCCTCTGGAGAGAAAGCAAGGGTGAGTGTCATTTCAAGGTAGATAGCATCTTATTTGTTCTGTTGAAATCCAGGCTCACTGCAGAGACTTGATAAAAACTTAAAAAATAAGGTAGAAATCTACCATCAGTAGTACCATCAAGATCAATGTCCATGGTTATACTGAGGAAAAAATTTTAACTCCACAAACTCCAGAGTTTGTGTTCCCATAGATACGTAAAAACCCTTCTGAATTCAGGCACTTTACAATTCTGATTATCTCTTTACAATTCATGAAATAATACTTACCACTCCTAAAAGGAATGCATAGCCATCAAGAAGGAATTAACTAGACATTTTTTTTCTAGTTTAAAAATTTGTTTAAATTAATAATGTTGTCTAAATTATAGAACAGTCTCCTCAGTGAGATAGCATACTGTCTTAATGTGGAGACAAAGGTGATCCGTACAGAAATCCAGGAGCTCTCCCTGGGTTACCAGATTTTATGAGTTGAATCACGTCTCCAGAAAGATATGCTGAAAGTCCAAATTTCTTGTACCTGTGAATGGGATCTCATTCAGAAATAGGATCTTTGAAGATGTAATTCAGTTCAGATAAGGTCATTAGAGTAGGCCTTAATCCAATATGACCAGTCTCCTTGTAGGAAGAGGAAAATGTCACGTAAGGACAGAGACATAGAGAGAATACCACATGACAAAGGAGACAGAGATTGCACTGATACAGCTGGAAACCAAGAAATGCCCAGGATTGCAGACCACTACCAGAAGCTGGGAGAGGCAAGGAAGGGTCTACCAGAGTCTCAGAAGGAGACTCACCCTGCCCAAACTTTGACTTTGAACTTCCACCCCAAAGAACTGTGAGAGAACACATTTCTGTTGTTTAAAGCCATCTAGCTTGTGGTACTTTGTTCCGACGTTCCAGGAAATTAATAGAATAATAATGGCAGGAAACAGGAAGTCAAGCTGGATTGGGAAAAAGTACAAGATTTGTCTTGAAAAACTTGGATTTAGATCTTGTTTCTGTCACAACCCTGCTATGTGGTTATTATGGTTATTATTACATACTAACAAACTATTTTTACCTGAAATACGAAATAATTATTTTAATCCTTAAACAAATTACAAAACTCTATAATTCTGTACCAGTTGTCTAAGAGTTGGACTAACCCTACTATCCCAGACTGCTAGGATTACTCTGATGTGTCCTACCAAACAACTGGATGCATTACTTTGAAGCTTTATAAAGAATTTTGTTTCTTGATATCACAGATTTTTTAAGATTTCTGCTTTATAAATTTTAAAACAGTGGTGAGAAAGTAGGTAAAATGTTAATAGCTATAATGACAAGAAGCTAAAATGATACACTGTGTGTATGTATGTCTTATTGTTGTTGCTAATCTTGCTTTAGATGATGAGATTGGCTTTGTAGACCACTGCTATGGACTGAACTGTGTCCCCCTAAAATTCACATGTTGAAACCTTAACCGTTCATGCAACTGACTGGAGATAGGTCCTTTAAGGAGGTAATTAAGGCTCAATGAAATCACCTTGATCCCACAACACTAGTGTCATTATAAAAGAGAAGAAACACCAAATCTGTCTCTCTGTCTCTCTCCCTCCCTCCCCCCACCAACCATCTTTGTCTCTCTCTCTCTCCCTCTCTTTCTCTCTTGCCACCATGTGAGGGCAGAGAAACACAACCATCTGTAAGCAAAAGAAAGTCTTGCCAGAAACCGAATCCTGCTAGCACCTTGATCTTGGACTTTACAGTCTCCAGAATCATGAGAAAATACATTTCTTTTTTTTTTTTTAAGCCATTCAGTGTGTGTTATTTTGTGATGGCAGCTGGAACAGATGAAGACACCATTAAACATCTGGCAGGGTAAAAGAAGGGCTGTATAATCTGAACATTTAGAGAAAACCTATCCTAAGACAAAACTACTATTTTGAAAATACATTATATCAGAGTCTTTTGGTTTTCTTTTTAACAGAATAAGGAATCATTTGAGGAGTCACTGAAAAACACAGATTCCAGGGCTACTGGAGGCCACAGCCTCAGAGATTTTGATTGGGTAGGTCTAGGGCAGGGTCTGGTTTTCTCACTCATATTTTCACACTCCCCCAGATGATTCTGAGGTGTCACCAGGTTTAGAAACCACTGTACCAGGGAAACACATCAGAAAGAATAGAGTTAATGAGTGAAATCTCCTTCTCTCATGTTTTCTTCTCACCTCAAACATGCCTATCCCTCACCCACCCTTTTCTTACAAGTAAAACAATTTTAAATTAATCAAAGTGTTGAATTGAAATCAGTGTGTAGAAATTTTTTTTTCTTTTTTTTAAAGATTTTATTTATTTGACAGACAGAGATCACAAATAAGCAGAGAGGCAGGCAGAGAGAGAGGAGGAAGCTGGCTCCCTGCGAGCAGAAAGCCCGATGTGGGGCTCAATCCCAAGACTCTGGGATCGTGACCTGTGCCAAAGGCAGAGGCTTTAACCCACTGAGCCACCCAGGTGCCCCAGTGTGTAGAAATTTTCTGATAAAGAACAAGAAACTTGCCATTCTCTGGTCCAACAATTAGATGGTCTGTACAAAAACAGACACAAACCTGAGGAACCCACTGAATCGGTTCTGTCTGTTCAAGAAGTCTATCACAGACCTCTAGGTACTTGTATTCAAAATGGCCTTCTGGATTCTTCTACTTACGTTCTTTTTACCTTCACTGTTTTTCATCTCCCAGCCTAGAATCAAGTGAAATTCCAACATTCCTTTTCCCTCCTGTGCCTCCTCTGTCATTGGTCACCAAATCCTGTTGATTTTTTTAACTCTTTCTTTAAAAAAGATTTTATTTATTTATTTGACAGAGAGAGAGAGAGACAGTGATAGAAGGAACACAAGCAAAGGGAGTGGGAGAGGGAGAAACAGTCTTCCCACTGAGCAGGGAGTCTGATGCAGGGCTCAAACCCAGGACCCTGGGATCATGACTGGAGCCAAAGGCAGAGGCTTAATGACTGAGCTACCCAGGTGCCCCTCCCTATTTCTATGGAGAATCTTATTTCTGATTCATATAACTTCATACATAATGATTGTAATAGCTCTGGTTTTCCTTGTTTGCAGTCTTGACCTGCCGTGATCCAATCCAGACTCAGATCCTCCATACTTCTTACAGTGACAGGCAGGTTTCCTCTTCCTTTCAAGGTTAATTTCCACAGCATCACTCCAGCCCTGACCCCTAAACACACACCCCTGGGCCAGTCACACTGAACTATTTTATTCGTTGAACACCTTACCTTATGATTCAAATGAATTTCACACATTAGCTATCATAAATCACCCCTCTGCTCAGAAAAGGAATTTCCCAAATTTCCCAAAACTCCTCATTCCTTCTAGACCATCCTAAATCCTGCCTCTTCCATGAAATCCTATAGATCTTTACCTGTAGGGTTAATAGGGAAAAAAATCACTTCTGTGAATAACTCAATATTCTGAATAGACCTGTATTGGGTAAGAAAAGAGTATGGGGAAGGAAAAACCAAGCCTTGACATTGTGCCTCTAGAGCCTAGGATATAAATCCGAGTTTGATGAAGCTGTGATGAAGAAATAATCCAGGGCCTGGAGGGAGTCAGCTCTGCAACCCTTATCTGCCCAACAGCTCACCAACAGGGCTGAGGGAGGCACAGTCTTTCCTTCACCATGCAACATGGCCATGGAGAACAGGACAGTCATGAGGGGAAGTCTTGAACCACCTCCCATGGGAAGGACCACTTAAGCTATAACATCAGAGATCTTTTACTCAAAATGTAAGGATAAAGGAAGGAGTTGAAAATCCACTGAGGGAAAGGTAAAATATCAGAATATTCCACAGCTGGTGTTGCCATTATGCTGTCTGATGTCCCTAGGGGTGAAATTTTGAGAGATACTCTTGAGAGAAACTCAATCTACTTTCCTTCCAAGGACTTGCTTTGGGAAGTACTTGTTAATAATTTCCAGAGCCTGATGCAATTAACTTTAAAAACCTTTTTTAGGGGTGCCTGGATGGCTCGGTTGGTTAAGCATCTTCCTTTGGTTCAGGTCCTGAGATCAAGCCTCACACTGGGCTCCCTGCTAAGTGGGGAGTCTCCTTCTCCCTCTCCCTCTATCTCTGTGCCCCACTAATTCCCTCTCTTTCAAATAAATAAATAAAATCTTCACAAAAAAAAACACAACTTTTTAAATACCAACTCTTTCTGAAAGGATCGTAGCCTATTCTCTCTGTATAGACACATGGAATTCCCATTCCTAATCACTTATGGATTCAAGAATTTGCTGGAACTAAAGTAGGTTTGGGGCCCTCAGACATGCATTCCATGTACCTCAGACTCAAAGAAAAGCAATTATGTCTCCATGATGTGATGCTTTTTCTTCCAGTTTCAGATATTTCTCAATACAAGCTCACTCTTTTTCTGTCTCCCAGCACACCAGGTTTTGAATCAATCTTTGGGGAGGACATTAATGAAAAAAGTACCAACTTTGGAGTCAGGAGACCTAGGATCTAATGCAAACCTTGCCTCTAACTAGATGTGTGACTTTGGAAAAGGCCATACTCATTTTTTTATTAATTATTTTTATTAACATATAATATATTATTTGCCCCAGGGCTACAGGTCTGTGAATCATCAGCTTACATATTTCACAATGCTCACCATAGCACATACCCTCCCCAATGTCCATAACCCAACCACCCTAACCCTCCCTCCCACCACCCAGCAACCCTGTTTGTTTCCCAGATTAAGAGTCTCTTATGGTTTGTCTCCCTCCCAATTCCATCTTGTTTCATTTTTTTCCCTCCCTACTCCCCAAACTCCCTGCCCTTCCTCTCAAATTCCTCATATCAGAGAAATCATATATAATTGTCTTTCTCTGATTGACTTACTTCACTCAGCATAATGCCTTCTAATTCCATCCATGTCATTGCAAATTGCAAGATTTATTTCCTTTTGATGGCTGCATGGTATTCCATTGTGTATACATACCACATCTTCTTTACCCATTCATCTGTTTATGGACATCTAGGCTCTTTCCATAGTTTGGCTATTGTGGACATTACTTCTATAAACATTTGGGTGCACATGCCCCTTCAGATCACTACATTTGTATCTTTAGGGTAAATACACAGTAGGACAATTGTTGGGTCTTAGGTAGCTCTCATTTCAACTTTTTGAGGAACCTCCATGCTGTTTTCCAGAGTGGCTATACCAGCTTGCATTCCCACCAACAACATAGGAGGGTTCCCCTTTCTCCACATCTTCGCCATCATCTGTCATTTCCTGACATTAATTTTAGCCATTCTGACTGGTATGAGGTGGTATCTCACTGTGGTTTTGATTTGTATTTCCCTGATGCCGAGTGATGTGGAGCACTTTCTCATGTGTCTGTTAGGCCATACCTATCTTTCTTTTCATAGCCTATATCCTTATCTGTAACCCCCCCCCCCCAATAAAAAGTATACTATATAGTAATGTCTACGGTGTCAGACTTCTTTAAAATTCTTGGGGTCTGATAAATAATTTTATACTGAATATATCTACATTGAGAGTATACCTCCAGTGACTAGCAATGGCCTTAAATAATTTATCTACTGACTTCTTTAGGCCTCACTACTGGTACCAGATTGCCAGGTTTTAAACTTCAGTGTTGCCATTCTCTGGCTACAAAGATTTGGGAATGTTGCTTAACTTCTTTGAACCAATCTACCAGTTTAAAAGATTAGGATAATAATAGCCTTCTATGTAAATGTCATTGCATACACGTAATATGTTTAGAGCAGCATTGAACGTAGGAAAAACTCCATAGATGTCAACTACTAGTACCATCCTTATTGTCATGATAAAGTGAGACTGACCAGCTTTGACTTCTCCCGATTCATGAGGGTCAATTAAGATAATATATGCAAAAGTGATTTGTAAATGTAAAAGTACTATTTAAAGTTAGGGAATTATACAAATGTTCAGCACCTGGTGACAAGACTAGGGAAAGAAGTACTACATATACATATAATGCAAAACAATTCAGTAATTGGAAAGAAGGAACTACTGGTACTTGCTACATACAGATGAACCCAAAGATATTGTGCTAAGTAAAAGAAACCAGACACATAATATTGCATATTTATATGCACTGATGTGCAAATTTATAAAGACAGAAAGCAGATCAGCAGCTGCCTGGGGCAGGAGGTGGGAGCAGGTAAATTGACTGTAAACAGGCATGAGGGAAATTTTTAAAGGTAGTAGAGGTGTTCTACAGCTGGACTGTGATGATGGCTGCACAACTCTGTATATTTAACAAACCCATGAATTGTATACTCACAACAGGCAAATGTGACATTGTCAAAGTTATACCTCAATAAGGCTTTAAAAATAAGACAATAAATATATATAGATATATAAAGTTAAGGTATTATTATCACCTAACATGTCATGTTGTAAACTCTGTTTGTTAAAAATTATTTGAGATTCTGACAGCAGAGTCGAGAGCAGGCCAGGCTTTCCAAAGGCCTCTGCCCTCCTCAGAAACCTTCCATCATCCCAAGTGCCCTCTGTGTTACATTTTAGAAAGTCAGGTGTGGCTGCTGATTTCCTGATCACCATTAACCCATTAACCCACCATTAACCATTGACAGTTCCTGGCACTGCTCCATGGTGGCCTTACTGTGGCTCCAAGAAAGGCTTGAGAGTGCAGAAGTAAATCAAATCTCAAGTCTTATAGAAGGATGGGAAGCACTACAGGACAGAATGAACATTTAGCTTCCTTTCTAGACTGAGCAAGTGGAACCCTTTTTCTGAATCTTTGGCTCAGCCAGAGTAATGGACTTGGAGAGAAGAAAATGTCAGTGAGATGTGTTGGAAAAATGAAGAAATTCTGAAAGAATTCCAACCTGTTTACTCTTCAATCAGCATGAACACAAAGAGTTATCAACCAGCTACCATGTTTCTGCCAAATTAGGTTCATTATGCCAGAAGATACAAAATTGTGATCACCATATAGAAAGAATTGAAGTGTTACAGAGTACACTTTGTCTTCAACACAGTTGATACATTCAGCTACACATCCGTTCAGCCATCTCTCACCAAAATGGCTAGGAGGAGGAATACCCGACAGAAGAAAAATTCAGAGACTGGGCCCTCTCTATCAGAGCTTTTGGATATGGACATAAACAGTATGTTGGAAAGGGAATTCAGACTAACAATTATCCAGGCAATAGCTAGGTTGGAGAAAGCCTTTGATGGCAAAATGGAATTGATTAGGGCAGAAGTGAAAGCCACCAGGGATGATGTTAACAATGCTCCCAATGAGTTCCAATCTAATTTAAATTCTCTAAAAGCTAGGGTAACTGAGGCAGAAGATACAATTAGTGACCTGGAGGACAAACTGATAGAGAAAAAGGATCAGGAGGAAACCTGGAACAAACAGCTTAGAAGCCATGAAAACAGGGAAATAAATGATGCCATGAAACATTCCAATGTTAGAATTATTGGAATCCCTGAGGGAGAAGAGAAAGAAGACTAGAGGATACAGTTGAACAAATTCTCCATGAAAATTTTTCCAATCTGGCGAATGGAACCGCATTTGTGTCCTAGAGGCAGAAAGGTCTCCCCCCAATATCATAGAATCTAGAAAGACCTTGAGACACCTGATTGTGAAATTATGAATCATAATTTTAGACAGGAGCTCTTGAAAGTAGCTAGGGCGAAGAGATTCCTTACGTACAGAGGAAAGCTCATCAGAATAACATCAGACCTGTCCAAAGAAACCCGGCAAGCTAGAAAGGACTGGCAATATGTATTCAGGGCACTAAATGAGAAGAACATGCAGCCAAGAATACTTTATCCAGCAAGACTGACATTCAAAATGGATGGAGAGATAAAGAGCTTCCAAGACCAGCAAAGTTTAAGATTATGTGACCACCAAGCCATCACTGCAATAAATATTAAAGGTGGTTCTATAAAAGAGGGAAAAACCCAAGAATATCATTGAATAGAAATATATGGAGACAATCTATAGAAACAAAGACTTCACAGGTAACCTGATATCAATAAAAATGTATCTCTCAATAATCATTCTCAACATGAATGGCCTAAATGCACCCATAAAGTGGCACAGGGTTGCAGATTGAATAAAATGACAGGACCCCTCCACATGTTATCTATAAGAGACCCATTTTGAACCTAAGAACAGATCCAGATTGAAAGTGAAGGGATGGAGAAGTATCTTCCATGCCAATGGGCCTCAAAAGAAGGCTGGGGTAGTGATTCTCATATCAGATAAATTAGATTTTAAACTAAAGACTGTAGTCAGAGATACAGAAGGACACTACATAATTCTTAAAGGGACTACCCACCAAGAAGATCTAACAATTGTAAATATTTATGCACCCAATTTGGGAGCAGCCAATTACACAAGAAAACTGTTAATCAAAATAGTCATATTGATATGAATACATTAATAGTAGGAGATATTAACATGCCACTCTCAGTAATAGACAGATCATCTAAGCAGAAAATCAATAAAGAAACAAGAGCATTGAATGACACATTGGACCAGATGGACCTCATAGATATATACAGAACATTCCACCCTAAAATAACAGAGTACTCATTCTTCTCAAGTGCACATGCAACCTTCTCCAGAATAGACCACATACTGGGTCACAAATCAGGGCTCAACCAATACCAAAAGATTGAGATTATTCCCTGCATACTCTCAGATCACAATGCTTTGAAACTGGAGCTCAATCACAAGGAAAAGTTTGGAAGGAATTCAAACACCTGGAAGCTAAAGACCACCTTGCTTAAGAATGCTTGGATCAACCAGGAGATCAAAGAAGAAATGAAACAATTCATGGAAACCAATGAGAATGAAGACACTTCGGTCAAAACCTATGGGATACAGCAAAGGCGGTCCTAAGGGGGAAATACATAGCCATCCCAGCCTCCCTCAAAAAAAATTGAAAAATCCAGAATACACCAGCTGTCTTTACAACTTAAAGAATTGGAGAATTGGGACGCCTGGGTGGCTCCGTTGGTTAAGCCGCTGCTTTCGGCTCAGGTCATGATCCCGGCATCCTGGGATCGAGTCCCACATCGGGCTCCTTGTTCAGCGGGAGCCTGCTTCTCCGTCTGCCTCTGCCTGCCACTCTGTCTGCCTGTGCTCACTCTGACAAATAAATAAATAAAATCTTAAAAAAAAAAAAGAATTGGAGAATCAACAACAAATGCAGCCAACTCGACACATAAGAAGGGAAATAATCAAGATTAGAGCAGACATCAATGAGATAGAAACTAGAGATACAGTAGAACATATCAATGAAACTAGAAGCTGGTTTTTTGAAAGAATCAATAAGATTGATAAACCATTGGCCAAACTAATCCAAAAGAAAATAGAGAAGGCCCAAATTAATAGAATTATGAGTGAAAAGGAAGAGATCACAACTAACACCAGGGAAATAGAAACAATCATCAGAAATTATTATCAACAGTTATATGCCAATAAGTTAAGCAACCTAGATGAAATGGATGCATTCCTGGAAAACTATAAACTCCCAAAATTGAACCAGGAAGAAATTGAAAACCTGAATAGACCAATATCTAGTAATGAGACTGAAGCAGTGATCAAAAACCTCCCCCCAAAAAAGAGCCCAGGACCTGATGGATTCCCTGGGGAATTCTACCAAATTTTCAAAGAAGAAATAACACCTATTCTTCTGAAGCTGTTTCAAAAAATTAAAGCAGAAGGAAAACTTCCAGACTCTTTTTATCAAACCAGTATTAACCTGATCCCCAAACCGGGCAAAGACTCTACCAAAAAAGGAGAATATCAGACCAATATCCCTGATGAATATGGATGATAAGATTCTCAACAAGATCCTAGCTATTAGGACCCAACAGCACATCAAAAAGATTATCCACGATGACCAGGTGGTATTCATCCCTGAGTTGCAAGGATGGTTCAACATTTACAAATCAATCAATGTGATAGAACAAATAAATAAGAGAAGAGAGCAGAACCACATGGTCCTCTCAATTGATACAGTGAAGCATTTGGCAAATCCAGGATCCATTCCTGATTAAAACACTTCAAAGTATAGGGATAGAGGGAACATTCCTCAACTTCATAAAGTCTATCTATGAAAAACCCACAGCAAATATCATCCTCAATGGGAAAAAGCTCACAGCCTTTCCATTGAGATCAGGAACACGACAAAAATGCCCACTTTCACCACTCTTGTTCAACATAGAGAAGAAGACACAAAAAGATGGAAGACCATTCCATGTTCATGGATTGGAAAAATAAACATTGTTAAAATATCTATACTGCCTAGAGCAATCTATACTTTCAATGCCATTCCGATCAAAATTCCATGGGCATTTTTCAAAGA
Organism: Mustela nigripes; assembly: GCF_022355385.1. Taxonomy (NCBI): domain Eukaryota; kingdom Metazoa; phylum Chordata; class Mammalia; order Carnivora; family Mustelidae; genus Mustela; species Mustela nigripes. Next base: position 106,996,873 of record NC_081561.1, read on the forward strand.
GCTTGAGTAAACAATCCTAAAATTTGTATGGAATCAGAAGAGACCCCTAATTGCTAAGGAAATGTTGAAAAAGAAAAACAAAACTGAGGCATCACGTTGCCTGATTTCAAGCTTTACCACAAAGCTATGATCACCAAGACAGCATGATGCTGGCATAAAAACAGACACATAGACCAGTGGAACAGAGTAGAGAGCCCAGATATGGACCGTCAACTCTATGGTCAAATAATCTTCAAAAAAGCAGGAAAAAATATACAGTGGAAAAAAGACTGTCTCTTCAATAAATGGTGCTGGGAAAATTGGACAGCTATATTAAAAGAACGAAACTCAACCCTTCCCTTACACCTTACACAAAGATAAACTCAAAATGGATAAAAGACCTCAATATGAGGCAGGAATCCATCAGAATCATAGAGGAGAACATAGGCAGTAACCTCTCCGATATCAGCCAGAGCAACTTCTTTCAAGATACGTCTGCAAAGGCAAAGGAAATAAAAGCAAAAATGAACTTTTGGGATTTCATCAAGATCAAAAGCCTCTGCACAGCAAAGGAAACAATCAACAAGACAAAGAGGCAACCCACAGAATGGGAGAAGATATTCGCAAATGACACTACAGACAAAGGGCTGATATCCAAGATCTATAAGGAACTCCTCAAACTCAACACACACAAAACAGATAATCATGTCAAAAAAAAATGGGCAGAAGACATGAACAGACACTTCTCAAGAAAGACATACAAATGGCTATCAGACACATGAAAAAATGTTCATCATCACTAGCCATCAGAGATATTCAAATCAAAACCACATTGAAATACCAACTTACACCAATTAGAATGGCCAAAATCAGCAAGACAGGAAACAACGTGTGTTGGATAGGATGCAGAGAAAGGGGAACCCTCTTACACTGCTGGTGGGAATGCAAGTTGGTGCAGCCACTTTGGAAAACAGTGTGGAGATTCCTTAAGAAATTAAAAATAGAGCTTCTCTATGACCCTGTAATTGCACTATGGGATATTTACCCCAAAGATACAGATGTAGTGAAAAGAAAGGCCATCTGTACCCCAATGTTTATAGCAGCAATGGCCACGGTCGCCAAACTTTGGAAAGAACCAAGATGCCCTTCAGTGGACGAATGGATAAAGAAGATATGGTCCATATATACAATGGAATATTACACTGCCATCAGAAAGGATGAATACCCAACTTTTGTAGCAACATGGATGGGACTGGAAGAGATTATGCTGAGTGAAATCAGTCAAGCAGAGAGAGTCAATTATCATATGGTTTCACTTATTTGTGGAGCATAACAAATAACATGGAGGACATAGGGAGATGGAGAGGAGTAGGGAGTTGAGGAAATTGGAAGGGGAGATGAACCATGAAAGACTATGGACTCTGAAAAACAATCTGAGGGCTTTTAAGGGGCAGGGGGTGGGAGAGTGGGGGTGCCAGGTGGTGGGCATTATGGAGGGCACATATGGCATGGAGCACTGGGTGTGGTGCATAAACAATGAATTCTGTTACACTGAAAAGAAATTAATAGAAAAAAAATTCCTGGCTGGAGGTGTTTAAGAAATATTTATTGGTAATGGGCTATTTCTACTCTTCACTGAGTGACCTGCTTCTCATGATCACTTCCAGTGAAGAAGCTTGTTGGTCATGAGCCACTGCCGATACCACTAGAGCTTGAGGTTTAGTTCCATGACAGGGTTCTCCTTACCCACCTACTCTTTCTTTATTATCTACTCTGTTATTCCCTTATGGAAATAAGGCATGGAGAAATGCCAGTGGATGCCCAGAGAACAGAGCTTTTTCTTAGGGCAAGGCCAACTGTACTGTAAAGTTTGGATCTTGATGACATATCATCATCAATTAAGTTAGTCAGCCTAGATTCATAATTTTGTTCCTTATGACCTAAGGTTGATCAACACCATTAGCCAATAGAGACAATGATTTTTTTTTTCTCTTACATCTTTGTTTAAATTCTATTTAGTTAACATACAATACAATCCTGGTTTCAGGAGTAGAATTCAGTGACAGAACACTTACATACAACAGCCACTGCTCATCCTAACAAGCACCTTCCTTTAAAAAAAAAAAAAATAGTTTTCTTTCAAAGATTTTATTTATTTGAGAGAGAAAGAGCGTGCACAAGCAGGGGGAGGGGCAGTGGGAGAGCCAGAGAAGACTCCCTGCTGAGTAGGGAGCCCTATGTGAGGCTTGATCCTAGGACCCTGGAATCATGACCTGAACTGAAGCAGATGCTTAACTGACTGAGCCACCCAGGTGCCCCATAAGTGCCCTTTTTAATACCCATCATCCAGCTTCCCCATCTCCCATGCACCTCCTTCCATCAACCCTCAGTCTGTTCTCTGTCATCAAGGGTCTTTTATGGTTTGTTCCCCTCTCTCTCTTTTCTTTTTTTCCCCCTTCTTATATGTTCACCTGTTTTGTTCCTTAGATTCCACATATGAGTGAAATCATATGCTATTTTTCTTTCTCTGACTTATTTCACTCAGCATAATGCTCTCTAGCTCCAACCACATTGTTGCAAATGACAAGATTTCATTCCTTTTTATGGCTGAGTAATATTCCATTAAATATATAAATATATATATTTGTAAATATATTTATATAATTATATATATATAACATCTTCTTTATTCATTAACTAGTCAATGGTCACTTGGGCTCTTTTCATAGTTTGATAATGACAAATATTTTAAAGAGAAAATACCTTCACTCAAAAGCATCCCTGGAGACTGTTGTCAATTGATAACTTGTTCACCACAGTTTGTCACTATCACGCCCATCTCTACAGATTCCCCTCCTAGAAGCCCTCCTTGGAGGAAGTATCCTCAGCCATATGACTTACTTTAGTAAATGGAATATGAATAGAAATGATTGATCCTATAACCATGAACATAGAATGCAATTTGGAGTTCATTCTTTAAAAGCCAACAGTAAAGAATCACCTGGTGACTCAGTTAGTTAAATATCTGACTCTTGTTTAAAATTTTTTTAATTTTTAGTATTTTTTTTCCTGACTCTTGATTTCTGTGGGTCATAATCTCTGGGTTGTGAGATGAAACCCGGCATCTGCTTAAGACTCTCTCTTCCTCCCTCTTCCCTCCCTCCCCCACCACCCACACTCTCTCTCTCACAAAAAAAAAAAAAAGATAGTGAAAGAGATAAGAAATATGTCATAGGGTTGTTGGGATTGTTTGGTGGAGCACCATATGGAGAGAACCTAGGACAGTGTAAACTCAGTAAGCATGAGCTCCTTCCCATCACAACTCCTTCCTTTTCCATTTTATTTCCACTTCCACAGTGGAGATAGGAAACTACAGGCAATTGTCTACTAGAGTCTTGACTCTTCTCTATAGTAAGGACATGAAAAAGTCATACATAGTCCCTACCTTAAGAATAGTCTAGTCTAATTCCTGTGAGGAAAATGCAACATGTGTATGCTTGCTTCCTCATATATTTAAGTAAGTTCCCAGCATCCTAGCAGAATGCTAACAAATAAGATTAAGACGTGTTTTGGGAATGAACACAAGTTATTGTTCATCATTTTTCCCACTCTCCATCCACTCCCACTACCAACCACCCCTTCTCCTATACACACACAACCACCATCTGCACCTCCATGAAGTTTTCCCTAATACTCAAGGCTGGATTACAATGGTCCCCTTTGTGTTTCCACAGAACACTCTATTTCCCCTTCTCCCAACTGTTACTTAGGATTGGCTTTGTTATTTTGTGAATCAGTCTTCCCACTAGATTCTATGGTGCATCAAAGAAGAAACTGTGTCTTCTTTATTGTATTCGTAGAAGTTGGGCTCACACCTGATAAAGGGTAGATGTTTACCAACATTTTTGAAGGAATGAATGAATTTGATCAATTTATTCCTTCATAATGACTTTCAGGTTCTCACCACAGTTGATAAATCTTTTACACCATGTGCCCAAGGCTCTACCCAATATCTTTATAGATTATATTTTTAATTGACAATGATTCTCCATTATGAAATCAGCATGTAATTTACATGTACCTACAATCTTAAAGTACCCAAAGAGCCCCATGGAAATTTAAATGGGCAATCCACAAATTGAATGATCAGCTTCTATGAAGCAGAAGTTGAGTTTCATTAAAACTGGTAAAGTATATCCTAGAAATTAATTAATAGCTTGAGGATAACCATGAACTTTATGAAGCTAAAATCTGCCAAAGCCAGGGTATGCTGAGGTATATTCAGGAGAGTTTCCATATGTATAATGTTATGTTTCCATAATTGCTAACCTGTAATGATCAAAGAATAAGTAAACTAATTTCCTTAAAAAAAAAAAAAAGACCAAAATGAACTTAAATTTTATTCATCTTTTGGAAGGATTCCAGAGTTGACAAAATAGGATTATAATCCTATGAGGTCCCTTTCTAAAATGAGGAAGGACTCTTGTTGTTTGTTTTTACGTAACAGCTCTATCATTAAATACAGTTGAAACTGATGTCTTAGAAGTACTACATTTCTATGATAGGAAAACACCCTTCCTTCCCATTCTCCTATTTGGCTTTAGTACACTAAAGCCTTTTCTCTTAGGATTAACAAAAAAGCAAATCACAGTTCACAACCAGAGTGTACCAACCTTCCTTTCTCTTTTCAGTGGCGTTCCCCTTCACACCACCACCCAGCCCCTGCTGATCCTGAGAGGCCCTTCAGAAGTCAGGAAGAAGGGCGTGCACGCTTACGTTCTGAATTTTAGAAGGATTTCATTTGTTTTAGAGAAGCCAAGCTACCAAAAAATTAAATCAAATAAAGCCTTCTCAATTCAGCCATTAAACCACACACCTAGAAAGGAAAGTGTGAGGCAGGCATTCGGGGAAATATGTGGGTTGTCTATAGAGGTTCAGAAGTTCTTTCAGTTTGTATCAGGCTGTCTACAGATCATATAGTCTGCATAAGATTTGTTATTCTATTTTATAACTCCTCATTTCTCCTCTCTCCCATCTGCCAGGGTTGTAGTTCAAATAATCTGATTTTTTTTTTTTCTCCCAAAATGTCAGGGAATCAATCCATAAAAAGCTTCAAGATTTCAGAGCCACCCAAGTTCCTTCTGGGAAACAACCCACTGATGCTCAGGAAGCTTCCTTCAGCAGTGTCAGGATTCCATAAAGTCCCTCTCGAGTCAGCTGCTCTCACCTTGCAGCAGGTGGATACCCCTGGAACACTGGGAAGAGCACAGAGAACTTGCCAACCTGAAATACCACCTCCATCACTTCCCCTTCTCTCCTCTTGTTTTCTCTACCTCTCTGCCGCCTTCCATTTTTCCCCACCCCAACGTTCCCCTACTTCTTCCCCACCCTCTTCTTCTCATCCAACCCCTTAAAGCACCCTGTGAATGTTGACTGTAATTTTCCCCTCAAGGAAAGATGAGTAATTCACTTCCATGGGATTTGCCTGGAGGAGCCACAAAGCGAAGTTCAAACCTGCCAACGACTGTATTTCCTCTCTCCCCAACCAAGGCTGGCCACAGAAGAGGAGTATAAATAAGATCTGCCTTTCCTTGGACCACCTGGACCCTTCTCCTCCTGGACCGTCCCCAACAAAGGGCTCTGGACGCGGGATCCGCGTCCACACCACCAAACCCATAGGCCAGGCTTATAGCATGGACAGCGCTGCCCTCTAGTGTTTGCAACCGGGAGCCCTGACAGCACCATCCGCTCCAGAATTTTTCTTTTACAGCCTAAGCAAGACCTGAAGCACCTCGGAGCTCCGACCCTCGAGTTGTCCTCCGCAGCCACCGCCCGCGTTGCACCCCGGCTCACCTTTTCGTCCCTCCCACCCCCTTCGCCGTTCAGTGGCGTCCTGGGTGCCTGCAACCTGCCGGGTGATTCAGTAGACTGCCCCCTGCTCCTGTTCTTGTTCTTGTTCCTGCTCCTGCTCCGGCTCCTGCTCCTCCTCCTCCTCCCCCTCCCCGCTCTCGCTCTCGCCTCCTCTTCCAGTCGGGGCGCCCAGACTTCTCCAAGCGCAGCGCCACCCGGCTGCCCAGCGCGCCCCGCTCCTGGCTCCTTCTCGCGGCAGCCTGGGGGCACCGGCGCGGGCAAAGGACGCTTAGGGGCCCTCGCCCCCTGAGCTCAGCGTGCCCCAGAGCCGGATGTTGAGAGAAGCTGTGCTTTGATAAAGCTCGGGAGAGCACCGAGCGTTTTCGGAGTGAGACTTCGGCAACCAGCGGGACGCCCCAGGTCTCCCAGTGCGACGCGGCTGCACGCATGGTCCACAAGGTGAGGGGCGCACGCTGCCGGGGAGGACCTCGGCTTCCCTGCTCACCCCCTCCTCGGGTGAGGGGCTCAAGCGCTGCTTTAGGAATTTTTGCCCCCTCTGAGGCGCAAAGGCAGCGTGGGTGGAGGGCACGGGGGGAGCTAGACTAGGGGGGGTCGCCTGGGCACTTGCCTGCCCTTGGACCCTCTTAGTGAGGAACGCATTTCTCGGTCAGACAGCCCTCAAATGTGTGAAGCTGAGCGTCGACATTGTGTATAACTGTGGTTTGAGAATTTTATCCTGCTTCCTGGCAAAAGGCTTTGAGGCGGCTTAAAGATGAAATGAATGTGGGAGGGGTGCCAGGAGAAAAAAAACTTGAGTGGAAATCACGCGGAGATGGGTGTGCGGCGAGGACCGCTAGAGGACGAGGTGATTTCAAAGCCAAGGCTGATTGAAAAACCTTTGATTAGAAAGGACCGTGTGGTTTCTCCAGCCCTCAGAAAATAATGATGTGCTTAGTCCTGATAAAGAAAATACCCAGGTGGGCAGGTGATGGGGTTGACTCATTTTCTTAAATTACAGAATAAACCTGGAAAGTGAGAGTTGAGACAGGAAGTTTGGTCTTTAGCTATTTCCTCCCAGTACTGCAAGGTGAGAGACTGGCCTCCTGCTTAATGAAGACGAAAGGGCATCCAGGCTAAATGGAAGGGGTTCCTGCTCCTATCACAGGATGAACATGGTTTCGCATAGTTAAAATATATATACTTTAGTATTTTTTTATTTTGGGGGGCTGTGTCCAATTTTGGATTCAACTCAACCCTGCTCGTCCTTGAGTTCGGAGGATGAGGCGGAGGGTGTCAGCATCCCAGGGTGTCAGCATCCCAGGATGCTTCTTCCTAACCTTCCTCACTGTCCTTCCCTGCCTCCTGCACCAGAGCCCAGGAGGGAATAATAGATGGTCAAATAAGTTGGGGCGGGGCGTTTTCCCCAAATATGTGGTGTTCACCTACCATTCTTCTTTTACCCCAAACTCCAACAGTTTATGCTCCTATTCTGAACTTGACATTACTCTGTGTCACATTTTTCTGTGGTTACACATTTGGATATAATGTGCCTGACCTTAACCACCCAGCGTGATCCATAAATCTGAGGTTTTCCTGACTTAACAGTTTGGAGAGCAGGAAGCAGGGGCCTGGGTCTTGTTGCCTGAGCAGCCTCTTCCATGGGGAGCGTATTGGAAATACCTCTAAATACATGTTTGAAATACAGAGAGGAAATCATGAGCCAGCCTTTCTGCACTTGCTGGTGCACTTGTATTCTTGCTGAATTAAATGAGATGACCCGTCTTCAACAAATAAGTGAGCAGAGGCTTTTGAGGCCCACTGAACAAGTGCAAAAAAATATGCCTGCCTGCCTTTCTCTTCCCTTCAGAACTTTAGCTCCTAGACCACAGAACCGTGAAAATGAAGCAAGCCTCCTGAGTGGGACTCGGTTCAATTTCTGCACCATGTTTAAAGCAAAGTGTGTTGCTTATTTCTGAAATTACATAGCACCTCCACAATGAACCATTTTGCTGTCTAGAGGTGGGAGAAGTTCTTCTGCCCAGATATTTCATCACTAGAGAACGATACAGAGAAACTCATTCAAATCCTGACTCATCATTGTTGATAAAACTTAACTATTATGTCATCATCACCTGATATGGGCTTTTGAAACCCAGGGACTGCTACAGATCTCTGTATAAATTGAGACTTGTAATGACAGAGCCGGAAAGGAGCTCGATAAATCCCGTAGCCAAAACTCTGGTTCTCGGGGTCTTGACAAATGCATGCCTAAATATTCCTTTAGATGGTAATTGTTCCTTTCATAAAGATTTCCAGGGATGAAAACTTCACAGACTATTTTTATATTAAAAAGTGTTCAAATTGACCATTTATATCTACCAGCTGGCAAACTTAAAATTCCACAGGAATCAACATCACCAACAGTAAACTCAAGTTTGCATTTCCTCTTCTGCCCATGGGGACTTTATTTGGGGCCATATTCCTAGGCCAGGTGCTTCTGAGTATCCTCACAGACACACAGTTCTCTTGGGCACATGTTCACATATAAACCACGACTTCCCTTGATACTCACCCCGATGGCCCCTTTGTTAGCCGTTTCGGTACCTATTAAAACATTTGCTCTCCATTTCTTCTTACTGATGCCTGGTCAGCATCAATTATGTAAATAAATTACTTTTCTTTTGAGGTAAATAACCAAGTCAGGATGTCTCAGAGAGAGTATTTAGGAAGAAAGAAAATCTAGGACACACAGCTAGCTCAGGTGACACTGCAATATATTCCCATTCCCTGCTGTTTGATGAGATTATTATTGGAGAGCAAAGTGAGATCATCACCAGCAGCATCTTGCCTGAACTGGCTAAAGCTCCTTCCCATCAGCATATTACACCACCACAACCACCACCACCAAGAGTCCAAGGCTTCAGATCAAAAATATATCCCTCTACAGAAAACAGTAGACCCTGACCATTGGGTTATCTTCTTATGGCTCAAACGTCTGATTCCCTAGACCTTGCCTTTATGCACATGCCATTTTTTTTTTCCACGTGTCTGTGGTCCTTCTTAGAATTTTATTTCTACACTACCTTTTACAAGTAAAAGATCTCAAGCTAATATTTTAATAGGGGGATATCTTTCCTCCACTTCTATAGGTTTATTTACATGAGACAATAAGCTTGAAGATGCTCAAGACATGAGTTTTAACCAAATGGGGATTTATTGTTCATACCATATGCTCTCAAGGCCATCTCAGGGCATCTTATGCTGCACCGTCCTTTTTTTCTCCACCTCCCACATTTTTCTACGTATGAAATTATATGAATATTAATTTCAGGAAAACACTAACGATAAGTATGCTCTATGAGCCAGGAGGGAGCAGATGGGTAGACAAGGAAGGAGAAAAGGGGAGCAGATGGGTGAATAGGAGAGAGCAAGGGGGAAATGGGACAGCTCTTCAGAGTGGCTAACTACTCCCTTGTTTCCTCCTCCCTGAGTTGTTGTGGGGTCCCTACAGCTTGGGGCTCAGGTGAGTGAATTTACCAAAGTCTATCCTCCTGGGAGCGCAGGGACTTTCATCAATAGCCCATCTACCTGTCAAAATTTAGTATCCTTTCCCACATTTTGTGGATTAAGAAACTAAGGACCAGAATTTATAAAGATCATTTAGTCAATTTGGCATACTCCTAGATCACAACAAATTGATAAAATCCTTGAGAATTCTATTTCTAATAAATACAGTTTGACTCTAATCTTGCTTTTCATTCTTAGTATTCTCTCTCTCTCTCTCCCCCCTCTCTCCTTTTTGTTTTGCCCACTATGGATTACCTGATTCACTATGGATTACCTGATTCAGTATCGTCCTTATTCTAAGAGATTTCAATTCTTTTATGTCATGGTTTATTCTCCTAAGACATGACAAATGAAAAATAACCTAGCCAGCAGAAAACCTGTGATAGGTTCATTGTTAGAGCTCTCTCCTGTTGGTCAGTTCTCAATACATGCAGTTGTAGGATTAGGAAGACAAAATCCTTTAGAAAAAGCTATGAAACCTAATTCTTCTACATCTGGATCATTTTAAAGTACAAGTTGTAAGAGGAGTGAGCATCTCAAGATTCTAGTTATCAGGACAGACCAGATGGAAGGTCTTTATGAAATCTGGCATGAGAAAGAAAGCATTTTTATAGCAAGAAGGTAATATTTTGAAAAACAGGAACCAATAGAAGCAGCAGCTTGCAGTTCTAAAACTCTCAGATCCTTCTAATGACCCCATCTACCTACAGTGCTCAAATAAAGTAAAACCAGACCCCATGAAATGTCTTTCCTGAGCTGCAGCTGTTCTTTATCCCTTTATCAGATAATGGGTATGTGGTGATATTTCCAAGGGATCTGACTTAAACATTAAAGTATGAGTTTTGTTGGGACAGCTTGCCCAAGAAAGTCACATTTGTGTCAAGACTTGTATTCTTGGGAATTGGAGACAAGTCAGAGTGTCTTTGGGGAATAAACTCCACCAAATGGATAATGACATTTATAGGCCATACCGCTCAAAAAGTGACTTCAGCAACGCTACCCTAATAATGACCAGAGTTACCATAGGCTCATTCATCTGCACTAGTGGGAAGGAAAAGGAGGAAGGAGCTAACAAATGCTGAGTGTCTGCTATGCTTCAGGAACTGTGCCAAGAACTGCACGTACATTCTTATATTTCATCCTCACAAAAGTGCTGTAGGGTAAGTGTTATCAACCCCACAATTATCACCCCGCATTCATTCATTAAAAACCTGTATTTATCACTCAACCACCTGCCCTGCTGTCCCTTTCAGGGAGAGGCAAAAAATTCAGATTAAGTGAAGTCAACATACACGAGGAGAATACCTAGAGAGGTTTGAGAAATGTGCTTGTCATTGAGGGGATCTTATGAATTTGGACTTTACCTTATAGGCCTGAGGGAATAATTACAGGATTTGTAAATATGTTTATTAACACTAATGTTCATACAGGGAGACATACAAATCATAGTTGTTACTTTTCTCTAAGTGAACATACCCATGTCACTAACCACCACCAAGATAAGAAGTGGAATATCGCCACAGCACAAGTCCCTCCTGTGTTTACACCCAGTCGTGACTTCACCTTCCCTAAATGTACCTCCCTGCATTCCAACATCACAGATTATTTTGAGCTTTATATCTATATAAACTGTGTAGAATGTTACCTTTCATGATTTGGTTCGTGTTATATTCGTGAGACTTGTTCATGTGGATGGTTATGCTAGTAATCTGTTCATTCATTGCTGTTGTTATACAGGACTGTGTTTATGAATGTGCCACAGGGAAATGGGTTGTTGCCAGGTTTTTGCTATGATAATGCTTTATTATGGTATTTTAAGCTGCTGACCAAAATAATCAGGTTGGTATTATCAAGACCTCCCTCTCGCTCCACACTATGGAGTGGGAGAGAGTAAGTGTGGAAGAAGCAGTTATTGTGAGAGCCCAAGCCAAGGTAGTAGCAGTGGACATGGAGAGAGTGAAACAAGCACAGGATGAGTTAAGGCTACAGTGGGAAAAGGAAATGATAAGATGCAGATATTAGACAGAAACAGATCTGTGTTTGAAAGAAGCACTTTGTTTCTCCTCTGGCTCCCACCATTGTCCCTTTCTCCTGTGAAAGCGCCCCTCACACCCCAAACTGTAATGGTTAGTCACCTAAAAAGAAACATGAACTGCTTCATGTTTCCTGAACTGTTGACCTATGAATCATTTGCTTTTCCCTTCAATTTGTCTCACAATTACCTAAAAAGAAGGAAATGGTAATGAATCAGCTAAAACTTTGGCTTACCTTATAGGGTACAAGACAGAATTCTGGGCAAGAGAATGGAAGTAAACAAAATAGAATGCAGACAGCCTAGTCTTGTTCTGGTTGGTCCAAGAGGACGGATCTAGTTAACAACACGTGCAGAGAAGGAGATTGCAGCACTTGGTGGAAGAGCTGTCTAACACTATCTGAAACACAGACTGTGGGGGTGGGGTGCACTCTGCAGCACTGGGAAGTACAGCATGCCTGGGAACATGTCCTAGGTTGGGTTCTCCATGCTCTAAGAGAAACATAGTCCAAGATGAGGTTTATCGTGCTTGATGTTGATTAGGAAATGTCCTTGAGAACCACACTGAATGGGTGGAAGGAAACAGGGTGGACTGAGGGAGAAACTGAGCTGCAGAGTTGATCCAACAATAGCCTCAGCCAACCCTGTAGGGAGTCTGAACTACAATGATCCATCAAAGTTGTCCCAAGCTAGACCAAAAAGGTCAGACTTTCCAACCCCTTCCTCCCTCAGGCGCTGATTGTGAGCTGCCCCAGGAAGAGCAGTGTCTTAGGAGAGACAGCTCTCTACAGCCAAGGACATCCTAGAAGGGGCAGACAGCTAAAGGCTGTCCTGACCCAATCTCAGCAGCTGGCTACAAGCTCCTTCTTGAAAGAGAGATCTGGGCAGTATGCCTCTTTGTCCATCTCAGGACATTTGCTTATTTGGACTTCAGCTACAGGGGATTAAGTTAGACAACCTTCCAGGTGCAGCCCAACTCTGAGACCTGCATGTACTTATTTCATATATCCAGGTTTCCAAGTCACTGTGGAGTTTACAGACTGTTGTGAATAATTTGCCATTTCACCTTTAGTCTTTCCTCCCTCCCATTTCAGCAAGTAAATATATCACTTGAACCACTGCAAGTGGGTGGAAGGCAAGAATTCATATAAACCTATGAGGTCCCTTGATGCAGAATTTCTCATGAGAAGGTAGAGAGGGTATCCTGCCAACTGTCTTCAGAAGGAGCTTTTTAAATAATCATAAAGGGTCTGTGTGTGTGTGTGCATGTGTGTGTTTAACGCTCGAAACAGACTTCGACTTTGCCATAACTGCTCCTTTTATGATCGACCTGCACGACATCTGACATATAACAGAAAAACTGCTCATGGATAAACCTCTCCTTCGTATCTCTGTGTTCAATTAAGCAACATAGTACCCCACAAAGGGATTTTGTGCAGTACTGGGGAGACTCCTGCTCTCACATCCGACACAGCAGCTCCTGAGCTGGGGATGCTGCCTCTGACCTAATGATTCACTCCATCTTTGCCTTCAGTGCTGAGGCTGCTGCTCCCGGCTTTACCACAATTGTATTTAGTGAACGGCTACCGAGAGCCACTCCACAAAATTTCTATGGCCCAGAGAGGGCTAAATTACGCTATTTTCTGCATCCATCCCAGTTCCTTCCTGGGTTGTTATTTTGTTTTTTTCTCCCACAGTTTGGTCCCCTTTCAGAAATAGTTTTTATATCTGCAAAAGCATCATTATAAAAGAAACATAACCTTTTAAGAAAACGTCACTAGTTTTTTTGGCCTTCATTGTATTAACATTCTGTAAGTGTTCTTATTTAATTCCCCACTTTGCTTCTGTTGATTGTAATATTATGCTCTCCCTTCACTTTGTCCTAATCACCTAAAGTGATTTTGCTCTGTGCCTCAGTTGTCCCATCTTTATTTTTTTAAAGACTTGTTTTCCTTTTTTTCTTTTTAAGATTTTATTTATTTATTTGACAGACAGATCACAAGTAGGCAGAGAGGCAGGCAGAGAGAGAGGAGGAAGCATGATCCCCGCTGAGCAGAAAGCCTGATGTGGGGCTCAATCCCAGGACTCTGGGGTCATGACCTGAGCCAAAGGCGGAGGCTTTAACCCACTGAGCCACCCAGGCACCCCAATTTGTCCCATCTTTAGAATGTGCATGACAATTCCTGCCTTAGAGACCTATAGTGAGGAGGAAAGAAAAGTGCAACATAAGCCATGAAGAAATGATAGGTATTATTACAATTATCATTATTATTCCTGTGTGTGGTGTTGTACAAATAATCCTGACCTGAACTGAGGTGAAGAATATGGTCCTGGCCTTGGAGAAAATAGAGATGGGTCCAGACCAAGTTCCATTGCCCTGAACCCTGTAGACAAGAATTTTTTCTCTTTTATTTACTAAACATTGCCTCAGGTCAGATATATCCTCAAGCCCCAGAGAATGTTTTTGCTGGGGCACCTGTGTGGCTCAGGTGGTTAAGTGTCTGCCTTTGGCTCAGGTCATGATCTCAGCGATCTTGAGACCAAGCCCCATACCGGGCTCCTTGCTCAGCGGAGAGGCTGCTTCTCCCTCTCCAGCTCCCTAGTGCTTGTGTTCCCTCTTTTGCTACCTCTCTGTCATAAATGAATAAACTTTTTTAATATTTTTAAAATTTAAAAAAAAAAAGAATGCCTTTGCCTGCTACTTTCTCCAACCACTGAATCTCCACACCCTGAATCCACTCACAAATCCCTTCTTTATATGCAGGACAAGAGACTGGTCCTAGGATGTGACTCTGGAGTTCCATTTGCAATAGTTCTGCATCTAGAAAATCATGATTTGTGCTTTCTATAATGGTGCCTCTCAAATCTTAGTGTGGAGAAGAATTGCCTGGAAAGCATGTTAAACCTCATGTTCATGGTCCCCACCTGCAAAGCTACTAATCAACAGAGCGGGGTGAAGCCAAGAATTTAAATTTTTCACAAAATCCCAGGGGATGGTGATGGTGGTCGTCTGCAAACCACACTTTGCATAGCAGAAGATCTATGGGAGTCAGCAGGACACATAAAATTAATGTTTTTGTTACAGCCAGAGAAACAGAAAAATATGCAAAGGAACTTATCTCAAGGAAATCCAGACCTGATTAGAGACATGTAATCTTTAAGCAAGACAACATGCTGCTGACATGTTGCCAGTATTTTATTACCAGAGTCCTCTTTATGGGGGAGACAAACTGCCTTTAAAAATAGGAGCAAGAGCAAGAGGGTGCCTGGGTGGCTCAGTGGGTTAAGCCTCGGCCTTTGGCTCAGGTCATGATCTCAGGGTCCTGGGATCGAGTCCCGTATCGGGCTCTCTGCTCAGCAGGGAGCCTGCTTCCTCCTCTCTCTCTCTCTCTCTGCCTGCCTCTCTGCCTACTTGTGATCTGTCAAATAAATAAATAAATAAATATCTTTTAAAAAAAAATAGGAGCAAGAATATCACATCGACCACATGATGACCATCTCAAAGGGAACCAAAGTTTACAAAATTCAATATATGATCATAATTTTTTAAAAACTGGTAAACTAGGAATAGAAATAGGATTCTTAGTTAACTAGAAATAGGAAGGAACAGCTTTTTACATTAAAAACATCTTTCTCGGGGCACCTGGATGGCTCAGTGGGTTAAGCCTCTGCCTTCAGCTCAGGTCATGATCTAAGGTCCTGGGATTAAGCCCCGCATTGGGCTCTCTGCTCAGCAGGGAGCCTGCTTCCCCCTCTTTCTCTCTCTGCCTGCCTTTCTGCCTACTTGTGATCTCTCTCTCTGTCTAATAAATAAAATCTTTAAAAAAAAAAAAGAACATCTTTCTCAAACTATAGCCAACATCATGCTTATTAATAAAACCCTATACAGATAAGACACCATTATTTAGCACTCCTCTGAGCATTCTAATCAATGCAATAGAAAGAAAGAAAAGAAAAGAAGTGACATAAATTTATAAATACTGATCATACAGTAGCTATCTTATTACTTACAGATGATATGATTATCAACTAGGAAAACATAAGTGAATAAATGAAAATGCCATTAAAGAGTATGTGGAAATTCAATAAGATGTCTAGCTATAAAATACTCAAAAGCCAATAGGTTGCCTGATTAGCAACAATATAATTGTAAGGATTTGTACTAAGTCTGCAAATCACTGGACAGAAAACAGACCTAAGATATGTAAAAAGATTCTGTCAGGTGTCAGAGTCCAAGAAAAATAAGAATTGAAAGCCCACCTCATCTGAACAAGATGGAGAAAGAGACCCCTGCAGGAAAGGACTCCACATTCCAACCCATCCCTATGAATTCTGTAATATTTATTCCTCCACGATTCCTGACGACACAGTGGAGTGTTGTAATTAACTCTCTCCTATATTACTGAAAGTGAACAAGAATAGTATACTTTAAACTTAAGTAGCTTACATCTTAAAACTTAATTATAGTACACATTTTAATGTTGAACTCTGTCCTGCTCAAGGAAATCTTTGTCACCTGCATGAGAAGTTGGCGTTTAGTAAACCATGAATCTCTCCAGAAGTATTGTCCAGCACAATTTAAGTAAACATTCAGGGAAAGAAGAAGGGTTTCCTTTTTCATTATGTTTTCATTTGATCATTCTGTCCCTCTCAACCTAACTCAGTTCCTTACACAAATGCTTTTTAAAAATCAAGTATTAAATGTGATATTTAATTAGTAATTAGCAATTTTGCAAATAAATGAACAAGATACTCTCACATTTTTTAGCATATTTTACTTCAAAGATTGTAAACTAGTAAAACAATGTCATCTCCTGACCCTTCTGTGACATGATAGAGCCTGTTTCTAAGGCCATCTGAGGCCTTAATTTATGCCCAAGGCATTAGAAGACCAAAATGTACTTACCCTAGGGTTTGGTCGCACATATATAAATGGAGCACCTTACAAGAAGGGTTGAAAAATGACTCTAGAGGAAACAAAAGTCTCAAAGCTCACAAGACCTGATTAGGTTTTCAGCTTGGTAGCAGAGGCAGTGCTCCTGCGATGCAGATGGGAGCAATTTTCTCCAGCACCTCCATGGCAATTTATGCCTTCATACCAAAAAGATATGTCAGGTCCTACTGACTTCTGGATAATCTCTCACATCCCTTCAAGTGTACTAAGTGCTTCTTTCACAGACACACATAACACTGATGTGCATTTAGTTAATAGCTGATGGTTCTGTAATATTGTTATTACACAACATACATTACTGTTATAATATAAAACATGAGTATTTGCAGCATATGGTCTGTCTGTTTCATAAAAAAGGAGCATGAATCTAAGGGTGAGAAAGCACAGAGCAGAGATGGAGACTCTGAAGGGCCAGGTGAACATCCCCACATCCTGGCTGTGTGAGCTGTAGGTTTGTCATCACCACAATAAGACAGTAACACCTGCAGTACCTCCCTAGACCCCTTTTAGGAAGGTTCCTCAAATCAAGTGTGCTGTTGGAATTTGTCCTTCACATCATCCCTGTGTTAAGTCAAACCACATCTTGTCTTACTCCGAGGAGGCAATTCAGCACAGGGCTCACGTTCTGCTGTCCAGTGAGCCAGGAGCTCTGCCACTTGCTATTTGCTTTGGGGAAAATTACTTCACCTCTCTAAACCCTGACATGCTAGACATGGCTGGCATGACAGTACTACATCATAGAGCTATTATGAGAATTTAAAATGTGTGTTAGTTACCTGTTGCTGCACAGATTACCCCAAAACCCAATGGCTTAAAACAATAGACTGATTTTCCCACACTTTATGTGGACTGGGAATCTGGGCATGGCTTAGCTGGCTCCACTGGCTCAGGTTTCTCACAAAGCTGCAATCGAAGTGTCAAGCAGGAGTGCAAACATCTTGAGACTCAGCTGGGGGGAAATATGCTTCCAAACTCATTCATGTAGCTGTTGACAAGCCTCAAATCTTAGCTGGCTGCTACCT
This sequence comes from Mustela nigripes, assembly GCF_022355385.1. Taxonomy (NCBI): domain Eukaryota; kingdom Metazoa; phylum Chordata; class Mammalia; order Carnivora; family Mustelidae; genus Mustela; species Mustela nigripes. The sequence goes on from NC_081561.1 coordinate 107,014,277, forward strand.
GGAGACTTCAGTTCATTGCTACATGGACCTCTCTACAGGGCTATTCACAGAGCTTGCTTCTCCCAGATGTTACAACTTGCTTTCTCCAGAGCAAGGGCTGAGAGTGAGAGATTCCAAAACATAAGGCACAGTGTTTTTGTAACAGCCTCAGAGGTGACATCCCATCACTTCTGCAGTATTTCATTCATTAGAGGGAAGTCACTAGTGCCAACCCATACTCACAGGTAAGGAGTTACACAAGGGCAAGACATACCAGGAGGAACAGATTATTGAGAGCCACCTTAAAGCTGTCTGGATAAGGAAGATGTGGTCCATATACACTATGGAGTATTATGCCTCCATCAGAACGGATGAATACCCAACTTTTGTATCAACATGGACGGGACTGGAAGAGATTATGCTGAGTGAAATAAGTCAAGCAGAGAGAGTCAACTATCATATGGTTTCACTTATTTGTGGAGCATAACAAATAGCCTGGAGGACAAGGGGAGATGGAGAGGAGAAGGGAGTTGAGGGAAATTGGAAGGGGAGGTGAACCATGAGAGACTATGGACTCTGAAAAACAATCTGAGGGTTTTGAAGGGGCAGGGGGTGGGAGGGTGGGGGAACCAGGTGGTGGGTATTGGAGAGGGCACGGATTGCATGGAGCACTGGGTGTGGTGCAAAAACAATGAATACTGCTACGCTGAAAATAAATAAAAATTTTTAAAAAAATAAAAATTTTTTAAAAAGCTGTCTACCACAAAATGATAGTATACTAAAAGCTGTTTGATAAGGACTCAATTCACTATCAGTGGCTATTACTACCTCAGTACTGTTCTTAGACTGAAATTAGATAATCTATGTAAAAGAAATTTGTAAAATGAAAAATCAAAACAAAAATCAAGATTTCGTTAGGTTTTTTTTTTTTAGTTTTTGTTTAAATTCTAGTTTAAATTCTAGTTAAATTTTGTTTAAATTCTAGTTAGTTAACATAGAGTGTACTATTAGTTTCAGTTATACAATATAGCGATTTAACACCCATACCACACCTGGTGCTCATCACAAGTGTGCTCCTTAATCCCCATCATCTATTTCATCCATCCCCTCACCCACCTCTCCTCTGGTAACCATCAGTTTGTTCTCTATAGCTAAGACTCTGTTTCTTGGTTTCTCTCTCTCTCTCTTTCTCTCTTCCTCTCTCTTTTCCCTTTGCTTCTTTGTTTTGTTTCTTAAATTCCACATATAAATAAAATCATATGGTATTTGTCTTTCTTTGACTTATTTCACTTAGCATAATACACTCTAACTCCATCTATGTTATTGCAAATGGCAAGATTTCATTCTTTTTTATGGCTGAGTTGTGTGTGTGTGTGTGTGTGCATGCGCATGTGGGCCAGCCACATCTTTTTTCTTCATTCATTAGTTGATGGACATTTAGGCTGTTTCCATAATTTGGCTATTGTAGGTAATGCTGCTATAAACATTGGGGTACATGTACCCCTTAGAATATGTATTTTTATATTCTTTAGGTAAATACCTAATAGTGCAATTGCTGGATCAAGGGTAGTTCTATATTTAACTTTTTGAGGAACCTCCATACTGTTTTCCACAGTGGCTACACCAGTTTGCATTCTCACCGACAGTGCAAGAGGGGGTCCTTTTTCTTCACATCTTTGCCAACACCTGTTGTTTCTTGTGTTCTTGATTTTAGCCATTCTGACAGGTGTGAGGTGCTATCTCTGTAGTTTTGATTTGTATTTCCCTGATGACGAGTGATGTTGAGCATCTTTTCATGTGTCTGTTGGCCATCTGGGTGTCTCCTTTGGAGACATGATTGTTCATGTTTTCTGCCTATTTTAAATTGCATTATTTTGGGGTTTTGAGTTGTATAAGTTCTTTATATATTTTGGATACTAACCCTTTATCAGATGCCATTTGCAGATATCTTCTCCCATTTTGTATGTAATCTGCTTTTTAGTTTTGTTGGTTGTCTCCTTTGCACACAGAAACTTTTTATTTAGATGTAACAGAAAGAGAAATTAAGGAATCAATCTCATCTACAATCCCAATTAGAATTAAAAACAATGAGAAACCTAGGAATAGAGATGTCTGGGTGGCGCAGTTGGGTAAGTGTCTACCTTTGGCTCAGGTCATGATCCCAGGATCCTGGGATGGAGTCCCACAATCGGCTCCTTGCTCAGCAGGGAACCTGCTTTTCCCTCTGCCTGCCACTCTCCCTGCTTGTGCTCTCTCTCTCTCTAATAAATAAATAAATAAATAAATAAATAAATAAATAAATAGAATCTTGGGGGGGGGGGGCAGGAAAGATACCTAGGAATAAACCTAACCAAAGAAGTGAAAGACCCGTACTTTGAAAAATGTAAAACACTGATGAAAGAAATTGAAGGGGCGCCTGGGTGGCTCAGTGGGTTAAAGTCTCTGTCTTCGGCTCAGGTCATGATCTCAGGATTCTGGGATCGAGCCCCCCATCGGGCTCTCTTCTTGGTGGGGAGCCTGCTTCTTCCTCTCTCTCTCTGCTTGCCTATCTGCCTGCTTGTGATCTCTGTCAAATAAATAAATAAAAGCTTAAAAGAAAAAAAATTTAAAAAAGAGAAAGAAATTGAAGATAACACAAAGAAAATGGAAAAACGTTCCATGCTCATGGGTTGGAAGAAAAAATATTGTTAAAATGTCCATACTACCCAAAGCAATCTACACATTTAATGCAATCTCTATCAAAATACAGATAGTGTTTTTCACAGAACTAGAACAAATAATCCTAAAATGTATATGGAATCACAAAGACCCCAAATAGCCAAAGCAACCTTGAAAAAGAAGAGCAAAGCTGGAGACATCACAATTTCAGGCCTGTAATCATCAAGACGGTATGGTATTGGCTTGAATTTTCTGCTATTATATCATGTGCTGTAGAATTGGGCACACATGTGTAAATATTCTTCTAGTATTTAATCAAGCTTTATAGTGATTGAAGAAAGAACTCACAAAACAGCCTTTTGAAGTAGTCAAATACAACCAACTCTTGATTACCTAAAAGAGTGTTTTATGTTTGATTCTTGTGCTATCTACATTTCGTCTCTCACTGTATAGTGACACAAATTGAACAGGTACAAAATACATAAAGGTTCATTCAACTCACTTTAAGAGGTTATTTTTCCTTTGCTTAAAAACATCTCCATATTTTCATTGTAGAAAATATGGAGATAGAGAAAAGTATACGGAAGAGAATTTAAACTACTTCTGTTCCCACCAGCAAGAGATTGCCACTATCAATTTCTGCCTCACTGCTTTTCCTTTATATGGATAGAAATTTTTTAAATAAAATTAGAAACATACTTTGCATTTTTTGATTTCTACATTTTTCCAATTAACATTATATCTTTAATATTTTCACATATAATTAAATATTCCTTTAAAAAACATCACTTCTAGTAAGTATATAAGATTCTACTCTATGGATATTCCATAGATTTTGCTAATCATTACTACTGGACTTTTGGGTTATCACCAGGGGTTTTTTTAATACTGTAAATTATAATGTAAACAAAAGTTTTTACATAAATCTTGTTCTTTATGATTCTGGTTATTTTAGTAAAATTTCTATAGCAAAAGAGTTCTTGAAGTCATTAGGAGGAAATAAGGTTTGGTAATTTAAGTGTGGATAGGATCTATGTATACCCCATGGCCTTTTCTTAACCCTCCCTGCCCTCTCCCCTTTGGTAGAAATTTAGAGGCTTTATTTCTGGAAATGGCCAAAGCAACAGTCTAATTGGGGTCTGTCATATTTTTGTCCACCCAGCATCCATCCTTGTCCTCTGGTAATAGTGGCCTGATTTTCCCTGAAATCACACCTCTTCATTCTCAGTTCATATGGTTTAGGTCAAACTGAATGCTCCAAAAGTTACATGAGACCTAGACTGATCACAATATCTTACCCAGGCCACTGTGTTTTGTTCAGGGATGGCCCATGATCCAGAACAGGCCAGTCAGTCAGTGAAACTCAGGTTGGACGTTTATCAGTACCATCAAGGCAATCTGTCTGTACTGGCTTTGGAAATTTGAGGATTTATGCCTGGAACTGCTGAGACCTAATTTAATGAGAGAAACTCCCAAGGATTAAAACCTTACACAGAGTAAAGAAGAAATGGAATGAGATTCTCAATTTCTGCTGTTTGGATTTCTGCATCCACCTGTGCCTGACCCCCTGCGGACACTGGAGTTTCATGAGCAAATACATTCCTGTTTTTGCACAAACCAATTTAAATGTATTTCTGCTGTGTGACTTTGAAAGGATCTTCACTAATCCAGAGATCTTACACTCTCTATTGATGAAGATTCGTTTTGGTTAAAACAGTGTATCTACATACTTTATAACTTTTTGAATTGTGGTTAAGGCAAATTCTGGAACTGAACCCTAGTTCCATTGCTCGCTGTGTAGCTAAGGAAAAGTTACAAGACCTTTCCCCACCTCAGTTTCCCTACCTTATCCCCCAGTGAGAAGAATGCTAATACTTACCTAGGAGGGACCTTGAAAGGTTAAATAAGTTGATATGTAGAAGTGCTTAGAACAGTGCCTGACACCTCATAAGTACTATGTGTGTGCCTGTTGCTGCTGCTGTTTTTGTGTTTTTTGTGTTTGGGGTTTTTTTTGTTTTGTTTTGTTTTGTTTTGTTTTTGGTAGGTAGAAGGTGAAACACAGAAGAATAAATTTCACTCATGCAGAGATTTATCCGAAAGCTTATATTCAAACTTAAATCCTCTCTCGTCTCTGCTTGGTGTGCCTTCTCAAAAGATGGTGTGTTTAATATCATCATCTTTGTGACAGAGATTTAAGCATTAAAATTTGAGAGGGTTTCTGTCCACATATTTGAATATTTCTGTGAAAAGCATTTGAGAGAGGTCTGAAGCCCACAAAATAGGTGTAGCTTACAGCAGTGACCAGACCCTATTGGTAGAACTGTAGGTTATTACAACTTGTAACTGAATGGCTTTTATTATAATAAATTCAATTAAATTTATTGTTAAAGTTATTTATTTAATTTTAAAGTTATAATGCATTTTAATATAATTTCTATTTAACAAGTAACTGAAAAAGAAATAGTTGGTACCTCTTTCAGTTTTTTTTTTTTTTAAATAAAATATACCTTCCCACTAAACCAATTGCTCTTGTAAAATGCTTGAGTCATTTGGCTCTCAGTTAGTAGGTTCCCAATACCTTCTGAGTGCTGGGTGGACATGTTTGCTGGAGGAGGCAGCTGGTCTTTCCTAAATGTAAATCAGATTTCATCATGTCTGGCTTGGAGAGAACATGGCATATGGCAAATGAATACACAGCTGCCTGGTGAATTTTTCCACCAAGAATTGGTCTAATACTTAAATGCAGAGTGAATAAAACATTTTCTAAGTAAGAATATTGTGTTCAGGGGTGCCTGGGTGGCTCAGTCAATTAAGCATCTGATTCTTGGTTTTGGCTCAGGTGATGATCTCAGGGTTCCACACTCAGTGTGGGATCTCTTGTGAGTCTCTCCCTCTCCCTCCTCTCTTGCTCCTCCCCAACTCGAGTGGGTGTTGGGTACTCTCTTTAGTTGTCTACATTGATCAAGCTCACCTGAAAATCACTTCTCAGTCCTTAATTTTATACTTCCCCAACAGAGCGTTTGGAGTATTTGTGTTTTTCTTTTCATGAAGTCCTCTTAAGTTTTTTTGCTTAGACTCCAAAGTAGGAAATTAAATTTAAATAATACTACTTTCAAACTAGACTTCTGAAAGCTTCCATACATCATCATTAAATCCAAATTGGTATTTTTTCCCTTAAAAGATGCAACTTTTAAAACCAGGGCCATTTCCTATGTGAATATAACTATATTGATTTATGAACTCCAGGAAGAATTACCACTAGGGAAAAAGACAGACTAGGGGAGCATTGGCTGTTAAGCAGAGAAAACATTTTAAACTGATAGTTAATGTTCCTCTTACCGCATGTTGAAGATTGATGAAGAATATATTCAAAACTCAAATCACTAAAAGAAGAAAATAATAGATATGTCTATTTAAATATACCCTGGGAAATTTAAAAATGTTTTTCTAAGCATAATATAAATTGGATAATGCAAATAGTGTCAACTGAGTTTGAAGTGGCACACAGTATTTTTGGCTCCCAGATTGAGTACTGTGATAAGTAACAGAAAATAAAATAGAAACTATATATAGCCAGGCATTGGCAAATATTCTCTCATACAATTTTAAAGAAATTAAGAATAACTGCTCCCTTTATTGATTTGAATTTTCCTTAGTTGATGCTCTCTTGATTACAAGTAACAGGTTCCCCCTTCCAATTAGCTTAATCATTATGGGAATTTATTAGAAGACACAAGCATATTTGGTGGTAATCCAAGACCAGAAGTAGCTGCTAGGAAGTTATCAGGAACCTGGGACTCAGGATTTATGTGTTTCCCTCCAACCCCCTTCCCCTTCTCCCTGTCCTAAACTGGATTTGTCTTTCAGTGCATCTGCAAGCATGTAGCCAAATGAAGGTGTTCCACAGCAACTTAGTTTAGATGTCCAGGTTGAAATAACCCAGAAAGAAGACCACTAAACGTCTCTTGCTTGAAGTTCCAAATTTTTAGAAGAGACTGACTGGCCCAGCTGTAACTAGGTGTCTACCCCTGGCCCAATCAATGATAGCCGAGGGTAAGTTTATGGAATGGAAACATGATTGCTGAGAATCTAAACCTAGCAGGAACAGTGTGCAGAAAAAATGAGGATATGGGTTATAGATACACTCCCCTAAAAGTTGCAAAAGTTGTCTCTCTACTCTTCCTTTGGCTGACACATACACACACACACATGCACACACACATGCAGACACACACACACACAAATACACCTATATTTATTCCTCTTCATTTAGAAGTATCCCTGCCATACGTGATTTAACTATCTTACATTGAACTATGCTCTTATCCACCTGCTCCGATAGTCTAACAACTGAGACCAAAAATGTCATCAATAGGCCCCTGTCTTCATAGTGAATGATTTCCAGATTTGTCCATTTTACTTCTAGGTCAGACTCAATTTTGTTCAGACAATGTTCTTTTCCATTCTGCAATGCAATGCTTAACTGGCAAAATTAGGAAGCTATCAGAACCACAAATGCTCCCACATAGAAAAAGATGCAAGAAGCAAGAACAGTCACTGCGACACCACATATTGGTTGTCAGACCACAGAATATATTGCATCCCACAGGACAAGGATTACAAGGTAAAGGGTAGGATAAACACATTTTGTGGGCATCCACTGGTGTTGGGCTGGGTTCTTTGCTTAATCAACTGCTTTACTACCTCATAATGCAAATGAAGGAATTCTTTGGGTATGCCACTCTGAGTGACTCAGCCAATCAGTTCCACATTCTTTCTATAGCTTTGTTAATTATAGCCTTCTCTATTGATACAATTTCTCTTTTAGTGACGATTCTTTAGATTGCAAGTACAAATATACACAGATACAAAGCCACACACTTCAAGTTAGCTTAGGGAAAATTTTAAGTTAGAAGTTTACTGGCAGGGGGCGCCTGGGTGGCTCAATGGGTTAAGCCGCTGCCTTCTGCTCAGGTCATGATCTCAGGGTCCTGGGATCGAGTCCCGCATCGGGCTCTCTGCTCACCAGGGAGCCTGCTTCCTCCTCTCTCTCTCTGCCTGCCTCTCTGCCTACTTGTGATCTCTCTCTGTCAAATAAATAAATAAAATTAAAAAAAAAAAAAGAAGAGATGTATCAGTTAGATTTTACTGAGTACAAATGACCCCCAAACTAAATGACAAAAAACAACATCCTTTATTTAACTCACTTTTGAAAATTGGCTGGATAGTTTTTGTGGCCTCAGCCGGTCTCTGCTGAGATGACTCATGCATGGGCACACAACTGGCAGGTTAGTCACAATTCTATCTAGTATGTTTCACCTTTCTGGGGGTCGGCAGGCTATCAGCCATTGCAAAGGAATCAGGTTGACCATGTAGTTCTCAATATCCAGGAAACTAGATGAGATGTCTTCACATGGTGGTCACAGGATTCCTAAAAGAGCAATGGAGGAAAGGGCAAAGCTCCTGAGACCCAGACTGAAAATTCACACAATTCTATTTCTGTCATGTTCTGTTGGTCAAAGTAATTCATAAAGTCATCCTAGACTCAAGGAATGGGGAAACAGATTCACCTCTCAATGGGTGCTGCAAAATATTATGGACATTTTTTCAGTCTTCAGTGAGTGATATTTCAAGCAAGTCAAAGATAATATGTATAGCCAAACATCACTGGAACTGGGAACTGTAAATCCCCCAGAGCCTAGGATATTTCAGTTTTTCTTCAGGCTGTCTGCCTCTTATCATATAGTTTCTTGCTCTGCTTCTATACATAAGACAACTAACCTTATTCTGTGACTTTCTTCTTTTCGATGTATATATGTAAGACCTGAGAGGATAGTCCTATTATTCACCAGTGAGCATGCATTCAATTCAAGTGACCTACACAGACAACAAAACAGTGTCTTTTGGTAACCGATGGGCACATATTTACCCAGTTCACCCACTATGTCTGGGTAGAAAGCCACAGAGGAGACACAAGATTGGTGGGAGCCCACCCTGTGGAAGGAGGTATGGGATCCTTCTCAGAGGATGAGAGCCAGGAGGCACATTCTATCCCAGTGTGTAATGACAAAGCCTGTGTGCCATGAAAAGGACAAGCCTTCAAATGATATAAGTACTCTATTACCAAGTCAGTAGCAAGCAATTGCAACAACAACTGAAAACAAGCCTGTCTTTTTCTTTTATCCCTTCTGAATCTGAAGTACTCTCTCTTCTTTTAAAAGGTTGATAAACAGTATTTAATGGGAGTTAAATTTCATCTGCCGCATGCTTTTTCTCATTTATTTTTTCCCATTATCTTATCAGGGGCACATGCCCTATTGAAAGAAGTATTCCAGAGCACCACCACAGGACACGTCTAAGAAATGAGCATAGCATAAACCAGAGCAAATAGAATATCTGCTTCCTAATAGCAAGCTTGATTTTCAGGAGCTTCCCTGAGCCACATCTTACAACTTCATCACACTTACCTACAATTTCTAGAGGTCCAACAAAGAATCAACTTCCCTCGCAGTCTTTTTGGGGCAAACTATATCTCTTGCTGGCACCACTGCTATTTTCTACAGAGTGATTGAGAGGGAACATGGGTTCCATGCATGTTATCTTCCCATCGGCACTTACCAATCACGTGACCTCTAATAGGGCCTCCTCTCTGTCAACTTGTCACATGCAAAATTTAGGTTTAAATATCTGTTCTCTCTCGTACTTCATATGTTGGTTATTAAGATCAGATGAGATCATGTCTACATGTGTTAGCACCTTGAAAACAATACAGCGTTCTACATATCAGAAGAAATGGAACTTCTCTAATAGGTATTTGGTAGTAAGACCAATTTTCACAGTCATTTTATGCCCATTCTCATCACACAGAAGTTAAAATCCCACCTCAGAAAACTAGAGAATGCTCATGAAAGAAATTGAAAAAGACACAAAGAAATGGAAAAATGTCCCATGCTCATGGATTGGAAGAACAAATATTGTGAAAATGTCTATGCTACCTAGAGCAATCTACACATTTAATGCAATCCCTATCAAAATACCATCAATTTTTTCAAAAAAAAAAGGAAAAATAATCCTAAAATTTATATTGAACCAGGAAAGACTCCAAATAGCCAGAGGAATGTTGAAAAAGAAAACCAAAGTTGGCAGCATCACAATTCCAGACTTCAAGGTCTATTACAAAGCTGTAATCATCAAGACAATACGGTACTGGCACAAAAACGTACATATAGATCAATGGAACAGAGTAGAGAGCCCAAAAATGGACCCTAAACTCTATGGATAACTAATCTTTGACAAAGCAGGAAAAAATACGCAGTGGAAAAAAGTTTCTTTAACAAATGGTGTTGGGAAAGTTGGACAGCCACATGCAGAAAAATAAAACTGGACCATTTCCTCACACCATACACAAAAATAGACTCAAAATGGATGAAAGACCTCAATGTGAGACAGGAATCCATCAAAATCCTTGAGGAGAACACAGGCAGCAACCTCTTCGACATCAGTCATGGCAACTTCTTAGAAACATTGCAAAGGCAAGGGAAGCAAGGGCAAAAATGAACTATTGGGACTTCATCAAGATCAAAAGCTTTTACACAGCAATGGAAACAGTCAACAAAACCAAAAGACAACCATCAGATAAAGGACTAGTATTCAAAAATCTATAAAGAACTTCTCAAACTCAATACCCACAGAACAAATAATCCTATCAAGAAATGGGTAGAAGACATGAACAAACACTTCTGCAAAGAAAACATCCAAATGGCCAACAGACACATGAAAAAATGCTCCACATCACTCAGCATCAGGGAAATACAAATCAAAACCACAGTGAGATACCACCTCAAACCAGTTAGAATAGCTAAAATTAACAAGTCAGGAAATGACAGGTGTTGACAAAGATGCAGAGAAAAGGGAATTCTCCTTCGCTGTTGGGAATGCAAGCTGGTGCCGCCACTCTGGAAAACAGCATGGAGGTTCCTCAAAAAGTTGAAAATAGAGCTACCCTGTGACCCAGCAATTGCCCTACTGGGTATTTACCGCAAAGATACAAATGTAGTGATCCAAAGGGGCACGTGCACCCAAATGCTTATAGCAGCAATATCCATAATAGCCAAACTATGGAAAGAGCTGAAATGTCCATCAATGGATGAATGGATAAAGAGGAGGTGGTACATATATACAATGGAATATTATGCAGCAATCAAGAAAAAAATGACATCTTTGCCATTTGCAATGACATGAATGGAACTAGAGGATTTATGCTAAGCAAAATAAGTCAATCAGAGAAAGACAGTTATCATATGATCTCACTAATATGAGGAATTTGAGAAACAAAACAGAGGATCATAGGGGAAGAGAGGGAAAAATGAAACAAGACAAAACCAAAGAGGGAGACAAACCATAAGAGACTCTTAATCTCGGGAAACAAGCTGAGAGTTGCTGGAGGGGAGGGGAGCGAAAGGGATGGTGTGGCTGGGTGATGGACACTGGGGAGGGTACGTGTTATGGTGAGGGCTATGAATTGTATAAGACTGATGAATCACACACCTGTACTCCTGAAACAAATAATCCAATGTATGTTAATTTAAAAATATTAAAAAAAAAATCCCACCCTGGAAATGTAGGTGACCACATATAGAATTTTTGCTTACCACCCCAGGAGGCTGCTGCCTCTAGCAAAGTTTTTTAGGCTTTTCCTCCTAGCCTTCCTCTTTAAGGAGAAACACTTGATTAAGTCCATCAGAATAAGGCCAAAGGTGTCTGAATTTAACAAAGTTTGGTTGTCCTAGAAAAAGCCTCCAGAAAACTTGCCAGTGGATTCAAAGATGGTTTGTCACACTGGCCTACTTTAGAAGCCCTTTGACATTTTTCATAATTTTCTCCTAAATTTATTATTATTGTCTTCTGTTATTTTATTTGAATTTTTCTCTAACAGATCATGTGTTCTCATCCTTGATGTTACTCCTGAAGTGTCAAGAAGACTCACAAAATGCTAGAACATTTTCAAATTATGTTCTGGTTTTAGTAACTTTCCCCATTATTTTTCATTCTTATAGTTAAAATTTCCCCCCTAATATTTTATTTTGATAAATGTCAAACCTAGAGAAAAGTTGAAAGACTAGTACAATGAGCATGAATATATCCTTCTAGATTCTCTAATTATTAACATTTTCCCACATTTGTTTTCTGACTTTCTCTCTTTCCTTCTCTCTTTATATAGATGATAGATAGTGATATAGATAGATAGATAATATAGATATACAAATTAAACATAAATATATTATACATATTGATACATGTCTATATATATTTATACACACACTCATATGTATAGGTTGTACTATTTGAAGTGACAAGATGTTCTGGGCTCATCCTGGACTTAACTCTACATCAGTTTGGAATCATCTGTTTCTCCAAGGAGTACTTGTTTCTTTTAATGGAAAACCGTATTTATAAACCACAATCTGAGCTTTAAGAGCACTTGTTACTAGGGTGTCATTACTTCTAGACCTATTTATTTATTAGGTTTTATTTATTTATTTGAGAGAGAAAGTGAGCGCATGCGCAGAAGAGAGTGAGAGGAAGAAGCAGACTCTCTGATGAGCAGGGAGCCCTACATGGTGCTCAATCCCACAACCCTGAGATCATGACCTGAGCCAAAGGCAGACACTTAACTGACTGAGCCACCCAGATGCCCCAATTCTAGGCCTTTTTGGTGAACAGAAATAGGGCATGCATTGTGTATTTATGTTTAATTTATATGTCTGTGTCTGTCTTTCTCTCTCTGAGAGAAGGAATAGGCTGGCAAATCAATACGGGAAAATGTCAATAATTGGAGAACCAGGAAAACAATTTTAATTATGAGATTATATTGATGTTTCCAATTCAAATCAAGCACCCTGGAGGTTATTCTCACCATCCCCTGCTTCATATTTGTATGTATCTCCCTTCTTTCACTGGGAGAACTCTCCTGTAGTTCCAGCTACATTCAGGTATTACTCATGTGTTCTGTCCTGCAGTACACACAAAATAGTTTCAAAATATTCAACCAAATACTACTGCTAACAGTAAACTTTTAAGGTCAATATTTCTCTGCAGTTCCTTTTCTTCCCTTAGAATATATATCATTTTGTATTATAGAGCATGTGTCACTATATTATCAGTTTATGTACATTCATTTCTATTTACAATAAACTTCATAATTTGCTTTTTCCATTATTTTTCAATTAATTTTTTAAAAAGATTTTATTTATGTATTTGACAGACAGAGATCACAAGTAGGCAGAGAGGCAAGCAGAGAGAGAAAGGAGAAAGCAGGCTCCCCGCTTAGCAGAGAGCCCGATGCGGGGCTCGATCCCAGGACCCTGAAATCATGACCTGAGCGGAAGACAGGCTCAACCCACTGAGCCACACAGGTGCCCCAATTAATTATTTTTTGAACACAAAATATTGACTGACTTCAAAAGCCAAAATATATTTTCTCAAAGTATACTCAGAAAAGTAATTATACCTATTCTTTACTTCATCCTCACTTAGCCCCCACAGGTAACAATTTATATTTGTTTAATTAAACAAATTAAACAATTAAAATTATTAAGACAATGGTTAAACATCCCTAGAAATGTTATAAATATATATCAGCTGTGTGAGAGAGTGATACTCTTTTCTCAAACTCTCCTGATAAAGTATATTGCCAAATTTTTTAATTTTTCTACTCAGCTAGGTAAGAAATGATATTTCAGTATAACTTTTTTCATTTCTCTTATTGTGAGTGAATTTGAACATGTTTTCATATGTTTAAAGTTCATCTACATATGTTTCTATGAACTGGAAATTCATGACTTTTGCCCATTTTTTATATTGGGTTTGGGTCTTTTTTACTCAATTTAGGAGTTCTTTTATATTAGGAAGATTAGATCTCTATGTTTAATAGATGTTAAAAAAAATTTTCTCCCTGGCAGTTTGTGTATATCTGTGTTCTACAATGTGACTTTTCTTTTTTATTTTTTTAAGATTGTATTTATTTATTTGACAGAGAGATAGAGAGAGATTGCACAAGTAAGCATAGCAGCAGGCAGAGGGAGAGGGAGAAGCAGGCTGTCCACTGAGCAGGAAGCCCAGTGTGAGGCTTGATCCCAGGACCTTGGGATCATGACCTGAGCCAATGGCAGACACTTAACCAACTGAGCCACCCAGGTGCCCCATGACTTTTCTTAATGTAGTCAAATTTATTAATAATTTCTCTCATTGCTTCTGGATTTTGAATTGACATCACCAAAGCCTTCCCTGGGTTATAAAGGAACTCATGTGTATTTTCTTCTGTTCTTAGACAGCTATACATTCATATTTAAAATTCTGATTAAGTTGGAATTCTGATACAGATCTAATTTTATCTTTTTTCAAGTTGCTGTCCACTTATCCCAACATCACTTATTTACACGTCCATCATTTTCTCAGTGATTGTAGATACCACTTTTATCATAATCAAAATTTCCACTTGTCCCTGAGTCTATTTGGGGGTTTCTATTCTGTTTCACTGGTCTGTCTATTCATGCACTAATATAAACATGATTCCTTATCACCTGGGTTTCATTCAACAGTCACTCCTTCTGTAATTGGTTCCTGTGAGGGTTAAAGTGAGGGGATTCCATCAGGCCCAGTATCTCAAATTTTAAGATTCAGAAAACTGTTTGTGGTGGATAGACCATAAAGTGATTCCCAATGATTCTGCCTTCTGGTATTCATACTTTTATATATTCTCCTCCCCTTGCATGTGAGTGAGACCTGTTATTTTCTTCTAACCAATAAAATATAGCAAAGTTGATGTGATGCCACTCCCTACATTACATAAGATTGAGTTTCGCTAATAGATATACTCTCATTCTCCTACTGGCCTTAAGAAAGCAACTATGCTGTGAATTACAGAGTAAGCCACATGGCACAGAACTGTTGGCAGCCTCTAGAAGGTCCACACCAAGACACATAGTAATTAAAAAGGCAAAAAGTAGCAATGAAGAGTGAGTGTTAAAAGCAGCAAGAGAAAAGACAACAAGTACGCATAAGGAAAATTCCATAAGCCTATCAGTTAATTTTTCAGCAGAAACTTTGCAGGCCAGAAGAGAGTGGCATGATATACTCAGTGATGATAGGAAAAACAACAACAACAGAATACACTATCTAGAATACACCTGCCACCAGAATACACTATGCAGAAAGGCTATAATTCAGAATAGAAGAAGAGACAGTTTCTCAGACAAATAGAAGTTAAAGGAGTTTATGACCACTAAACCAGCACCACAAGAAATGTTTGAAAGGACTCTTTGTATGAAAAGGAAAAACCATAAGCAAGAGTAAGAAAAAGGAAAAACAAAAGCAGAAAAAAAATACATCTATAAAAATTGGTCAGGAAATTCACAAAATAAAAGGATGTAAAGTATGACACTATATACCTAAAACACAGGGGAGAAAAGTAAGGAATGGGTTCACATTTAAGTGACCATCAACATAATTTAGACTGTTATATCCAGAAGAAGGTATATAGAAACCAAACAGCAACCTCAGATGAAAAAACAGTAATAGACATGCAAAAAATAAAGAGAAAGGAATCTAAGCATATCACAAAAGAAAGCAAACCATGAGAGAAAAGAGCAAGAGAAGAAAGGAACAGAAAACTACAAAAACAACTATAAAATAGTAATGAAATGGCAATAGGTACACACCTATCAGTAATTACGTTGAATATAAATGGACCAAACACTGCAATCAAAAGACGCAGGGTGATAAAATGGATAAAAAAAGCAAGACCCAGGATCTATAATGAACTCCTCAAACTCAACACACACAAAACAGACAAACATATCAAAAAATAGGCAGAAGATATGGACAGACACTTCTCCCATGAAGACATACAAATGGCTATCAGACACATGAAAAAATATTCATCATCACTAGCCATCGGGGAGATTCAAATTAAAACTACTTTGAGATATCACCTTACACCAGTTAGAATGGCTAAAATTAGCAAGACAGGAAACAACATGTGTTGGAGGGGATGTGGAGAAAGGGGAACCCTCTTCCACTGTGGTGGGAATGCAAGTTGGTGCAGCCTCTTTGGAGAACAGTGTGGAGATTCCTTAAGAAATTAAAAATAGAACTTCCCTATGACCCTGCAATTGCACTCCTAGGTATTTACCTCAAAGATACAGATGTAGTGAAAAGAAGGGCCATCTATACCCCAATGTTTATAGCAGCAATGGCCACGGTCACCAAACTGTGGAAAGAACCAAGATGCCCTTCAACGAATGAATGGATAAGGAAGATGTGGTCCATATACGCTATGGAGTATTATGCCTCCATCAGAAAGGGCGAATACCCAACTTTTGTAGCAACATGGACAGGACTGGAAGAGCTTTATGCTGAGTGAAATAAGTCAAGCAGAGAAACATATGGTTTCACTTGTTTGTGGAGCATAACAAATAGCATGGAGGACATGGGGAGATAGAGAGGAGAAGGGAGTTGGAGGAAATTGGAAGGGGAGGTGAACCATGAGAGACTATGGACTCTGAAAAGCAATCTGAGGGGTTTGAAGGGGCAGGAGGTGGGAGGTCGGGGTACCAGCTGGTGGGTATTATAGAGGGCACGGATTGCATGGAGCACTGGGTGTGGTGCAAAAATAATGAATACTGTTATGCTGAAAATAAAAAATAAATTAAAAAAAAATAAAAACAAGACCCAGGGGCATATGGCTGGCTCAGTCATTGGGTGTCTGCCTTCAGCTCAGGTCATGATCCCAAGGTCTTGAGATGGAGCCTGGCATCGGGTTTCCTGCTTGGTGGGAGGCCTACTTCTCCCTTTCCTGCTCCCCCTGCTTCTGTTCCCTCTCTTGCTCTCTCTCTCTCTTTCTCTCTCTGTTTAATAAACAAATAAATAAAATCTTAAAAAAAAAAAAAGAAAAACAAGACCCATCTATACACTGCCTATAAGAGACTCATTTCAGACCTAAAGACACATCCCCATTGAAAGTAAAAAGATGAAAAAGCATTTATCATACAAATAAAAATGAAAAGAAAGTCAGGGTAGCAATACTTACATCAGAAAAAATCAACTTTGAAACAAGGACTATAATAAGAGACAAAGAAGGGCACTATATAATCATTAAGAGAACAATCCAACAAGAATATATATCAATTATAAATATTTATGCACCCAACATGGGAGCACCCAAATACATAAAGCAGCTAATAATAAACATAAAGGAAATAATTGATAGTAATACAATAATAGAAGGGGACTTTAACACCCCACTCACATCAATGGATAGACCATCCAAACAAAATCAATAAGGGAATGGTGGTTTTGAGTGATGCATTGGATCAGACAGATTTAACAGATACATTCCGAATATTCCATTCTAAAACATAAGAATACAAATGCTTTTCAAGTGCACATGAAGCATTCTTCAGATAGATCACATATTAGTCCACAAAACAAGTCTCAACAAATTCAAAAAGATGGAATTTAGACCATGCATCTTTTCTGACCACAATGCTATGAAACTGGAAATCAACCACAAGAAAAAATCTGGAAATAACACATATACATGGAGGTTAAATAACATGCTTCTAAACAATGAATGGGTCAATCAAGAAATCAAAGAGGAAATCAAAAAATACATGGACTTTGGAACTTCATCAAGATAAAAAGCTTCTGCACTGCAAAGGAAATAGTCAACAAAACAAAGAGGCAACACACAGAATAGGAGAAGTTATTAACAAATGATACTACAGATAAAGGTCTGGTATCCAAGATCTATACTCAAACTCAACACCCAAAAAACAAATAAATCCAAAAATGGGGAGAAGACACGAACAAACATTTCTCCAAAGAAGACATACAAATAGCTAACAGACACATGAAAAAATGTTCAACACCATTAACCATCAGGGAAATTCAAATCAAAACCATGTTGATATATCACCTTACACCAGCTAGAATGGCAAAAACTGACAAGGCAAGGAACAACTAAATGTTGGAGAGGTTGTAGAGAAAGGGGAACCCTCTTACACTGTTGGTGGGAATGCAAGGTGATACAGCCACTTTGGAAAACAGTATGGAGGTTCCTTGAAAAGTTAAAAATAGAGCTACCTTATGACCTGGGAATTGCACTACTGGTATTTACCCCAAAGATACAGATGTAGTGAAAAAAGGGCCACATGCTCCTGAATGTTCATAGCAGCAATGTCCACAGTAGCCAAACTATGGAAAGAGCTGAGATGCCCTTCAACAGATGAATGGATAAAGAAGATGTGGTCCATTTATACAATGAAATACTACTCAGTCATCAGAAAGGATGAATACCCAACATTTGCATCAACGTGGATGGAACTGGAGGAGATTATGCAGAGTGAAATAAGTCAAGCAGAGAAAGACAATTATCATATGGTTTCATTTATTTGTGGAACATAAGACATAGCATGGAGGACATTAGGAGAAGGAAGGGAAGAATGAAAGGGGGAAGTGAGAGGGGGAGTGGAGCCATGAGACACTATGGACTTCAGGAAACAATCTGAGGGATTTAGAGAGGAAGGGGCTGGGGGAATGGGTTAGCCTGGTGATGAGTATTAAGGAGGGCACATATCATGGAGCACTGGGTGTTATATGGAACACTACATCAAAAACTAATGGTATACTGTATGGTGATTGACATAATTTAAAAAATACATAAAGACAACTGAAATGAAAATACAGTGGTCTGAAATCTTTGGGGTAGAGCAAAAATGACTCTTTTTTTGTTGTTGTTGTTTTGTTTGTTTGGGTTTTTTTTTTTAATTGTGTTATGTTAGTCACCATACATTTCAGCATTAGTTTTTGATGTAGTTTCCATGATTCATTTTTTTTCAAAGTTTATAGCAACACAGGCGTACCTTAAAAAGCAATCTCAACAAATAAAATCTCAAAAAATTACCTAACCCTACATCTAAAAGGAGCTAGGAAAAGAAAAACAAACAAAATCTAAAACAGGTAGAAGGAAAGAAACAATAAGGATCAGAGCATAAATAAAATAGAAACTAAAACAAAAAACATAAAATAAAAAATTAAAATATAAAAAAACAAAAAACAAACAAAACAAAACAAAATAGAACTCATCAATGAAACCAGGAGATGGTTTTTTGAAAAGATCAACAAAGTCTATAAACATTAAGCCAGACTCATCAAAAAAGAGAGGAGACTCAAATAAACAAAATCAGAATAATAACAGCCAATACCATAGAAATACAATTTTAAAAGAATATTATGAAAAATAATATGCCAACAAATTGGACAACCTAGAAGAAATTAATAAATTCCTAGAAATGTATAACCTCCCAAAACTGAATCAGGAAGAAAGAGAAAATTTGAACAGACCAATTCCCAGCAATGAAATTGAACCAGTAATTAAAAAACTCCCAGCAAACAAAAGTCCAATACGAGAGGGCCTCCCAAGTGAAATCTACCAAACATTTAAAGAAGAGTTAATGAGTTAATAACTATTCCTTAATAGTTAACTTAATAGTTAATGAGTTAAAAACTATTCCAAAAAATAAAAGAGGAAAGAAAGCTTCCAAACTTATTCTATGAGGCCAGAATAACCCTGATACAAATACTAGATAAAGACACCAGAAAAAAAAAAAAAAAGACAACTACAGGCCAAACCTTGATGAACTTACATGCAAAAATCCTCAGCAAAATACCAGCAAACAGACTCTACCAGTGCATTAATAAAGTCATTCACCACAATCAAGTGGGAATTATTCCCAGTATGCAAGGATGATTCAATAACCACAAATCAATGTGATACACTACGTCAACAAGGAAAAGAAAAAAATATGATCATTTCAATAGAAAATACATGAAGAAAAACATTTGACAAAGTACAACATCAATTCATGACAAAAGCCCTCAACAAAATAGGTTTAAAGGGAACACACTTAATATCATAAAGGCCATATATAAAAAAACCCAGAGCAAACATCATACTCAATGGGGAGAAACTGAGAGCTTTCTCCTTAAGATCAGGAATAAGACAAGGATATTCACTCTCACTAGTTTTCCTCAACTTAGTACTGGAAGTCCTAACTACAGTAATCATGGATGAGAAAGGAATAAAAGGTATGCAAATTGGAGATGAAGAAGTAAAACTTTATTTGCAAAAGACAAGATACCCTATATAGAAAATTCTAAAGACCACTGAAAAACTACTAGAACCAACAAATGAATTTGGTAAAGTCACAGGATATAAACTTAATGTGCAGAAATCCATTCCAGTCCTATACACCAATAATGAAGCAGCAGAAAGAGAAATTAAGGTATCAATCCCATTTACAATCAGACCAAAACCAATTAAGACACTTAGGAATTAACCTAACCAGAAAGGTGGAAGACCTGTACTCTAAAAATTATAAAACTTTGATGAAAGAAATTGAAGACAACACAAAAAAATGGTACAATATTCCATACTAATGGGTTGGAAGAACAAATATTGTTAAAATGTCAATACTACCCAAAGAAGTCTATAGATTTAATGCAATCCCAGTCAAAATACCAATAGCATTTTTCACAGAACTAAACAATAATCATAAAATTTGTATGGAACCACAAAAGACCCTAAATTGACAAAGCAATCTTGAAAAAGAATAAAACTGGACCATGAGAGACTATGGACTCTGAAAAACAATCTGAGGGTTTTGAAGGGGCAGGAGGTGGGAGGTCGGGGTACCAGGTGGTGGGTATTATGGAGGGCACAGATTGCATGGAGCACTGGGTGTGGTGCAAAAATAATGAATACTGTTATGCTGAAAATAAATAAAAAATAAATTTAAAAAAAAAGAATAAAACTGGAGGTTTCACAATCCCAGATTTCAAGCTATACTATAAAGTTGTAGTAATCAAAACACAAAAATAGACAGGTATGTCAATTGAACAGAATAGAGACCCCAGAGGGGCATCTGGGTGGCGCAGTGAGTTAGGTGCCAAACTCTTGGTTTGGGGTCAGGTCATGATCTCAGGGTCACAATATCAAGTCCCACTGGAGCCCCACAAGACTGAGCACCACATCTGGCTCCACACTCAGAGGAGTCTGCTGCAGATTGGCTCTCCCTCTTCTTCGCCCACCTCCGTGCTCACTCTCTCCCTGTCTCTCTCTCTCAAATAGTATATAAATAAATAAATCTTTTAAAAAATGAAAAAAGGAATAGAGACCCCAGAAATAAACCCATGATTATACAGTCAATTAATCTTTAACAAGGAGGCAATAATACACAATTGGGAAAAGACAGTCTCTTCAAAAAATGGTGTGAACAAATTAATTGCTTCTGTTCTCTCAAAGCTCTAGTTGGGAGTATACACCACTCAGACAAGGGGACCATAATTTTTAATCTATTCCCAGTATTCTGTGTTATTGTTTTTTAAGTTTTAAATACATCATAGAAAACTCTATATTAGGAAGGCTAAAAATATGTGTACAAGTTTGATTATTATAATAAAATTTGTAATAAAAAAATGGTGTGAAGAAAACTGGACAGCTATATGCAAAACAATTAAACTGGGCCACCTTCTTACACCATGTACAAAAGTAAATTCAAAATGAATTAACTACCTAAATATGAGACCTGAAACCATAAAAATCCTAGACGAGAGCACTGACAGTACCTTTTCTGATATTGGCCATAGCAGCTTTTCTCTAGATAGGTCCCCTGAAGCCAGGGAAACAAAAGGAAAAATAAATTATTGTGCAGCAAAGGAAATAATCAATCAAACTAGAAGACAGTTTATGAAATGGGACAAATATTTGCAAATAACACATCTGATAAAGAGTTTTCAAAATACACAAAGAACTTACACAAATCAACACACACAAAAAAATTTTTTTAATGTGCAGAAGACATAAATAGACATTTCTCCAAAAAAGACATCCAAATGGCCAACAGACGCATGGAAAGATGGTCAACATCACTCATCATCAGGAAAATGCAAATCAAAACTACAATGAGATATCACCTCACACCTGTTAGAATGGCTAAACCCAAAACCAAAAGCGTTGGTGAAGATGTGGAGAAAAAGGAACTCTTTTGAACTGTTGGTGGGAATGCAAGCTGGTATAGCCATTCTGGAAAAGAGTATGGAGGTTCCTCAAAAAGTTAAAAATAGAATATTCATATGATCCACTAATTCCACTACTGGGTATTTATCCAAAGAATATGAAAACACTAATTCAAAAGATATATGTACCCCTATGTTTATAGCAGCAATATTTACAATAGCTGAATTATGGAAGCAGCCCAAACATCCACAGACTGCTGTGGATAAAGAAGAAATGCTATAGGGATCTAGAGAGTATAACAGTAAGTGAAATAAGTCAGTCAGAGAAAGACAAATACCATATGAGTGAAATCATATGTGGAATTTAAGAAACAAAGCAAACAATCAGAGAGGAAAAAAGAGAGAGAATGAGAGACAAGCAAAGAGCAGACTTGAGAACAAACTGATAGTTACTAGAGGGGAGGTTGTGGCGGGGAGTGAAATAAATGTTGGGGATTAGGGAGAAAACACTTCTGAAGATCACCAGGTGTTGTATGGAAGTGTTGAATCACTACTATATTGTATACCTGAAACTAATTTAACACTATATATCAACAATACTGAAATTAATTTTTAAAAAAATAATGATGCAACAAAAGCTGTCCTCAAAAAAATTTTTAAAAATGAAAGTAACTTCTCTTCCTTAACTCTCTCCCTGCTTTCCTTTTTTAACTCAAAACACTTGCCACAAGGGCGCCTGGGTGGCTCAGTGGGTTAAAGCCTCTGTCTTCAGCTCAGGTCATGGTCTCAGGGACCTGGGATCGAGGCCCACATCAGGCAGCATGATCCCGGGGTCCTGGGATTGAGCCCCACATCGGACTCTATGCTCAACACAGAGCCTGCTTCCTCTTCTCTCTCTCTGCCTGTCTCTCTGCCTACTGTTAAAATAAATAAATAAATGTGATCTGTGATCTGTTAAAATAAATAAATAAATAAATCTTTTAAAATATTAAAAACAAACAAACAAACAAAAAACACTTGCTACAACCCAAAATTAACTTGTACAGATGTTTGCTTGCTAGCTTCTTCCCCAATTAGAGGTCAGGTTTTGTGACTGCATAAGTTTCATCAGTTTTGTTCAATTTTGTTTTGCCAATGTTTAGAAGAGAACTGGCATAGAGTAGATGCTCAATAAATACTTGAATAAGCATTTATATGAATGAGACAAATGCCCATTTGCCCTTGAACCATTCTTCTCAGCTGCACAATCCCAAGGTGGCAGGAGCTATAAGGAAAATAGCAGTCTTTTTTCAAGTTTGACATCTGCTTCTGAAGGACCCCTCCCTTCTTTGTTAGAGACACTTGTTTCAAGAGCCTCAGAGAGTATTTGCCCAGTGGAGGATTCTAGCAGTCAGAGAAGGGGAAATGTCCATCTACAGATGTCGGCCGGGCTCCCAAACAGTATGAGGCAGCGTGTTAGTTAGGGTTCTCCAGAAAAACAAAATCAATAGCTCTCTCTCTCTCTCCATACAGTATAGCTCTGTTTATTTTATAAAAAGACAAAACATGGATTTCTTTCCAACAGGGGAGAACACAAAGAAATAACTATAGCCACCGTCTTATGTACAGAGCTTTGGTTGCGTATCAGACTGTGACTCCCATCACAGACTGTTAGTGAGGCAATGATACTGTTCAAAAGAGTCCAAAATTGGTCTCAAAGTATCTCTGTCTTCTTGCAGGAAGTAATAAAGAAATGAATGATTCTAGAAGAATAATAAACAATGTTATATATAGTAAAACATGAAGGAAACAAAATTAAGTAATTCTCAGTAATAATGGTTAGGGGGAAAAGGTAGCATGAATTTAAGTTTATAATCCTTCTAGAGCTTAGGTGTGTTGAAAGAACAGCAGCACGCGACAAGCAAGCCCTACTACTGGGATGGGATAAGAAGGGCTTCCAGGATTGTCACTGTGACACGTAAGATAATACTGTGTCCTTTGGGCACATTTTGAATTGGAGATTCATCCTCTCTTGTCCTATTCAACGGTTCCACTGGCTTCAAGAACATCACTTTATCTACTACCGAGAGAGAGACCAAGATAGAAACAGAAAGACAGAGAGAGATTTATGTTAAGGAATTAGCTCACAAAATTAAGGGAGCTGACATGTCCAAAATTACACAGCAGGCCAGCAGACTAGAGACCCACAGAAGAATTAATGTCCCAGCCTAAGCAACAAAACAGTCTGCTGGCAGAATTACTTCTTCCTTGGGGAACATATCTTTTTCCTTTAAGGTTTTTGACTGCCTGGATGAGGCCCACTCTCATTATAGAGGGTCTGCTTGACTCAGAGTCAATTTAAATGTTAATCTCATTTTTTAAAAGATTTTATTTATTTGACAGAGAGAGATCACAAGTAGGCAGAGAGGCAGGCAGAGAGAGAGAGGAGGAAGCAGGCTCCCTGCCAAGCAGAACTCGACATGGGGCTCGATCCTAGGACCCTGAGGCCATGACCTGAGCCGAAGGCAGACGCTTAACCCACTGAGCCACCCAGGCGCCCCAATGTTAATCTCATTTTTTAAAAACATCTTCACAGAAACATTGAGACTAGCATTTGACCAAATATCAGGGTACCATGGCCTAGCCAAGTTGACACATAAAATTAACCCTCACAGGCAGGATGACAGTGCTTCAGTGGACAAAGGTGACACAGAGGGTCCTGTGGTGAAAGATTAGGAACCTCTCTTAACCTTTTTCTAATGCAATTTTTGGAAAGAGAATCAGAAGATGGAGCCAAGTTCATTGAATCACTTTGTTGTGCACATAAAACTAATGTAACATTGTGTGTCAACTTATATATACATATGTACATATATATGTATCCAAATATACATGTGAGTGTATGTGTGTGTGTAAACGCATATACAAAGAAAGGAGATGGAGCCAAGTTAGGCAATGGGAGCCCTAGCTTTCCAGTCCCATCTCAGCCAAGATTAAGCTGTTGATGGAGGCTAGGTGGCCCTGAATCCCCAGCTTTGTTTGTAGTGACTCCTTCCTAGTGTGGCTACATTCCTGAGTGCTAGTAAAGAAGCCAAGCCATTCCACCCAATTTATGGATAAGTACATTGAAAGAGAGACTGTCTAAATAAGCAAATATAAGTGACACACCAAAAAACTGCAGATAAATCAGGATGAGATGTGGCCGATAAGTTTGAAAAGCTTATATTTTGGGTCCCTCTTATCCCCCCGGGGAACTTCACCAGTTAGATTACCTTTATGACTCCGCGGAGGTCCATGTTCAGTTATCACGGGTGTTTTGTCAAGCTCTATGAGGCTCTAGTGAGGAGAGGAATGGATTATGTACAACCACTTCGGGAAAGTGGGAGTTAATGAAACATCAGACTGGTGTAAACGGAACAGAATTCAAATGGGTTTTAACACCCCTCTGGGTAATTTGGGACAAGTCATTCAATCTTCCAGCCTCAGTTTCCCCTCTGATTCTCTCCCAGCCTTACAATTTCATAGGATATCTAATCTCAGACATTCTGCTGATTATAAGGGCCTCAGGCACCTCTCCTAATGCCTGATGTTAACCCTGTGTGTTTTCAAATACACTGCTGTTGCTGCTTATTTTATTTCTACCACTTGAGTACTGCAAAACCCATATTAAAAAACACAGATTTTCCAGGCACCTGGGTGACTCAGTGGGTTAAGCCTCTGCATTCAGCTCAGGTCATGGTCTCAGGGACCTGGGATCGAGGCCCGCATCAGGCTCTTAGCTCAGCAGAGAGCCTGCTTCCCCCTCTCTCTCTGCCTGCCTCTCTGCCTCCCTGTGATTCTCTCTGTCAAATAAATAAAAATCTTTAAAAAAAAAAAAAAACACATATTTTCTCCACAATGGTGAGTCAGAAAACAGGTTCTAAATTGCTTTACACATACACTGTCTGTTTATCTAATTATAAATGGAAATAACACTGTGCCAGTGAGAAAAATAAAGCAAGGAACTAGCAAGAGAATCTGGTCATATTTCCAAATACCATTACAGTCTTTAATATTTTGGCTTCAAATAAGCTAATATTTGGGAAGTTGATTTTTTTAAAAAAAATTCTTGCCGCTCACTTGATTCAGAAAATCTCCTGTTGCTATGGAAGTCAAATGGGCTTTTCATCTGTTTTAAAATCCTTCCTTCATGCCTTTACAATTAGAAGTCAGACTGAGTTATAATGCTAAGCATTTGAGTGTGAGATCTCATGTAAAATAAAGAATACTTTTTCTGATTCAGTTTATTATTCTACCAGACTTTAACTCTTTCCTGTTCTTTCATATGCTACTTGAATGAGAATGAAGTGTGTCTAAAATCAATTATATGAGTTTAATTTGCCCAAGCTCAGAGTAAAACTTTATTACTTTTTTCCTGAGCATCTGGTTATTCTAATTAATTTTCTCTTCCTTATCAGGGGATTTAATGATTCACTTCCATGCCCTTCTTTTGCCAAGTGCGTCAGAGCGGTATTGTTAGCCAGAGGTGTCTGCATGGCTGTTAAGAGGCTCTGACTCTGGATGAAGAAACTGAAAGAGTGTGCTGAGCAGGAGAAGAGGGATGAGGTCATGCCACTGAATAGCGACTGTCACCTTCATTTTGCCCTTGGGTTTTGTAATGGAATGGGTGCACACACAAATATATGCCTCCTTGCAGAAATCCTTATGTTAGAAATGGGTGGCAAGAGGGGTGGTGGGTGGCTCAAACAATGAAGCGACTGCCTTCTGGTTCAGGTCATGATCCCAAGGTCCTGGGATCAAACCCTGCATCAGGCTCCCTGCTCAGTGGAGAGTCTGCTTCTCCCTTTGCCTCTGCCTGCTCCTCCCCTACTTATGCTTTCTATCTCTCTGCCAAAGAAATAAATAAAATCTTAAAGAGAAAAAGAAAAAAAGGAAGGAAGGAAGGAATAGGTGGCAAGTGAAGATGAGGGAATATTCCACATTTTTAACCTCATCTAAATTCATCTCCTTTGCAGAGCTTCATCTGAGTAACCCCTTTTTAAATATGAGCCTTCTAATTACTCCAATTCACTTAACACTTGGCTACTTATATTCCTGAGCTGTCAAAGCAAAGTCAAAGCTGACATCCACAGCAGAGAAGATAAATAACAAATGCATGAACTTGTGGCACAAGATCAGGCATACATGCTCAAGATTGGCATTAAGGGAAATGTCAGACCTGCTTTAAAAACGAAGAATATGATGTGAGTGCCTGGAATTAAGAATGGAGGCATATTAACTCTGAAATGGTGTGTATGAGACCTGTCCACGGAAGGTGTAAAAATGTCCCTGGTCCACTGCAGCCCCCCGTGGGATTATTTACTCCTTCCCTAAGGTGCATGCTGGGGGCACGGTTCAGCCTCATCACTGAGTGTCTGCCAATACTGAAAAATGTGTGGGAAAACAGATATGTGAACATGAATACATCCCGGTGGAAGGATACTATCACCACCGAAAACTCAACTGAGGTTAATAGCAATCACGCAGAAAGAATGAATCAACAACCCATGCTGTGCTTCTCTTTTGCCTTTAGTTCCCAAGACTAATCTAAGTAAGTGAGCATTTTTTCCATGTACCTTTCTTGTTTACAAAAAATGGGCAAAGAAGAAAGGAACATAAGGCAGGTGAGATTTTTATTTGCATATTAAGGAGAATTTCTTTTTTTTAATTTTTTTTTTTTGCACATTAAGGAGAATAATGAAGTTACTTCATATGTAGAAATGATAACTTTCACATAAGACTGCAACTGATCATTTAAAATTAGTGAACAAAACAATGTGGTACCATTAAGAGAAATGAGAAGGAACATCATTGGAAACATGGTCTCCAAATTTCCTGTGCTTCATCTGCCCCCAGATTATGTCATTCAGGCTGTTGGTTTAGAACCGAATCTGTTCAGTTAAAATCACCTTCTGCCTTGTTTCCATTTTCTCTACAGGCCGAGTTCTCCATCACTGCACCCACTCCATGCACCACTGGTAGGCTTCCAGACCAGTTCTGAATTGAGGGACTCAGCATCTTGAGCTTCCTACCCTTTTAGGGGAGCTGTCTGAGATGTGTGGTGGGGGGTGGTTTCCATCAGTCCTGGGCAGTGCTCGTGTTCTAACCCAAAGTGTGACCAGCGCTGCCCACTGCCTCTTAGGCAGTTCACCACCTTCTGTAGGAGAGCTCCCTACCCAACAATGAGGCTCCTCTCCCTGGCATGGAAGGTATACCTCTCCTTCCATCTACCGTGAGTCCCAGTTCAGGGATTCTCAATGATTCTCAACTGAAAACATCAAACTCCTTAGTGCAGTGTTTCTTAAACATGATCTTGTGTTTTATCCACCTTAGATGTTTGGGTTTTGTTTTGTTTTTTAATATCAGTGTCAAGCCCTGCCTCCATAGATTCTGATTTAATGGTTCTGGGGTGGGCTAGAGTCATCAGTATTTTGCAGATGGTCCCCAAGTAGTTCTAATTTGCATGCAGCCAGGGTTGAAAACCACTGCCCTAGTAAACTTCACACATACTCCCAGTCTCACCTTTTCAAGTAATTCCAACAGCCAGACCAGTCCACCCAGGGGTTCCCAACACACACACACACACACACACACACACACACACAAGCTACAAGTAATAGCTTGAGGAATGATTACAAATAGGTGGTCTTTCTCTAAACTAAGTAGTTCTAACTAATAGTCTTTCTCAGAAGACAATGGAGATGAAATGATGGGTGATTTCATAATTTTCCAGACTCTGAAAAAAAAAAAAAAAAGAATGAAGGAAATGCTGTGGCCATTTGGAATTTAAGAGAGAAAAATGACATACCAAGAAAAAAGAGAGGAAAAAATAAATGTCAAGTGAAGTAATTGAGTCCAACATAAAAAAAAAGAGAGAGAGAGAGAGAGAGAGATGCAGGGGAAGAGAGAAAAATAAGGAGGGAATAATTGAGATTTTAAGGAAAGGTAACCTTACTTAAATTAACAGACTTACAAATAAGGGAAATCTCTTTCCAAGTATTAACATCATCAAATGACTGAGATCCTATGCTGTAATGAAAAGTGTGTAGGTCATAAACTCAAATGGACAAATTGAATCTCATCTCTACCTCTTTCTAGCTCTGAAAACTTGGGCTATTGTGGCAGATTTTCTAAGATGCTCACAAGATTTCTCATCACACATGCCTTTTTACAATAAGATGTTAAATCTTCTAATGAAAGGTGGGTCTATGTTCTCCATCCCTTGAGTCTGGGTAGGCCTATGATTACAGGGAATGTGGCCCTACATGACTTCTGAAACTATGTCATGAAAAGCAATACAGCTTTCTTTAGTCCTCTTGGAACACTCCTATTGGATACCATTCACTATGATGTGAAGAAGTGAGAGATCACATGTATAGGCCAAATGCAGATGTTCTGGCTCCAAGATCCAGCTGAGATCTCCCCTAACTACCAGCATCAACCTCTAGGGCAAACCCCCAGCTCTCTGGGCATTCCTAGCTTCAAGTCTTCCTAGCTGAGGCCCTAGACATAGAGGAGTAGAAACAAAGTATCCCCAATATGCTGTTTCTCAATTCCTGACCCAGGGAATCCAGGAATGTAACAAAATAGTCACCATATTATGCCCTTATGATGGGGGGAGGGGGTGTGAGTGTTATATAGCAATAGATAATTGGAACAGTAAGTTAAATAACTTTTCTAATGTTTGGTTCAATGGTTTTCTAAGGTTTTGGAAGGTTGTGGTGAAAATTAGAAATAATGTGTAATTTACTTGGCCTGAAATAAATGCTCAATAAAATATCAATTCATAATAAGGATCCTTGTTCATTTCCATTAACCATTATCTCTTTGAGACCTGGCCTCTGCCACCACTTTATAGTGGCCCATCAAACTTGAAGATGCATAAGAACATGAACAAATATTTATCCATTACAGATGCTCTTTTAAACTTAAATGCATGAAGACCAACCCTTTGGTTAGAGATGATACCGGTCATTTACCCAACAATTCAACCATAGCTTACTTTTTTGATATATGTTTTTCTGAGTGATGTAGTAAATATTTATTACCAATGTGTGATGCACAATGACACAGAAGATAGAATCCCTGATAAAAGGAGTAAGCTTAATTAAGAAGACAAAATCATCAAATGCACCTGAGAGGGTTTCTAAATTATCCCATTTTATATTTGAGGAAACTGAAAAACTGGGAAAGTTAATCTAGTTTTTCAGCTACACATTATCAGCAGTAGAGCTGGGATTAGAACCCGGGACTCCTTACTTCCAATACTTTATTCATACATTCCTTCAGGAAACATTTGGTGAGCACTTCCCTTTTTCCAGCCTCTGGGGATTCAAAGATGGATAAGAAACACTCCTGCCAATAAGGAGTGTGCAGTCTGATGGAAGATGCTGTCGCAAAAGAAATAAGTATAGAGCATAAGAGAGTGTTGCAGTATTGTTAAGATCACAAGGAAGCAGAGCTGGCTTTTCTTTGTTGGGGAAAGTTTCAGAAAAGAGATGATGTTTAGGCTGAGTCTTAAATGCTCAGTAGGCGTTTGTCAAGCGGAGAAAAGGCATTCCAGGTAAGAATAGCCAATTTCTGTGATGCTTCAAAGACATGACTATGCATTTTCATCACCCTGAAGTTTCTGAAACTCCACTCCATGGACATATTCTTAGAGGACTTAGAGAATTTTTTTCCTTTAAAAGGGTTGATATTTTATACAGGCTTATTAAACAGACATACTTACATACAATACAAGACACACAAAATGTACTTTTTCTCTAGAGAAACATAGAGCGTCTGAATTGGAGGGGCTCTCAGAGATCATTATCTCAGCTCCCATGTACACATGTGCCATAGCTGAAAAGTGATACAGCATAATGAGCAGGAAGACTGTGAAAACACAGACATAGTTAAAGAGCAAGAGCAATTACAGGTTAAAATTAGGTTATTATTCCCTTTGATGCCCTGCCCCCTCACCAGCATATCACAAAATGTGAAAGCAAAGGGAAGGGGAAAAAACAGCACATGGGAAGACTGTATCCTCTAGCCAGCTTATCACAGTTATAATATGGTATTTGAAAGAAGAAAAGACATTTCAAAAGGGCACCATTATTAATGCCACCAAGAAAGAATTGGAAAGTTGCAGTTTAAATCATTGGTTTTGTGCCAGTTCTCTTTTTTATATAAATATCAATTTTCACTGTGAGTTATTGCACCTTAATTTAGTTAGGAATACATTTTAAAAATGGCTTGCTAAAAGGTGTGATTCAATGGAGGGAAAGTATTATCAAGTGGTGCAATGATCCATAAATAGCTATTATTATTATTATTTAACATTCGTTAAACACCCACAGTGAGCTAAGCATCGTACTGAACTTCAGAAAAATGTGGTTCTTTCTTTGACAAGAAAGGATTAAATACATAGGAGTTAGGAGAGCTTAAATCTACTTGGGATCTGAGAAATGTACTTTTCTGCTCCAACTTTTCCTTTCTTCACTCGTCAAATTAACATAACTCACAATATTATCTGAGGACGAATGATAGTCACTCCTTCCTTGTGTTCAGTGTTTTCTATTTTACAAAGGGTGCTAAATACATTTCTCACTAGATTAGGTGGCAGATGGTCTCTGGAAAATGGAAGCAGTAAACAGAGGTAGTTTCATTTCGAAAGAAGACCAAAAGCTTAGAGGGGTCAGCTATCCTGTCAGAATATCAAAAGACAGTTGTGCTTTGCAGAAGCAGCGAGGCAATATATGCACAAAACCCCTCTCTCTCCCACCTGTCTTTCAGCCAGTTTTCTCCCCTGGAGGCAGCCACCAGCTTCTTGCGTAGCCTTCCCAAGATATCAAATGCACTCACTAGCACGCAGTTTACACATGTGGCTTCATACTACATGCACTGCTCTGCACCCCACTTCTCATGATATTTTGGAGATCATTCCATTTTTAATGGTTACATTGTATATTAGGTACAAATGGACCATATTTTATTAAACCAGCCTATTCTTAAAGGATGTTTAGGGGTTTTGTTTTGCTTGTTTCTGCAGACTTCTGCTGTTATAATGTTTCAATAAACAGCCTTGTAGAAACAACTCTGCAAGTTGTTTATATATATGTATATATATATATATAATTTTATATATATAGACATATATACTTATTCTATATATATATATATATACTTATGTTGTACTTATATACTTAAATAATTTTATACACACACACACACACAAACACACCATAAATTCCTATAAGGGAATTGCCAGACCTAAATGTATGTGAATTGGTAATTTCAGGACCTGTTGCCAAATTCTCCTCTTAAAAATACGTATTGATTAAAATTCCCAGCCTCAAAATATAGGAATGCCTATTTCCCCACTATTGCTAACACAATATTATCAAATTTTTAATCTTTGATAACCTAATAAGTGAAAAATAAGATCTCATGGTAGTTTCATTTGCCTTCCTTTTAATTATGAGATTTTTTTTCGAGGTTTAAAACATTTTTTCAAGGTTTAACAAACATCAATATTTCATTTTCTGAGCACTCTGTTTATATCCTCTCAGAGTTTTTTGGGTTTTGTTTGTTGTTGTTTTTGTAGTAGTTGTCCTTTTACTGATTGATTTTCGAGAATTCTTCTCACAATAGTGAAATTGGTCCTTAGTGCATAATCCAAATTGCATGTATTTTTCCTAATATGTCATTTGTCTTTTGACTTTTTTAATGACACTTTTTGCCTTACAGAATTGTCTAGTTTTAATAAATTAGTGAATTAATAATTTTTGGCTTACTTCATATTTATAAAAGTATTTATTAATACAAGATTATTTTAAAAAGAAGTTCCCTCATTTTCATCCAGTGCTATGATTTTATAGGTAAATTACTAATCCACTTGTTATTTATTTGATGTGAGATGGGAATCTTCCTTTGGTTTTTTGTTTTGTTTTGTTTTGTTTTTTTTAATGGCTACTAAGTGGTCCAAACTACATTAATGAATAATTCACCTTTTCCCCACAATTTTAAATGCCACTTCCACCATATATTAAATTCTTTTATAGAGAGTAGTGCTATTTTGTTTTGTTTTGTTTTTTAAAGATTTTATTTATTTATTTGACAGACAGAGATCAAAGTAGGCAGAGAGGCAGGCAGAGAGAAAGAGAATAAGGGAAGCAGGCTCCCTGCGGAGCAGAGAGCCGATGTGGGGCTGGATTCCAGGACCCCGAGATCATAACCTGAGCAGAAGGCAGAGGCTTTAACCCATTGAGCCACCCAGGCACCCTGAGAGTAGTGCTATGTTAAGGCTATTAAGTTTAGGGATCTAGAAAGTCCTCTGGGTCAATTTACCACAGCTGGTGTTAAAAATGACCTACTAATCCGCTTAGACGTGTAGGGCAAGGAACGCAGAAAAAGTAATGTGCAGGAAACAGTCAGAATGCCTAGCTGGAATTAAGATAGCAAATTGGGGCGGTGGGGGGGGCGGTACTGGGTGGCTCAGTGGCTTGAGCGTCTGACTTCTGGTTTCAGCTCAGGTTATAATGTCAGGTTATGATCTCTGGTGGTGTGATCAAGCCAAGTATGGGAGCTCGGGATTCTTTTCCGCTTCCTCTCCCTCTCTGCCCCTCCCTCTCTCTCTGCCCCTCCCTCCTGCGCACACCTGTGTGCACCTGCGCTCTGCCAAATAAATGAATAAATTAAAAAAAAAAAAGAAAATAGGAATAAAGAAAAGTTAAGATAAAAATATGAGGAGAGGGATGCCTGGGTGGTTCAGTGAGTTAAGCCACTGCCTTCAGCTCAGGTCATGATCCCAGCGTCCTGGGATCAAGTCCTGCATGGGGCACCTTGCTCGGTGGGGAGCCTGCTTCTCTCTCTGCCTCTGCCTGCCACTCTGCCTGCTTGGGTGCACACTCAGTCTCTTTCTCTCTCTCTCTGATAAACAAACAAACAAACAAACAAACAAATAAATGAAATCTTTAAAAAATGAGGAGAAAAAGTAGAGAAAATTCCATAACAAATGCTTTAATGATACAGAGGGTACTAGGAGACCTATTCCAGTTGCCCTCATTGATAAAGTCCAGACTCCACAATATGAACTCTCACACCTGTCTCATCTGGCCTCCGCCTACCCATCTAGCCCGGGGCATGTCCCCCTTAACTTTTCTTTCATATTTCAACTCACACATTATTTCCCCAGGTCTACTTCTAAGCTGGCCGAGACTGAGTCAGACATTCCTCTTAGGTCTCTCTGCAGGAGTGTGTACTTTAGAGTTTAGCAGTCTAGTTTCTTAATGCTTTCTCCTCTGCTGTGGATATTTTCCCTCACACCCCAGCTTTTGTAATTCTTTGTCCTGGTGACTAAATTTCTCTGTGTGTGTGTGTGTGTGTGTGTGTGTGTGTGTGTGTAAAGGAGGGAGAAGGAGAGAAATTTAGGCCTGATCTGTAATTAGCAACTGCTGCTTTTTTTTTTTTTTTTTTTTTTTTAGTATAGTATACGCACAATGTTGCACTAGTTTCAGGTAAGCAAAGTAATGACTCAGTTACTCTATAGGTGATGCTCTGCTCACAGTTTGTGCTTCTTATGAGAAAGGCTCAACCTATTCCAGCACAGCCTTCACATTCCAGCTTCTGCACCCACTACTAAACTCCCAAATACCATTTTCCATTGGGCCCACATGTACAACTGTCAGAATAGCACCAGGTCATACAGTGGTTTCCATCTCACCAAGCAGCAGACTGGGCCATAGTCTCCTTGAACAGCGGCTCATCCAAGGCCCTTCAAGGGCAGTGCTTGGCAAGTTACAGTCCAGGAGCCCAATCTGGCCCCCTGCCTGTCTTTCTAAATCAAGGTTTATTGGAACATACACCTACTGTGATAATAATAACTACACATACCAAATACTTATTCTTAGAACTGATTATTTCAACATTTTCCTTATATAGATAAGCTCAATTCTCTTCAGAATCTTTACAAATTATAAAAATCACAAAAAACTCTCTAAACTCTGAAAGGAAGACATCATGGCTATAGGAGATTACTCGTGTTCTGCAAATAAAATTACATTTTTATTCAGCTTCCAATTGTCTCTGCTGATGAGAGAATGCAAAGTAGTGGATAATCAAAAGTCATTTATATGTGTTTGGGGACCTTGTTCTATGATGAATTCAGTAGTAAATTTTCCTTCCTAATTGCATTTTGCCTAGAGTGGCACCAAAATGAGTTTGGATTGTCTGAGCATATGTTAACTGGGTGAAAAAGATGATAATCATTGTGCTGGACAGGAACAGAAGCTATTTAAATATGTTTTGGTTTTTTTTTTTTTTTGGTGTTTTATTTTATTTTATTTTTTTTAAATTTTTAATTTTTGATAAACATATATTTTTATCCCCAGGGGTACAGGTCTGTGAAAGCCAACGTTGGTGGCATCACAATTCCGGACTTCAGGCTCTATTACAAAGCTGTCATCATCAAGACAGCATGGTACTGGCACAAAAACAGATATTTAAATATGTTTTAAAATTTTACTTCATATAATGCTCAAAGCAGATAATTCACAAAGCAGAGAGGCAAGTGTCAACTGAGTATAAGAAATTTTTTTGTTCTACTGCATCATTATGATTTTTAATGTGGCATTATAGTTTTTATTTTCAATGTTTTCAAAAAGTCTTACCTACTTTAGTTGATAGGACTTTCATTAACTGTAAAATTTTAAACCACTTGAATAATTTCATGTTTCAATTACCATCTTCTTAAAATAGCTTAAGTGATGGCTAAAGCATTATTCATTCTATTCATAAGTCAATGCTGTTTAAATTCTGTTGTGAAATGTATTAAAAAAATTTTTAAGCATTTTTCCACGCTTCATATTTTTAGCTAGGCATGGTTTAAAGGCCAGGCAGAATATATGACTACAGTGAGCATTCTGAGAAAAATAACTTACCTAAACTAGATAAAGCAAACCTCTTTTACAGAAATCTGGTACCCTTACTGTTATTGGTGGTTGTGTACATTGAGATATTATTTCTGGAGGGCAGTTTTCCTAATTGTATAAAAATCTCTGAAATGTTTAGCATTTGACTCAATTACACTCTGAGGAATTATCTTGGGAAAATAATTAACACAAAAAAGATGTCATTGTAGCACTATTTATTATAGGGGGAAAAAATCTAAATTCCTAGCAATAATAGCATATCTATATCTTCAGAAATCATGTTTTCAGAGATTACTTCATGGCTTGACAAGATGGCTACAATATAATTATTAAATAAAATTAAACAAACACACACACACACACATACAGGCAGAGAATTCTCCCAGCTATCAATGAGGGTATGGGGAGTGGAGTTGGAGCTGAATGGGGGCATGTGGAAAAAAATTTGCCAGTGAGGGGTGCCTGGGTGGCTCAGTCACTTAGGTGTTTGACTCTTGATTTCAGCTCAGGTCATGATCTCAGGGTTGTGGGATCAAGTCCCACGTCAGGCTTCACACTTATTGTGGAGTCTTCTTGAGATTCTCTCTCTCCCTCTCTGCCTGTTCACACTCTTTCTAAATTAATTAATTAGGTAGGTAAGTAATTAAATAATCTTTAAAAAGAAGAAAATTTGCCAGTGATTATTAGATAATGGATAATTTTTGCTTCTCATTTTCAACTTTTACCATCACAAACTTCTGTAATGCATACATATAGCTTTTGTAAGAGTGAGTTTTATTTCAATACCTAGATGTTGGTTCCCAGAGCAGGTAGATTATGTATACAGCCCTCTTTGGAAAATGCTTTCTAAAAAGAGGCTATAAGACTAAAGTTTGTTTTATACCTACTATTTCTCATTAGCCAGTTTGTTATCATTGTTGCACTTCACAGCTTGGTCTATGATGTAGAAACTCTTTAGCAAGTTTGGGTAATTCCTTGGTGTTCAGTAGAAGGATTTATCTTCCTAGAGAAAAAATATTCTCCTTCTCTGTCAAGTCTCTCCAATGCTACCATCTACCTTCTCAACATAAATCCTTGGCTTCAGGATGCCTGGTGGCTCAATGGGTTAAGCCTCTGCCTTCGGCTCAGGTTATGATCTCAGGGTTCTGGGATGGAGCCCCACATCAGGCTCTCTGCTCAGCAGGGTGCCTGCTTCCCCCCCCACCTTCTCTCTGCCTGTGTCTCTGCCTACTTGTGATCTCTGTCTGTCAAATAAATAAAGGAAGTCTTCAAAAAATTAAATAAGTCCTTGGCTTAAAACCCACATTAGGTTCTAGGCTCCTTGCCTGGAGGCAGGAAGATCTGTTAGGGACTGCTGCAATAGTCTGGGCAAGAAATGACACAGCCCACATGTACCCTCTGCCTAGAATGATCTTCCCTTCATTTTTGCTCAACCAGATCCTCCCATCCTTCAAGTTTTGATTCAAATGACTTCTCCTCCATAAAATCCTCCTTGTGCCCATAACTGAAAATCATTTCATCTCCTTTTATTTTCATTTTTTACCTTTTTTGTATACACACACACACACACACACACACACACACACTTTTCATTTTGAAACAACCCAACTTACAGGGGGAAAAATGCAATTATAGTACAAAATTTTTTTCTTAAACTATTTGAGAGTAAGTTGCCAAGCTAATAATGCCCCATCACCCATGTAAACTTTAGTATTTCTTCCCAAAAAAAGACATTCTCTACAGATCCACAGTAGACCATCAAAATCAAAAAATTAGAATCAAAACATTAATACTATAATCCTCACTCCAGTAATGCTTTTTACAGTAAAAAGATCCTGTTTGGAATCAAGTGTTGCACTTTATTACCATGTCTCTTTAATCTCATTCACTCAGGAATAGTGTCTCAGTCTTAACTCTCATGACCTTGACCCTAGAAAATTATGATCCAGTAGAACATGCATCAGTTTGGATTTTTCTGGCATTTCCCCATGACTCGATCTAGGTTATGTGCATTCTTAGTAAAAATATCACAGAAGTTATGCTATTTTCCTATTAAATGGTACATGACTGCAATTTTCTCTCTTATTGGTTAGGTTTACATTGATCACTTGATTAAGATGATTTTTGCCAGTCTTCTCAACTCTTAAGTTACTCTTTGCTATGGAATTAATAATATTCTATGGTGATGTACTTTGAAACTTTTATTCATTCATGTATTTTTATCAGTATGAACTCACTGTTCATTTTATTCAATTAGCTATAATCCAATACTATCATTATTTATTTGAAGTTCAAACTGATACAGAATGGGTCAGTGGGAGACTGTTCAAAGTGGTTCTTTTGTTCTTTTACACCTCCTCATCATTCTTTGAGCATTTCCTTGTTTTGTGGTAGAAGATGCTCCATGCTCTTTTCTTTTTATTTATTTATTTTCAGCATAACAGTATCATTATTTTTTCACCACACCCAGTGCTCCATGCAATCTGCGCCCTCTATAATACCCACCACCTGGTACCCTGACCTCCCACTCCCCCGCCACTTCAAACCCCTCAGATTGTTTTTCAGAGTCCATAGTCTCTCATGGTTCACCTCCCCTTCCAATTTACTCCAACTCCCTTCTCTCTAGCTCCCCATGTCCTCCATGCTTTTTGTTATGCTCCACAAATGAGTGAAACCATATGATAATTGACTCTCTCTGCTTGACTTATTTTGCTCAGCATAATCTCTTCCAGTCCCGTCCATGTTGCTACAAAAGTTGGGTATTCATCCTTTCTGATGGAGGCATAATACTCCATAGTGTATATGGACCACATCTTCCTTATCCATTCATCCATTTCATGCTCTTTTTTTTTAATTTGTTTATTTATTTATTCTTTAGAAAGAATAAATAGAGGGGGAGGTACAAAGGAAGTGGGAGAGAGAATCTCAGGCAGACTCCCTGTCAAGTGCAGAGCCCAATGTGGTTCACGATCCCATGACCCTGAGATCATGACCTGAGTTGAAATCAAGAACTGGTCACTCAACCCACTGAGCCACTCAGCTTTATGTGTTTTCTAAGACTTTTTGCTATTGTTTTCTTTTCTTTTTTTTTAATATAATTTTTTATTTTTTATAAACATATATTTTTATCCCCAGGGGTACAGGTCTGTGAATTGCCAGGTTTACACACTTCACAGCACTCACCAAAACACATACCCTCCCCAATGTCCATAATACCACCCCCTTCTCCCAAACCCCCTCATGCTCTTTTATACTTTCCTTGTCCTAGACCTGGAATCATCCATTTCTACAAGGACTTCTGGCTCATTTAAGAATGTTATTTAGAAGACAAGGTCTCAGCCCTAGGAGCTCTTCCTGCTTTTGGAGTATCAGTGCTCCTAGGACCATGCAGTGTACAGAGATTATGAATCTTGGAATATGCATATGTGCACATACATGCAAATCTACACACATCTGAAAAATTGTGAGTTTTCACAATAACTCCACTTTTATTCCAGCTTCTTCCTTTCCATATTTGCAAGTCCTTTTTCCTCAGAAACCTGGCTCCCATGAACTTCAATATAATTACTTATTTAAATACTTCCTCTATGTGTAACCAGGCTCTCATCTTTGAAACTACCACCTCCCTCACATAGATGTCCTCCTTACTCTACTCAGACCATGACTACACATGGGTGTTCTTCCCACCCTGTTCCATCACAAAAGCCCATGCCAAATTACTCTACATACACCCTTCCCTGTATACCCTCTTCGGCTTGTTCTATCTCTAACATGCCAGTGCTGGGCCACTGGCTCCCATGTGAATGCCAGCTTTACCCTGCTTGGACTCCAATACCCATCCCAGGCTATCCTACATGTGTACTCTTTCACTCTGCCAGGCTGCCCCATACATGGGCATCTTCTCCACTCTCTTTACAAATAATAAAATTTTTAAGTTAAAGGAAAAGAGGTATTGGAAGAACTTTTAGCCTACGGACATTCTAATACCTTAAAGTCCTTAGCCTAACCCTGACTTCATTAGAATATGGGAAACATACTCAAGGAATAAGTATTCCTCCTTTTCTACCCAAAAGGCCAGTCATCAATATAATCATTTTAAAAGAGAAAGTGCAACTGTTTTTTTATTATTAAATATCACACACATGTAGGACATACTCATACTCCTTCAGTGTCACTTATTCCTCTGAAGATCAAAAATTGGAAAAATATAGAATAAAATTATTAGTATTTTTAATGAAAAGCACTGCCTACTGCATTCTGCTGCTAGAAAGATTCTTCTGATATAATGGGAATAATAGCAACAACCAACAGAGATACAAGGAAGATATTAGGGAAGACAGAAGGAAGGAGAGAGATGAGAAAATGAGAAAAGGTGGGAATAATGGAAGGTAGCAAGGAGAGAGACTG
Source organism: Mustela nigripes (assembly GCF_022355385.1). Classification (NCBI taxonomy): domain Eukaryota; kingdom Metazoa; phylum Chordata; class Mammalia; order Carnivora; family Mustelidae; genus Mustela; species Mustela nigripes. The sequence goes on from NC_081561.1 coordinate 107,054,329, forward strand.
AAAGAGGAGAGACCTAAGACAGAAAAGACAGAAGAGGGAGGCTAAATGGGAGACATGTGGAAATGGAATGGCAGGAGGTCATTCAGAAGAGTCTAGTTCGGCCACCAAATCCTATGATAAAGGGCTCTAATCCTGTAATCAGCCCCAAAACAGTGTCACTGTCAGAATGAAAACATATCCTCTACTCCAAGATTGCTGACAAGTAATTAAAAAAGTTACTTCATACACTTCACTAATAGACAACTGAATGAAACTGACATCTGGGATTTGGGTACAGCCAACTTCTGGATTTTATCTATTTGCTTAATGACACCTTTAAATGATTCCTATTTTGAGAGTCACTTTTGAAAATATTTGCAAATGGTGAGAAGGTTCTCAGTCAAAACATCAGCAAGGCAAAATATGGATACTATACGTATAGGTAGAACATCTGCAATTCTTAATATCACACCTGATTTTGCTGCTTTGATAAAGAAGCTACATATCCTGTAGATGATGATGTCATGTCTCAGATTCAATCCCCTACCAACCATCAGAAAGACATCTTGCCTAGTGTTGTGGTTCTTGTCAAAACTAGGGTATTAAACCATTCCTTTTTTTAAGTGTAACAGAAGATAAAATTGTTCTCTATTACACATTTGGTTGCCAGATTTCTAAAAAGTATTCTTTCAACACAATAAACCTTAAGGGAAAACTTTTAGAGAAGAGGAATACTCATTCTCAAAGTAACTCAATAGAGAGTTAATTCATGGTTTATGTTATTTGGCAGATATTTTCAGCTGAGGTAAATCTTTTTATATAATTTTAGCTGCTATTATAGATACTACTAAAAAGATCAATAGAGAACATTAGTTACATTCCCAACACCCATTTCTCTTTCTTCCTTCCTAATACAATCCTGATTTTATTTGGATAGTGCTGCCATCCCCTCCCCACCCCCAGCACCCACCCCAACCCAGTGACTGAGGGAAACAGACCTCACTGTCAAGCTGTTCCTGTTTCCTTGAAAGCAGTCAGTACATGGCATTGCTTTGGCCCCTGTTGTAAGGAGAGAAGTCACGTGGTCTACATTGGTCCAATTATAGTTGGGGGACAGGATTTTCTCTCATTTAGGGTGTGAACAAGAATGTATATTGCATCAGATCGTACTGGTAAGTATTTTATAACCGTAAGAGGAGCAAGTCTAAATTCAACACTGTCACACTGAGGATTACAGAGCAGAAAGATGGGAAGAATATGGATTCTTGATGACCATCATTGAATTACTGAGTCACCACCCTGACCAGAACTAATTCTACTTCTGAACTTTCTGTTATATAGGTTAAAAAAAAAAACAAAACTTTTTTACTATATAATTTTTTCTTGATTTGGGATTTTTTTATTTGCAGCCAAAAACATCCTAGTTGATAAAACCATGTTTGAAAGCTCCAGTATGAAATCCAGAATTGCAGGGAGACATTGAAGCCAACCTTACAGTGCTGGGAAGAGTGCTTTTATAGGTTAGAGTCAAGAGTTACAAGGCCTTCTCAGTTTCCCTGCAGAAAGAAGTCTGAAAATAGTTAGAAGCCCTGGAGAATTCTCTCACAGATTCCTTCTATTTAGGCAACTTTAAAACTTAAATATGTACTCATAGTCCTTTCTTTCCTGGCTTAGAGGATATCAGTAATACCAGCTTTGCAAAGGTAAACTTATTGATTTGAGGACAAAAGAAATGATGCTATATAAATTCAACCCAGAAGAGTCCTGAAAAATTCTGATATTCTTTGATAACAACCTACCTTTGAGTTACAGTTATTAAGCACTGGCTGCCATCAAAATCAAAATGTCAAAGTCAACTTAGGGCCCAAGATAACGTTCATGTTGCTATGACAACCTCTTTTTCAAGTTCAACATCAGATACCTTAATTTAGGCAGAGTTAATATTTACCTTGGGAGTTTGGGGGGATTTTTTATACAAATTAGATCTATTTCAATTATTTCCAGAAAAAAATCACTATTAGATTTTATGCAATCTTTTCCACAAATAAGTATTTTGTGATCAAAATCAATTTTCAGTTTAGGACGCCTGGGTGGCTCAGTCAGTTAAGCTAAGTGTCAGCCCTGGTCATGATTTCATGAGTCCTGGGACTGAGCCCCCTGTCAGGCTCCCTATTCAGCATTTCCCTGTGTCCCTCTCCCCCATGTTCTCTTTCACTTACTCTCTCTCTCTCTCAAATAAATGAATAAAATTTTTAAGGAAAATCAATTTTCCGTTTAGTAAAATAAATCCTATGCAGATTTGTTACATACATTCTTATATACTGTTCTGAGGAGAAAAATTCTATTTTCATCTAATTCATAAAGGAGTCATGACTCAAAAAGTTAAAATTATTGCTGGAGACTGAATAATAACTGTAGGTGGTCAGAGAAATTATCATGAAAAGGGAAAGTAGATAGAAGGAACAAAATAAAACATATTTTTGAAGTTTTGTCATGGTAAATCTAAGGCAGGACAGATACAAAGAAAGTGCCTGCTGGATAGGGCAAGTGGCTGTATATGCATTTGAATCCATTACAGTTTGTTGTGGGAGACACAACAAACACATAGGAAGCCACACAGGAAGCCCCTTTAAGATATTTGATGACAGTCTATTGTGGTGCATGTAGAAATTAGATGTGCATCTGTCAGTCAGGAAATTAAGACACAATCAAAAAGGGTAATTGAAGAAATTTTAAAAAAAGGAATGCAGACCCCTTCTCGACTTACAGTGGGGTTATGTCCAGATAAACCATTCCTAAATCAAAACTATCCTAAGTCAAAAATGCGCTTAATATACCTAGCTTACCCAACATCATAGCCTAGCTTAGCCTCCCTTAAACAGGCTCAGAACACTTGTGTTAACCTACAATTAGGCAAGCTCATCTAACATAAAACCTGTTTTATCCTAAAGTATTGAATACCTCATGTGATTGATTGAATGCTGTACTGAACATGAAAAACGGAATGGTTGTTCCCCTCGAGATCTTGTGGCTGGCTGGGGACTGTGGCTGCCACTGCTGCTGCATCAGGAGAGAGGACTGTACCACAGACCACTCATCCAGAAAAGACTAAAATTCAAAAATCGGAGTACAGTTTCTTGTAAATGAGTATCGCTTTTATGCCATCTTTAAATTGAAGAATGCTAAGTCCGGCCGTCATAAATCAGGGACCACCTATATTTACAAGAAAAGCAGACAGGATTAAGTGAAGCCACAGTGCTGATGAAGGAGCCTGGGACTGATGACAGTAAATGTTATTTACACTCCTAAACAGGAAGAGGCCAAAAGAGGGTGTTTTCTCGGAAACCAGACTAGTGAGACAAGTGTGCCTGACAGGAATGTGGAGAAAGGGGGATCCTCTTACACTGTTGGTGGGAATGCAAGTTGGTGCAGCCACTTTGGAGAACAGTGTGGCGATTCCTTAAGAAATTAAAAATAGAGCTTCCCTATGACCTTGCAATTGCATTACTGGGTATTTACCCCAAAGATACTGATGTAGTGAAAAGAAGGGCCATCTGTACCCCAATGTTTATAGCAGCAATGGCCACGGTTGCCAAACTGTGGAAAGAACAAAGATGCCCTTCAGCGGACGAATGGATAAGGAAGATGTGGTCCATATACACTATGGAGTATTATGCCTCCATCAGAATGGATGAATACCCAACTTTTGTAGCAACATGGATGGGACTGGAAGAGATTATGCTGAGTGAAATAAGTCAAGCAGAGTCAATTATCATATGGTTTCACTTATTTGCGGAGCATAACAACACGGAGGACATGGGGAGATGGAGAGGAGAAGGGAAATTGGAGGGGGAGATGAACCATGAGAGACTATGGACTCTGAAAAACAACCTGAGGGTTTTTGAGGCAGGGGATGGAAGGTTGGGGGAGTCAGGTGATGAGTATTGTGGAGGGCGTGCATTGCATGGAGCACTGGTTGTGGTGCAAAAACAATGAATTCTGTTACGCTGAAAAGAAAAAAAATAAAGTGTACCTGACAGGAGCTATGACCTTAGGTGAGGGGTGCAGAAACCCAAACCACAGCCCCACAGGGAAGAGGCCAGATAAATACACACACCATCCTCATGCTTTCCCCATCCTCTGATCTCCTTGTCAAAGACTTCTGTTGGCTAAATCCACACAAAACTGAGTGAAAATGAGCTAGATTACCTTGCCTGAAGAGGCCCCAAACAGAGTCAAGGGTGGAAAAGGAATCTGACAGAGCAAACAGACACCCCCAACACAGACACTGACCAAATAACACAGCTGGGACTCATTAAAAGACAGAGACATTTGGTTCTGTAACAACTTTGGTACACATTTGGGGCAAAGATGTATATTTTAGAATGCTTTTCATTTTTTTGATGTTAGTTTTTAGTCATTATACTTCATGTTGACAACTTTTGAATATAAACAAATACATATTTCACTATCATTAACTTTCTCACAGTAAATCCAAAACTTTTTCCCTCAGGCAAAAATACCCTTCTAGTTCCACAAACCTGGCAGTACTTCATTACTGTCAAAGAATGAAGTGTTTCTGTAAACTTAAGACAATTTGCTTTGACTCCATCTCCAATTTCTCCTATTTCTCTTTTGAGTTGTTATGAACATAAATTGTGTGTGGAGTGTGGGTAGGTATAGCTTACTGAGCTGACCAATGGAAAGTCCACATACACAGATGATCTCAAATGCCACCATCAGCTCATCAAGTCTGTCTTTTCAAGAACTTATTAAACAGGTTGTGTGGTACAAATGAAAAGTGTTCTGTGCTCTAGGTCGGGAGGCACTGGCCATAACCAGTCTCTTCATTAACAAGCTGTAGGACTCTGGCAAGTTCCTTCACAAGCTTCTCTATTATTTCCATCAAAGGTGTTGAGGCACAGAGTCTCTGATGTCACTTCCAGCTTTAAAATTCTGTGGTTCTCATGCACATCCCTAATTATCATGCCTAATGGGATCCATCGGTTTTGCTGCTTCTTGATTGCTTTAGTTTGAAAGGGCCTTTTCAAACTGACATAGAGAATGCTAAATATGCTATTTTAATTTAAAATTTAGATAAAGAAACTAGCAGATGACATTAAAACACAGCAAAGCCTCAGTGACTTTTTGAGTCTAACAATTACAGCTTCCCATGAACCTTAACATTTCCCTGAATTACAAAAATTATGTTTACCATTTCACAGGTAAATATTTACATGCCTAAGTAATGATTCCACAAAGCTATGAGAAATGAGAAGGATAAATTATGCTCTAAAGTAGAAATATACTTTGTAATTCAGCTCCATTGAAGACACTCTCATTAATATCCTTAATATCTTCTTCAGGCCCTAGAACAAAGGAAAGAGCTATTTATCCACTGTGGAGGCTGAAGTAGTCCATACAAGCTGCCAGATGGGTATTCAAAAACACTACTGTACTGTGTAAATTCCTGTGTATTTAATACCTACTATACACCATATTAAGTGTACCATGTATATTGTTTAATTCTCATACTTTTCCCTTGACATTGTTGCCACTTTTCTGGTCCCAGAAAAGTCAAGTAACTTAACCAGAGACAACAGCTAATAGGGGACAGAGCCAGGATTTGAACTTCATTCTTGTTACCCCAGTGTCTCTGGCAACATTGGCCAGACACATCCACTACATCTCAAGTAATTCATTGTTTTCAGGGATAATGAAACTGATCACTTAATTTTTCTTTCTCCCTTGAGTGATGTCTCTGCTCACTGAGCCCCTCTACATGTCCCTTCAGCAACATCCATCAATCCCTCAGGAATGAGAATGAAATGGGCTTGGCCTTAAATATCAGTGTTCTCAAGCTCTGGAAGAGGGAAAATTGACACATCAATGTAGCATGTCTTCAGGCATGAAAAGCCCTATCTCTCTCCTCTCTTCTTAATTATAAACCACTTTTTTTTTCATATGTATCTACCTCCTATCTCCTTCCATTATAATTACCCAATTGTCCCAACTCCAATTCTCTCTAGAAGACATCTACTTTCTAAATGTGCTTTAGGAAATTTTTTACCTTTACTGATCTTTGAGAAATAAAGAAAGATTGGAGGCAGTGTCCTAGACCACTGCCCTTCTATCTTAGACTGGATGTCCTGAAAATATCCTGAGATCAAGAATTGTGTGCGTAATGTTGGTTGGGGAGTGCTCTCAGGAGACACAGCTGCAAAGAAGTGAGAAAAGGACAGAGGGAATGAGGACCCAGAGATAGGTCAACCCTGGAAAGAGGTCTGGGAAGGAGTAGCATGGAATGCTTTACACTCTGTCAGACTGGTGGATCTAATTTGTGTCTTCAGTTTAATTTTCTATTTCTCTTCCAGACAAAGGTGGGTTATTTTTAGATTGATACATAGATATAAAATTTAGGTATATATGCATCATTTTCAGACAAAGGGTTTTTTAAGATTCTGAAGACCAGTCTGAAATCTAACTGTGCAGAATTTAAAAGATCCTAAGCTTTCTCTCCTGGGAAAATAAATGGAATAAAGAAAAGATTATGAAATATGAAAGTTCTAAAAATAATAGTCTGAACTGGGTAATTTGAATGAAAGCCAATCAAATCTGTATGGAATATAGCATATTACTGATTCATTATCAGATCACATAATTTAATTATATTCTACTTACCATGCAGTTTTCACACCCTAAACCTCCCCTTGTGAAGTCTATGTTATCTGATAGAGAAAGCAGAAAGAGAAAGAAAGAGGCTATGCAAAAGAAAAGCTTAGTTAAGGATGGCAGAGTGCATTGCAAATTCAGAAACATCTTTAATATTAAAAGAAATGATGCAAATTCTTCTTTTGTTTTCTATGGATAGCCAGGTTTGATTATCTTAAACTATTGGTAAGAATACTTTTCCTTTTTTATCTTTCCTGGACGTGAGCCATTTACAATTTGTAACACAGAGAACCATTTTTCAGATCTAACTTAACATGTAACTCCTTGTTGTTTCAATTGAATTTAGCAAAACCCAGAAAGAAAACTCCTTCCTAAAACATAATTAATTTCTACATGTTGATTTAAGAGCTGCTGATTTAGAAACATACATATCCCTATTGCTAGATTCTTCCAGTCAGACTTGAAAGATAGTCTTCCAAATATGTATATATCTCAAGATCTAGAATAAGGTTTTAGTGACTGAAAGATTTTGAGGAAAACATAAAGCTCTCGTTTAAAAGTATAAGTCAAGGGATGCCTGGGTGGCTCAGTGGGTTAAGCACCTGCCTTTGGCTCAGGTCATGATCCCAGGGTCCTGGGATGGAGTCCTGCATCAGGCTCCTGCTCAGCAGGGAGTCTGCTCTACTCTCTGCCTGCCATGCCCCCTGCTTGTGCATTCTCTCTCTCTCTGACAAATAAGTAAATAAAATCTTTGAAATAAATAAAGTATCAAGACAAATACATGTATTTGCCTTGATCTTGATATTTGACTCTACTGTGGTGTGATATTTAACTATACTATTAGTAGTATAATCTATGCTGAAAACAATTATGTACCTTTCTCCTAATATACCTTCATTATATATATATATAATGAATATGCAAATAATGCTGATAGATCAATCTGATGAAATAAATTAATAACTCAATAAACAATTAAGGTTTACATGTATGTATATATTTTAAACATTTCTTAGAAATTACGGTGTCCTGGGAATTATATAAAATGTACTTTTAAGTCTGTCTCTAAAGGAGACACAATTAATATTTCATTTTAGATAAATTATGCTAGGAACAGGATATAAACTTGTGGAAAGTATAGTTTTTTATTTGTTTATTTACACAGTATCACCCAACAGGTGCAACAGTAATGGCACAAAGTGTGCTCATAACTATATGCTGAATTAACAAATTAGGAAAGGTTAGTGAGGAACCACAAGACAATACTAAGAACAAGGAATGGTCCTGGCCATTCAATGACTATACTTTAGCTTAGAAAGAGAACAAGCAGATATTTAAAGCAAGGGGAGTTCAATCCAGGTTTGGGTTAACATTAAAACACTATTGACATCTGTCCAAATTCTATTCACAATCTTGGGCTCTTACATAAATGTTCTGAATTTTTTTAAAATAGCATAACGGGCATAAGCCCAGAACCATGACAGCTTTGTTTCAACAGAGAGCTAAGAGATGGCCTGTTTATGAAATATCTTTACCATGAATTATTCGTGCTGGGAAATCAACAAAATACTTACTAATTCAACTGTAATGCTTAACTGTGTTATTTGACCAAGAGATTGAAATGATCCTGGAAAAGCCAGGAGAGAAGTGAGAACTTGGCAAGAAATATGACCTCATGGAATCACATAAAAACCTTAAATACTCCATTATCATCACTATTATATAATATGCTTTAAACTTTATAAAGCAAATTGGTACATATTATCTAAATTGATGAGCATGACAACCTTATGAATCAGGTAACAGTACTGAATCATGTCATGTTGAAAGTTTGGGAATACTAATGCCAATCTTTTGCAACTTAACCAGTTGAGAGTAATAATGATAATCATGATCATACTAATCAAAGTTAGTACCTAAATATGACTTGTTTATGTGCCAACTGTGACCTACATGACTTTACATGTTAGCTCAATTCCTCCTCCAACCATCACAAGTCTCCAAATGGGAAATGAGGCATGTTGGTTGGCAAATTCACTTTCCACCTGCTTAAAAAAAAAAAAAATGTATTTTTCGGTCCCTCTCTCCTGCACTGAAGATAACCTGGGAATAACCATGCTGACTTTTCCACCCAGTGTCATGCTATAAAGCTAGAACAGAGAGAACTGAGGTGTTCTCAGGTTATGTGGTCTGATGATCTGATCTGTGTACTGACAGCCTGAGGATGTGAGCACTAGCCTTCCCTGCTCCCAGGCAGAACTGTGAGCAGAGGGAGGGGTGGGCACAAAATGTCAGGCTTTCCCCAATCTCACACTCTCTCTCAAGTTTCTTCAGTAGGTGGAAAATTGTTACTGAAAATGCTGCTGCTATCTCCTGGGAAGTAAGGCAGACCTCCCCCATGCCTCCATGGGAAACTGAAGGCAAGAAAATGAGTGTTCCAGTCCATCCTTCTCCCAGCACCTCCAACAGCCAAATGAGGGAAACTTAAGGACTATGTAGGTTTAATTTTTTCTTCAAAGGCAAGGAGCTGGCAAGCAGCAAAGACAAGCCTTGAGCCCTAGCACTCTGACCACAGAGTGCACATCATATTTATTCTACATTACACTAGAAACCTTGCCCTCCAATAAGCTTGATGAATGCTGAAAGGCAAACATTCTAGAACTCAAACCCTTGAATGCTCTTCTGGAAGTGCTTTCATGTCCTAACCAGATTCTCTTTTATCCATAATTTCTTTTTTTTAATGGTTCTTAAGATCTTTATTAATAACCTTATAATTTATGTTAATTATTCCTATCAGAAGTACTAAGTTACTTTTCCCCTTTATTTTTTTTTTAATTTTTATTTATTTTTTAAATTTCTTTTCAGTGTTCCAGAATTCATTGCTTATGCACCACACCCAGTTCTCCATGCAATATGTACCCTCTATAATACCCACCACCAGGCTCACCCAACCTCCCACCCACCTCCCCATAATTTCATGTCAAATGTTTGAAAACATATCATTCAAGCCAAGTTAAGGATGTAATAAACAACAAAAAGAAAAGGAAAAAATCATAATTATACTCCACCTCACAACAGCATATTTAAAATTTTACTCACTTGACTTTGATGTATTTCTGTTACCCAATAAGTACTCATTATGTTGTGTAACAAGGTAAGACATCCTCTGTTCATAGAGTTAACAGTTGGGCCAAAAGCACTAATATTTTGCTTTAATGAATATCAGACTCAAGAACAGATATTGTATTATTCTCTTATTTGTATTTTCTCACCAGTCTTCATTCAACAGGTACCCCAATATGGAGTTGCTTGTTAGTTTACTTTTCACTGAATATAGACACATAATTAAAATGTGCTGGGCCATAAAGTGTTCACTTACTGTTTATCAACAGCTCAAATTGCAGAACATGAATACATTTGACGGCAATTTGTGAAAAATGACTCAGAGTCTTGAACTTCCTAGTGGGAGTAGAATTATATCACCCTCCAGGCTAAAAGACAATTTTATGTTTTAAATGCATGTATTTTGTAACCACTACTGTTGTTATTTACTATTTGTGCTATTATGGAGAAGGGAAGAAAGTTGTGTCACTTCCTAGCTGTGATTTTTATAAACAATAAAAAAGTAGCAGGAAGGGTCAAAATTCTATCAGTTTTCAGATAAGAGCTTCAATTCATAAGCATGGTGACTGAAAGAATTGGTTTTTTCTCTAAGCAGAACTGTAACTGAAATTAGATTGAATCAAGACAATTGTCCTCAAGACTTTTTGCTGCCCTTTGGAAGGATAATGATTTATTTTTTTATTCCTAGGAAAATAAAAAATCTTAGCTTTCTGGGTACCAATCTAGGCTAGTTGCTAGTGAATGATCACTAGTCAATCATAATTCTCTTCTTCTGAGTCTAGACACCACCTCTGAATTCTCAGCCCAGCACTCCATTGCTCAGGACCCATAAGTTGGAGTTTATATGAGGTGAAACTATTTGCCTTTTCTATTACAGTTGAAGTACCTCACCTGTAGCAGTTTAAAAAGAACAAAATAAATATAATCCTATAATATTAATAGAGATATCAGTGCTCTTTCAAATTTTGATTAGTGCCACTAATCCCTGTAGACTCCTTCAATACTTTGCAGGAAAATAGTGAAATCTAATTAACTATATTCTAAAAGGACTGTAGCTGATAATAGCTTAACAACTAAGAGGGTTCATCAAGGTAAAAAGAAACATAACAAAGTTCCCTATTGAGCATTTGAAAAATAGTACTAGTATAATCAAGGAACTGATTTTTATTGTAATTTAATTTTAACTTAAATAGTCATCAGTGGCTGCCATATTGGATAGCAGAGGTATATTGAATCTTGTTTTACCTTCACAATAATCTGGCAAAGCTGTTCTTCTCCACTAAAAAGAGAAGGAAGTACAGACATATTAAGTGACTTGCCAACATTACATAACTGGAAGGTGACCAAAATTGTACATGAATCCAGTTCTCAACTGGATTCCAAGTTCTCAACTTTGGGAATCCAAGTTCTCAACTCTTTTTATGGTACCTTGTCAAGATTGAATCAAGAGGGGACCACCCCCCCAAAATAGTGACCCACTAAAAACTCTCAATAGGAAGTACACTACAAAGAACTAACTGTCAAAAATCTGACAATCTACTTGCAAGCTAACAAATAAGCATGCCACAGTTTCATGAAAGCCATCAGAAGACAGGAGATTCCTGAATTAGAGAGTAAGGATTTTATTATAGCAACAGCAGTAGCCAGGGTATTAGCATTTTCTTGTACCAATTTCCCAAGCCCAAACCACACAGTGATGAAAAAATGTCAGATGACTCTTGCACATGCAGTGAGTGGATTACGGGTTGCATACTGAGCTTAGGGAACCCAAATATTTTATAATGGTCAGTAAGCATCCTACCTATTACCCCAAAAAGAGACATTATCTTTATCATACTAAACAATAAGCATGCCTCTCTTTCCCAATCTCTACCTTTCAAGATTATTCTCTATGCAAATATCCTTGAAATAGATAGTCTGGAACACAGGCAATCCCGAGACTTGCATAAACATGAGAGACCACACACCACCCATGACAAGTGACAAACTGGGAGAAAAATAGCAAAGAAAAGGGAGAGCTATCTAAATAGCAACATCAGAGTCACAGTGTGCAGATAAATGTGTGTGTTTGATAGAAAGATTATGTGTCCAAAGTTATAAACAGAAAATAAATATTGAAACAAGAAAATTAAGGTGAAAGTAAATTTGGAAAATAGCAGTGTGATATAAATGTCAGGAAACGTTGTCATTTTTATCGGGCATCAGTAGTACATTTATAAATGTAATTTCCTCAAAACTAGAGGTTACTTCACTCTCAGAACTGAGTTGTAAATATTCGCAAGTACCCCTCTTCCAGTCACCAAAAAATTGTAGCATAAAAATCATAGAATGTTAGACCTGGAAGAGGCTCAGAAATAATGAAGTCCTAATTACACAGGCAGGGAAACTGAGACCCACAGGCATAGAATGTCTTTTTCAGGGCCACACAACCAACCAACTATATACCTGAGATGCATTCACAGATGTCTCTGTTCTTGACCCCTTCACTTCATTACAACACCCTATCTCTTATTTCCACCTTGAAGTGGATTGAGCCCCCCCCAAAAAATACCTGAAACCTCGCTCTTGTAGAATATACCCTTGGAACTAGTTGAAGCAGAGCCAAGTAGTCAGAGCTAGCAATGTTTCTCCAGGCGGAAGCCCAGTAGGATACCTTAGCCCTACACATAGCTTAAATGCTCATTGCCTTGGGTCTGCCACAAAGGCACATTACATTGCAGAAGAGTTAAAAAAAAAAAAAATGTGTGTGCATAGCACAGGAAGGAGACCAGATCTTCTCTAAGGAGTTGAGTGGTATCATTAAAGCTAGGTCAAAAAAAAATTCATTTCATTTTTTTAAATATGGTAATATAACCTCGAGCACCAGCTCACTTCAATGACAGGCACTTCATAAAGTTCATTTTTATTATTCTCAGCTGAAAAGTAAATAACACTTCTACAGGTGTCCTTCATATTAAAAGGCTTTATTTGCTGGCAATAGAGACTCTCTATTGACTAAAACCTTATCTATACTTCACAGAGCAGATTGTTTTTCCCCAGCACCTTTCAGAGAGGTATAGCCAGTCCATTCTGGACAAAGGAAAACACTGTGATAAAAGAGATGATGCAACACTAGCTAACTGAAAGAGCCCTCAATAGCCTAACCTTTAACAATTTGAGCAAAATCAAATAATGCAGTTTTTGATTATAACCAAAAGAATAAATATTCATGAGTCCATATAGAAAAACAGAAATGTAAATAAACATCAACAGCACTTTTATAAAGATAATTTTCCCCAAAGTGGAGTCTACTGTTTCCTTGGGACTGAATCATAAATGTTTAGACGCATATAAATATAAATCACTGAATAAGTAAATAATAGAGGACAGACAAATCTTCCTCACAGAAGAATTCTGAGTAATATATATACATATTCCCACCTCCAGGAGGTGGAACTTTTATTTGCCTTTCTTTGAAGGTGGGCTACACTTAGGGAGTCACTTTCAAAACACAGAGAAGGGAAAGGGAAAAATAGTCCCTTTGCTCTAGAGAGTCCTGACAAGAGCTGCCTTAACCAAGTGATGAAGGTTAACATTGGCAGTGATGTCACATGGATATAATGTACTCTGATATGAGGGAATGAGAAGGGCACTTTGATTCCATAGTATTCTTTGCAAGTCTTATAACTCCAGTCTACTCATGAGAAAAACATCAGACAAACCAAGATCAGGAAACATTCTACAAAATATTTACCCTGTATTCCCCAAGACCGTCGAGGTCATGAAAAACACCCAGAATGAGAAATTGTCACAGACCAGAGGAGACTGGGAAAATGTGACAACTAACTAAACTAACTACAATGTGGCATCCTGCAATGAAACAGAAAGAAAGTATTAATGAGAAAGCTGGTTAAATCCAAATAAGTTCTGGAGTTTAGTTAATAGTGATGAATAATGTTGCTTACTTAGTTTTGATAAATATACTCCATAATGTAAGATGTTAACAATGGGTAAAGGTAAGTGGTGGATATACTCTCTGTACCATCTTCACAACTTCCCTATAAATTTAAAATTATACCAAAACGAAAAGTTTATTTTAAAAAATACATGGTACAAATTCATCTCATTGTGTTCTCCTACCTCGAGCTCGGCAGAATTCTATAGCTAATGCATTGCCCAATCCAAGAAGCGCAGTTAAAGAAGGCTTAGGGAAGCTCAATGAGTTCAAAAGTTAGGGAGGGAGTGGAACAGCACATTTCACAATCAAAAGGAAAAGTAATGTTCTTCGCTGAATAATCTGAGTATTATTTGTGTAATAATCTGAGAAGCAGAATATTTTCTGACCATAACAAAAATTGAGGCTCTTCTTTATAGGTCAGGAAAAGTAATAAGATAAAAACCCAAACCAATAAACTAACCAGATTTCAAAGAAACAAAAGTGTGCTGAATATCCAATAATGTCTGTGTATAATAGTATAAAAAACTCAAATTAAAAACATAACTTTTAGACAAACACTTCAAATTTGAGAAATTTCTAAAAAAATTTTGAGAAATTTCTCTAAATTGTATTTATAAGTTATCTAGGATAAATTATAATACTATCTGATATTTATATTATCATTTCCAAGGTAGTGAAACCATTTTGCCTATAAATTGTATTTCCTTCTTGCCACCCAGTTCTCTAAATTACTTCCTTTTCCCACTTGGGCCATCCTCAGCTTTCAATCATGAGGGTTTCAGTCCCAACCCAAACTCCCCAACCTGTGCTCCCACTCCCAAGTCCCAACTAAATCCTATCTCTTGCATTTGACACACTTTTGGATTCATCTTCTAAATAATAATCCCTTCAAAATGACTGTGAGTGGATGGATGAATAACTGGGCTCTTTCCATATTCTGGCTATTGTGGACATTACTGCTGTAAAAATTGAGGTCCATCAACAGATGAATAGGTAAAGAAGATGTGGTGTATATATATATACAATGGAACATGACTCAGCCACCAAAAGAAAGAAAGAAAGAAAGAAAGAAAGAAAGAAAGAAAGAAAGAAAGAAAGAAAGAAAGAAAGAAAGAAA
>NC_081561.1:107069166-107098032 GCF_022355385.1 Mustela nigripes
TTTTATCATTTGCAATGATGTGGATAGACCTAGAGGGTATTATGCTAAGCAAAACAATGTCAGTCAGAGAAAGACAATTACCATATACTCATATGTGGAATTTAAGAAACAAACAAATGAACTTAGAGGAATGGAGGGAAAAATAAAATAAGACCAAAAAATGGGGAGATAAACCATAAGAGACTCTTAGCAATAGGAAACAAACTGAGGGTTGCTGGAGAGGAGGTGGATGAAGGGTTGGGGTAAGTGGGTGATGGGCGTTAAGGAGGACATTTGATGTAATGAGCATTGGATGGTATATGAAACTGAGGAACCACTAAACTCTACCTCTGAAATGAATACTACGTTATATGTTAACTGATTGTTAAATTAAAAAATTATTGTGAATGAAGGGAAGTGACTTAATGGGTTAAAAAATGTTTATGTCTGGGGCACCTGGGTGTCTCAGTGGGTTAAGTCTCTGGTCATGAGCTCAGGTCATGATCTCAGGGTCCTGGGATTGAGCCCCCGCATCAAACTCTCTGTTCAGCAGGGAGCCTGCTTCCTCCTCTCTCTCTCTCTGCCTGTCTCTCTGCCTACTTGTGATCTCTGTCAAATATATAAATAAAATCCTTTTTTTTAAAGGCATATGTCTGCTTTCCATATAAATTTATGTATATGAGGAAAACTACCTTGCTCTTTTTCTCCTCATCTTTGCATAGAAACATACAATCCTGTTTACAAAAGATGCAAGAAAGGTATGGGCATAACTTATAATACATGTGGTATGAATTTTTTAAAGAGATCCCTTTAAGTTGAATTCAACTATGATTGTTTATAAAGAAACTATGTTAGGGAAACTGACAAATGCATAATATTTTGATCAATATATATGAGGCTTACATTTTGGTTCATCAATTTCATTGCTGAAGAATACATTTACTTTTTAATATTTATTTATTTTAGAGATAGTGCATGCACCAGCTGGTGGGAGGGGCAGAGGGAGAGGAAAACAGACAGACTCCCCACAGAGCAAGGAGCCTGATGAAGGGGCTCCATCCCAGGGCCCTGAGATCATGACCAGAGCCAAAATCAAGAATCGGACGCTGAACTGACCTGGACAGCCCAGCTGAAGAATACATTTTAAAGGGATAGATTAAATATTCAAGAAAAAAAACACAAGTAAATACCTCTTAGTTCAATATGAAGATAACAAATCCATTAGTATATCTACATATAAACATGCTCAACAAACAGTAGACTGAACAAATGTTTATTGAGTACCTCATAGGTGTCAGGAAATGTTCCAACACTTTGGTAAATGCTGTCTCATTTCACTTTTTCTATAAATATGGAGGATCAATATAATTATCCTCACTTTTCAAATTGTAAAACCAAGCATCCAATGATTAAATCACCCAAGGGTATATTACTTATGGTAAGTAATTAGTTCCTTTAACTGATAAACCCCAAAATATCAGTGGTTTAACACAATAAAATGTCACTTCTCATTTATATCATTGTCTAATGGAAGTCAGAAGAGTTGTACTCTGCCCCACCTGGTCATTCAGAGCCACCCCCCCCCAAGTTATTTCCATCTATCCACTGGTAGGTGGAAATTGAGAGTAAGGATAGTACATTAAAAGTTTTTGTAGACCAAACCTAGACATGGCACATACCATTTGTGCTTGCATTCCATTCCCCAAAAATGATCCCTTTTCTGTTAATAGGGAAAGAATGAATGCTTTCAGAAGCATTTCCCAAGCTTTCCTAAGATAGGAAATAAGCTAAAACAGTATGCTCTCACTACTAATAATCATCATAGAACTGGAAGGTCTACCTATTTCAATAAGATAAGAAAAGCTATAGAGACAAGCAAGAAGAAAGGAAAGTGTTCCTGTTTGCAAATGACATGATCATCTATGTAGAAAACTGTAGAGTCTACCCAAAATGTCCTATAACTAATAGGTGATTTAAACAAGATCAAAACACAAAATCAACCACTTTTCTGTATCTTAAAAATAAACATACAAAACTGAAATTAAAAACACAATGCCATTTACAATCACTCCAAAAAAAAAAAAAATGAATAAGACACTTAAGTATAAATCTACCATCACACGTGCAGGACTTGTATGCTGAAAAATCACAAAATGCTAAAGAAATAAACAAAAGGAGACTTGAATAAATATAAAGTAAATACAAAAAAGTAGAATTAAAAGCAAGAACATCAATAATTACATTATGGCAGATAATTTAAACATCCTAACTAAAATGCAGAGAAAGTCAGATTGGACAAAAATGCAAGACACAACTAGAGGCTGTCCATCAGAAACCCATTTAATATAAAAACAGGGGTGCCTGGGTGGCTCTGTGGGTTAAAGCCTCTGCCTTCGGCTCAGGCCATGATCCCATGGTCCTGGGTTCGAGCCCCACTTCGGGCTCTCTGCTCCTTGGGGAGTCTGCTTCCTCCTCTCTCTCTGCCTGCCTCTCTGCCTACTTGTGATCTCTCTCTGTCAAATAAATAAAATCTTTAAAAATAAATAAATAAAAATTAAAAAATAATAAAAACATAGGCTAAAAGGAAAAGGAAGAAAGATATACCATGCAAACATCAGTTAAAAGAAAGCTGGAGTGGTTATATTAATATCATACAAAGTAAACATCAGAACATAGAATATCAGGGACACAGAGATAATACACAATGACATAAAAGTCAATTCATCAAGAAGACATAGCAATTCTAAATGAGTATACATCTATTAACTGAGTTTCAAAATACATGACTCAAAAATTGACCTAACCAAAGGAGGAGATTGACATATCGAAAATTATGGAGATTTTAACTCCCTTCTCTCAACAATTGGTAGAATGAGTTGATAAAATTATTGATAAAGGTATAGAAAACTTGAACAATACTGTCATGCAAGTTACATGAAACAATGACAGAAAACACATTCTCTTTAATCATATGTGTAATATCACCAAGATAGACTACAAGCAGAGCCATAAAATAAGTTCTAATAAATTTCAAATTATCGAAGTCATAAGACTCTGTTTTGTGAGCCTGGGTATGATGATACTAAAAGTCAGTTTTAAAAGAATACATGAAATTCTTAAATATTTTTGAAGTTAAGAAATGGACTCCTAAATGTAAAGTGAAAGAAGAAATCATGAAAGTATTAGAAAATATTTCTGACTGAATAATTAAAATACAAATATTAAAATTTGCAGAATGCAGTTAAAATACTGCTTAGAGCAAAATTTATAATTCTAAATACTTCTGTTGTTGGTAAAAAAAAAAAAAGTTTTAAACTAATTATCTTACCTTCTACATTAAGAGACTAGAAAAAGAAGACTGAGTTAAACCAAAGTAAACAAAGGAAGGAAATAATGAATATAAAAGCTGAAAGTAATTAAATAAAAAATAGATAATAGATGAAATCAAGTCATTCAAAAACTAATCCTTTGTAAATATTAATAATATTTTAAAATCCTTACCTAGACTGATCAAGGAAAAAATAAAATTACCAATATCAAGAATGAAAGAGAGAGGAGAGGAGTCAAAATGGAGAGGAGTAGCAAACTGAGATGACATCAAGTTGCAAGAGTTCAGCTAGATAGTTATCAAACCATTCTGAACACCTACAATCCCAAACGGAGATTGAAGAGAAGAGCAACAATTCTAGAAACAGAAAATCTACCACTTTCTTAAAGGTAGGATGTGCAGAGAAGTGAATCTGAAGTAACGGGAAGACAGACCATGGGAAGAAGATGCTGGCTTCTGGCAAGTGGTGGAGCAACAGAGCAAAAAATTTGAACTTTTAAAAGTCTGCTCTACTGAGGGACATCACTCCAGAGACCAAGTGAGGGTGAAGCACTTGTGAGGACAGTGTGGTCTCAGGTCCCACGGGGTCACAGAAGGGTCAAGGGTGTCTGAGTGTAGTAGAGCTCACAGGTATCAGAGCAGGGAAGCCGGCAACAGAGACGGAGCTGAGGAGTGAGTTCTCAGCTTGGGGTTACCTTAAACTGTGATCTGCAGTACAGTCGGGCCACTGCTCTTTGAGCAGGAACCCTACAAGTGGTCAATCCATGGAGGCACCCTGGAAGAGCAGCAGGGATTGGCTGGGTTTGGAGACTCCAAACGGGGGTGTGTGTGCCCGAGACAGAAACGCTCTGTCACAGGGCGGATGAGTTCAGAGCATGGCTGAAGACAAGGGAGACGGGAGTAATTGAGAGCTTTTCTCCAAGGGCGCACTGAGGAGTGGGGTCCCAAGCTCTTGGATCCTCCGCTGGAGATTGGGAGGCGGCCATTTTGATTCCTGTCCTCCAGAGCTCTACGGAAAGCATTCAGGGAACAAAAGCTCCCAAGAGCAAAACAAAGCAGGTTATTTAGCCCAGCCCCTGGCAAGGGTGGCACAATTCCTCCTTGGACAAAAACACTTAATAATCACTACAACAGACCCAGGCCCTTCCCACAGAAGATCAGCAAAAATAGCCAGCCAAGACCAAGCTTACTGATCAAGGAGAACAGCAGAATACCAGAGGAAGAGAATGCAAAGCATGGAATTCTTGGCTTTCTCCCCATGATTCTTTAGTTTTGCAAAGATAATTAGTTTTTTTTAACTTTTATTTTTTTCTTATTCTAATATTTTTAACGTTTCCTCTTTCCTCTTTTAACGTTTTTTAACTAGTTTATCTTAACAATAACTTTCAAAAAAATATTTTTAAACCTTCATTATTACAGTCATATTTTATCCTTCACTGTATCTACCTTTATTTTTTTGTGTAAATATATGGATTTTTCTTCTAAAAAATTTTTGGGATTTAATTTCTTCTAATAGATCAAAATATACCCAAAATCTAGCACAGGGCTTTGTTCTAGTCTCCAGCCTGAGCAAATTCTGTCCACTTTCTTTTTCTTTCTTTCCCCAAACACTTATCTTATCAATTCTTTTTTTATAAATTTTTAAATTTTCATCTTTACAGTCATATTGCATCCCTTTGTCATGTTTACCCTTATTTTTGTATATATATATTAGTTTTTCTTTCTTTAAAGTTGTGGAAGGTGGTTTCTTCTAAAAGACCAAAATACACCAAAAATCAAGTGAGTGGCTCTGTTCTATTCACCAGTCTAATATATATATATTTTTTTAATTTTTTTTAAACTTCTCTTTACCTCTTTTCTTCTCCCCCCCAGTTTGGGTTCTCTTCTGACTTGGTTTTTATACATTTTTCTGAGGTCTTTGGAACCTTTTAGTATTTTATCCTCTCATTCATATATTCTTATCTGGATAAAATGACAAGATGGAAAAACTAACCACACACACACACACACACACACACACACAAAAGAACAAGAGGCAGTACCAAAGGTTAGGGACCTAATCAATATGGACATTGGTAATATGTCAGGTCTAGAGTTCAGAATGATGATTCTCAAGGTCCCAGCTGGGCTCAAAAAGGGCATGGAAGATACTAGATAAATGCTGTCTGGAGAAATAAAAGCCCTTTTTGGAGAAATAAAAGAACTAAAATATAACCAAGCTGAAATCAAAAAAGCTATTAATGACATGCAATCAAAAATGGAGGCTCTTACAGCTAGGATAAATGAGGCAGAAGAGAGAATTATTGATATAGAAGACCAAATGATGAAGAATAAAGAAGCTGAGCAAAAGAGAGACAAACAACTACTGGACCACAAGGGGAGAATTTGAGAGATAAATGATACCATAATATGAAACAATATTAGAATAATTGGGATTCCAGAAGAAGAAAAAAGAGAGAGGGGAACAGAAGGTATATTGGAGCAAATTATTGTAGAGAATTTCCCTAACATGGCAAAGGAAACAAGCATCAAAATCCAGGAGGCATAGAGAACCCCCCTCAAAATCAATAAAAATAGGTCCACACCCCACATCTAATAGTAAAATTTAAAAGTCTTAGTGGTAAAGAGAAAATCCTGAAAGCAACTCTGTAACATATAATGGTAAAAGTATTAGATTGGCAGCAGACCTATCCACAGAGACCTGGCAGGCAAGAAAGAACTAGCATGATATATTCAGAGCATTAAATGAGAAAAACATGCAGCCAAGAATACTCTGTCCAGCTAGGATATCATTGAAAATAGAAGGAGAGATAAAAAGCTTCCAAGACAAACAAAAACTAAAAGAATTTGTAAACACCAAACCAGCCCTATAGGAAATATTGAAAGGGGTCCTCAAAGCAAAGAGAGAGCCTAAAAGTTACAGATCAGAAAGGAACAGAGATAATATACAGCAACAGTCACCTTACAGGAATACAAAGGCACTGAATTCATATCTTTCAATAGTTACCCTGAATGTAAATGGGTTAAATGCCCCATTAAAAAAAATCAATATGCCGTTTACAAGAAATTCATTTTAGACCCAAAGATTCCTCCAGATTTAAAGTGAGGGGGTGGAAAACAATTTACCACACTAATGGGCATCAAAAGAAAGCTGGGATAGTTGAGCTGGATAAAGCAATCCTTATATCAGACAAATTAGATTTTAAGCCAAAGACTATTTTATGAGATGGGGAAGGACACTATATCATACTCAAAGGATCTGTCCAACAAGAGGATCTAACAATTTTAAATATCTATGCCCCTAACATGAAAGCAGCCAACTATATAAACCAATTAACAACAAAATCAAAGAAACACATTGACAATAATACAATAATAGTAGGGAACTTTAACACACCCCTCACTGAAATGGACAGCTCATCCAAGCAAAAGATCAACAAGGAAATAAAGGCCTTAAATGACACACTGGACCAGATGGATATCACAGATATATTCAGAACATTCCATCCCAAAGCAACAGAATACACATTCTTCTCTGGTGCACATGGAACATTCTCCAGAATAGATCACATCCTGTGTCATAAATCAGGTCTCAACCAGTACCAAAAGATTGGGATCATTCCCTGTATATTTTCAGACCACAATGCTCTGAAGCTAGAACTCAATCACAAGAGAAAAGTTGGAAAGAACCCAAATACATGGAGGCTAAAGAGTATCCTACTAAAGAATGAATGGGTCAACCAGGAAATTAAAGAAGAATTGAAAAAATTCATGGAAACAAATGATAATAAAAACACAACTGTTCAAAATCTGTGGAACACAGCAAAGGCAGTCCTAAGAGGAAAATATATAGCAGTACAAGCCTTTCTCAAAAAACAAGAAAGGTCTCAAATACACAACCCAACCCTACACCTAAAGGAGCTAGAGAAAGAACAGCAAAGAAAGCCTAAACCCAGCAGGAGAAGAGAAATCACAAAGATCAGAGCAGAAATCAATGAAATAGAAACCAACAAAACAGTAGAACAAATCAACGAAACTAGGATCTGGTTCTCTGAAAGAATTAATAAGATTGATACACCCTTTGCCAAACTTATCCAAAAGAAAAGAGAAAGGACCCAAATTAATAAAATCATAAATGAAAGAGGAGAGATCACAACCAACACCAGAAAAATAAAAACAATTATAAGAACATATTATGAGCAACTATATGCCAGCAAATTTGACAATCTGGAAGAAATGGATGCATTTCTAGAGACCTAGAAACTACCAAAACGGAACCAGGAAGAAAGAGAAAACCTGAACACACCCATAATCAGTAAGGAGATTGAAGCAGTCAACAAAAATCTCCCAACAAACAAGAGCCCAAGGCCAGACGGCTTCCCAGGGGAATTCCCAAACATTTAAAGAAGAATACCTCGTCTCCTGAAACTGTTCCAAAAAATAGAAATGGAAGGAAAACTTCCAAACTCATTTTATCAGGCCAGCATTACCTTGATCCCTAAACCAGACAAAGATCCCATCAAAAAGGAGAATTACAGACTAAACGTCCTTGATGAACACAGATGCAAAAATTCTCACCAAAATACTAATCAATAGGATCCAACAGTCCATTAAAAGGATTATTTACCACAACCAAGTGGGATTTATTCCAGGGTTGCAAGGTTGGTTCAACATCCGCAAATCAATCAATGTGATACAAACCATTACTAAAAGAAAGCACAAGAAACATATGATACTCTCAATAGATGCTGAAAAAGCATTTGACAAAGTACAGAATCCTTTCTTGATCAAAACTCTTCAAACTGTAGGGATAGAGGGTACATACCTCAATATCATCAAAGCAATCTATGAGAAACCCACAGCGAATATCATTCTCAATAGAGAAAAACTGAGAGCTTTTCTGCTAAGAGGTCAGGAACACGGCAGGGTTTCCATTATCACCACTGCTGTTCAACATAGTACTAGAAGTTCTAGCCTCGGCAATCAGACAACAAAAAGAAATTAAAGGCATCCAAATTGGCAAAGAGGAAGTCAAACTCTCACTCTTTGCAGATGATATGATACTTTATGTGAAAAACCCAAAAGACACCACTCCAAATCTGCTAGAACTCATACAGGAATTCAGTAAAGTGTCAGGATAGAAAATCAATGCACAGAAATCAGTTGCATTTCTCTACACCAACAGCAAGACAGAAGAAAGAGAAATTAAGGAATCGATCCCATTTACAATTGCACCTAAAACCATAAGATACTTAGGAATAAACCTAACCAAAGAGGCAAAGAATCTGTACTCACAAAACTATAATCTGTACTCATGAAAGAAAAAGAGGATGACACAAAGAAATGGAAAAATGTTCCATGCTCATGGATTGGAAGAACAAATATTGTGAAGGTGTCTATGCTACCTAAAACACTCTACATGCTTAATGTCAACCCTATCAAAATACAAATTTTTTTCAAAGAAATGGAACAAATAATCCTAAAATTTATATGGAACCAGAAAAGACCCCGAATAGCCAGAGGAATGTTGAAAAAGAAAGCCAAAGCTGGCGGCATCACAATTCCAGACTTCAAGCACTATTACAAAGCTGTCATCATCAAGACAGTATGCTACTGGCACAAAAACAGACGCATAGATCAATGCAACAGAATAGAGAGCCCAGAAATAGACCCTTAACTCTATGGTCAACTAATACTTGACAAAGCAAAAAAGAATGTCCAATGGAAGAAAGAGAGGCTCTTCAACAAATGGTGTTGGGAAAACAGACACATGCAGAAAAATAAAACTAGACCATTTCCTTACTCCACACATAAAAATAGACTCAAAATGAATGAAAGACCTCAGTGTGAGAAAAGAATCCACCAAAACCCTTGAGGAGAACACCGGCAGCAACCTGTTTGACCTCAGCAACAGAAACTTCTTCCTAGAAATCTCCAAAGGCAAAGGAAGCAAGGGCAACAATGAACTGTTGGGACTCCATCAAGATCAAAAGCTTTTGCACAGCAAAGGAAACAATCAACAGAACCAAAAGACAACTGACAGAATGGGAGAAGATATTTGCAAATGACATATCAGATAAAGGACTAGTATCAAAAATCTACAAAGATCTTGTCAAACTCAACACCCACAGAACAAATGATCCAATCAAGAAATGGGCAGAGGACATGAACAGACATTTGTGCAAAGAAGACATCCAGATGGCCAACAGACACATTAAAAAGTGCTCCACATCACTCGGCATCAGGGAAATGCAGATCAAAACCCCAATGAGATACCAACCCACACCAGTCAGAATGGCTAAAATTAACAAGTCAGGAAACAACAGACACTGGCGAGGATGTGGAGAAAGGGTAACCCTCCTACATTGTTGGTGGGAATACAAGCTGGTGCAGCCACTCTGGAAAATAATATGGAGCTTCCTCAAAAAATTGAAAATAGAGCTACCTGACGACCCAGCAATTGCCCTACTGGTTATTTACCCTAAGGATATAAATGTAGTGATCCAAAGAGGCATGTACATGTGAATTTTATAGCAGCAATGTCCACAATAGCCAAACTATGGAAAGAACCTAGATGTCCATCAACAGATGATGGATAAAGAAGTGGTATTTATATACAATGGGATACTATGTACATGTAATGAAACCATCAAAATAAATGAAATCTTGCCATTTGCAATGATGTGGAAGGAACTACAGAGTATAATGCTGAGCGAAATAAGTCAGTCAGAAAAAGACAATTATCATATGATCTCCCTGATATGAGGAATTTGAAAGGGAAAGTTGGGGACTTAGGAGATAGGGAAGGAAAAAATGAAACAAAATGGTATTGGGGAGGAGACAAACTATGAGAGACTCTTAATCTCACAAAACAAACTGAGGGTTGCTGGGGGGAGACAGGTAGGGAGAGGATGGTTGGGTTATTGACATTTGGGAGAGCATGTGCTATAGCAACTGCTGTGAAGTGCATAAGCCTGATGATTCACAGACCTGTACCCCTGGGGCTAATAATACATTATATGTTAATAAAAAAATAAAAAGTAAATTTTTTAAAGAGGAATACACAAGAGAATACCACATAGATATTACAGACATTAAAAGGACATGAAAGGAATATTATGACTAACTTTATGACTATGAATTTGACAACTTAGATTAAATGAACAAATTCCTTAAAGGACATAAATTACCAAGTCATACAAGAAAAAAGAGAAACCCTAAAAAGCCTAATATATGAGATTTTGATGGTGGTGGTGGTGGTGTTGATTTTTTTTAAATTGAAGTATAGTAAAGAAACTAAATTTACAGTAAAAATCTCCCCATCTGGGGCACCTGTGTGGCACATTTGGTTATGTGTCTGACTTGGTTTCAGTTCAGGTCGTGATGTCAGGGTCATGAGATCAAGCCACATCAGGCTCTGTGCTCAGCACACAATCTGCTTAAGACCCCTTCTCCCTCTCCCCATTCCTTGCCCCCCACACTGCCTCCCTCTTTCTGTTTCTCAAATAAATAAATATTTAAAAAGAAGAAAACTTCCCCACAAGAAAAACTCAAGATCCAAAGGGATCTGCAGGTATATCCCATCAAATATTCTCAAAAGAAATGCCATTGATATTTCTCAAACTCCTTCAGAAAATTTTTAAACTCACAAACCAATAAAAGAAAATAAATTGTGAAACAATCTCTCTTGAACATAATACAAACTTTTTTTTTAAAGATTTTATTTATTT
Organism: Mustela nigripes; assembly: GCF_022355385.1. NCBI lineage: Eukaryota > Metazoa > Chordata > Mammalia > Carnivora > Mustelidae > Mustela > Mustela nigripes. The sequence continues at coordinate 107,080,204 of NC_081561.1, forward strand.
ATTTGACAGACAGAGACCACAAGTAGGCAGAGAGGCAGGCAGAGAGAGAGAGAGGAGGAAGCAGGCTCCCCGCTGAGCAGAGAGCCAGATGCGGGGCTCGATCCCAGGACCCTGGGATCATGACCTGAGCCGAAGGCAGAGGCTTAACCCACTGAGCCACCCAGGTGCCCCCATAATACAAACTTCTTAACAAAATATTAGCAAATCAAACTCTGTAATATGTATTTAAAAATACATCATAACTAACTAAAGTTTTTCTAGGACTGCAAGATTGGTTTAACTTCCAAAAATCAGTTACCATGATTCACCACATGATATCATAAACTGTCTCAGTAGTTGAAAAAGATACATTTGATAAAATGCCCACTTATTATAAAAACTATCTGAGATTTAGGATAGAAGAAAATTTCCTCAAACTAATAAACATGATCTAAGAAAAACTTATAGCTAATGTATTAATGGTGAATGATGAACATTTCCCTCATCTGGTAGGAAAGAAGATAAGAATGTTGGTTCTCACCACTTCTATTTAGCATTTTACTATAGTTCTAGTTAGTATGACATGGCAAAACAAAGAAATAAAAGCAACAAAATCAGAAAAGAAATAAAAGCATCTCTGTTTGCAAATGAAATGATTGTTTTTATAGAAAAATCTTAAGAATCTATAAAATATCTACTAGGATCAGTAAGAGATAAGAGATCACAGATTCAAAATCAATATCCAGAAATACATTATATTTCTCTATACAAGGAATAAAAATGGAAATTGAAATACAAGTACCATTTATAGAAACATCAAAAATATTAAAATACATAGAGAGATCCCTCTTTCTGCTACTTCATTATGAGTTTATAAAAACACTACCAATTTGTTCACCCCTATGTTTATTGCAGCATTGTCTACAATAGTTAAGATCTAGAAGAAGCTCAAGTGAGCACTGACACATGAATACTTAAAAAGTATGTGGTGTGTTGGGGCACCAGGGTGGCTCAGTGGGTTAAAGCCTCTGCCTTTGGCTCAGGTCATGATCCCAGGGTCCTGGGATCGAGCCCTGCATCAGGCTCTTTGCTCAGCAGGGAGCCTGCTTCCTCCTCTCTCTCTGCCTGCCTCTCTGCCTACTTGTCATCTCTGTCTGTCAAATAAATAAATAAAAAATCTTTAAAAAAAAAAAGTATGTGGTGTATACACACACACACACACACACACACACACACACACAGGAATATTACACAGCCATTAAAAAGGTTGAGGGGTTTGTTTGTTTTACCATTTTTGCCATTTGTGACAATATGGATGGACCTAAGGGTATTACTCAGTAATACGTTGTCATATAGGTATATAGGTATTAAGTCAGACTGAGAAAGACAAATACCATATGATTTCACTCATATGTGGAATCTAAAAAAGACAAAACAAATGAACAAATAACAAAAAGCAGAATAAGACCTATAAATACAGAGAACAAACTGATGATTTCCAGAGAGAAAGTGGGTGCGTGGGATGGACAAAATGGATGAATGAGTGAGAGATACAAGCTTCCAGTTATGAAATGAATAAGTCATGGGAATAAAAGTCACCGTATAAGGAAAACAGTCAATGATATTGTAATAGTATTGTATGGTGGCAGATGGTAGCTACACTTGTGGTGAGCAAAGCATAATATATAAGCTTGTCCAATCACTACACTGTATACCTGAAACTAATATAACATTGCATGCCACTTCTATTCAAATATAAAGACTAAATTTACAAATACATAGGGATAAATTTAAAGAAATATGTACAAAACTTCAACACTGAAAATTACAAATATTACTGAGAGAAACTAAGAAACAAAACAATTAGAGAATACTTCTTTTTTCTTTAATTGGAGAGCACACAATATTGATAAATTTTAATTCTCCTTAGTCTACTTTTTATACAAGGCAAACTAAAATTCCAGCAGGTTTTTGTAGAAACTGATAATTTGATTCCAAAATCTATTTGGAAATTCATAGCACCCGGAATAGCCAAAACAAGGTTGGAGAAAAACAAAACTGGACTCACACCACCTGATCTCAAGACCTACATTGAAAGCTGTAGTAATAAAGACAGTGTTATACTGACTACAAAGGTTGATCAAGAAACAGGAGAGAGAGCATAAAAATAAACTGACACATACAACTGATTGATTTTTGACAAAGACATCAAAGCATTTCAATGGGGAAATAAAGTCTTTCCTACAAAATTTGTTGAAACAACTAGACATCCACATGGAAGAAAAAAGAAAAACCACAAAACCTTTTGTATTTGGATACCTTGTATCCAAATACAAAAATTTATTTAAGATAGATCATGAATTGTTGGTTCATAAATTTGGGAATTTCTCAGATGAAATCTGAAATTGGCCCCTGAACATGGAGGGCAAGGAGAGTCGAAGAGACAGACAACTTCAGATTGGTAAGTGACAGGTTTAATAACCAAAGGAAACTACACAGGAGGATTGTCTTGGATGGCCAGGAGATGAGTAGCCCTGCACATCCACCCTCCAGAATCTTTAAAAAGTTTATATAGAAGAATTACCTGTGTTCAACAATGTGTATCATCCAGAGAGTCTCACCAGCACATCGCTCTCTCAAGGCTGTATCCTTGAAAATGGCTCCCACTGTAGGAATAGTAGGCCAAACACACATTCCAAGGATGGAGGACTATAGATGGTGAGATGCCTCTAATTGCCTGGGTCCAGCTTACAGGACACCAGAGGGTCCCCCGAGGACCTCTTCCAATACAAAAGTTAGAAGTACTAAGTTTCTAGAAGAAAATATAGAAAATATCTTTGTGACCTTGAAGTCATTTCTTAGGACACAGGAAGTTCTAATCATAAAGAAAAATAGGTAACTTAAACTTCATCAAAATCGAAACCTTCTGCTTTTCAAAAGACATCATTAAAAAATACAGAAGCCAAGTACAGAGTAGAAGAAAATGTTCACAAAACATTGTTTTGACAAAAGACATGTGTCCAGAATATCTAAACATCTCCTAAAACTCTATGTACTCTGCTTTGTTTGATTTTTACAATGATAATGTTTTCCCGTTATTATGAATATAATAAGCTCATAATGACCACATGTCACATGTCACAATTTAAATAAACAAGAGGAAGAGAATAAAGAACCCTACACTCCAGTATCTCCACTACATCTTCCTTTGCTCCCAGTGAAGACCAAATGAGAAGCAAACTACTATCCACCCCTTCTTTTCTATAGACAGGCCAAGAAAAATCTTTATGAAGGCTGAGGAAGTGAATTTAATGAGTAATTGAAAAGATAAAATTAGTAATATGAGGGCAAGCAGCTGCTCCTGAAATTTAAAAGAAAAAAAAAAGAAACTGGCACATACTAAAGATTTTTTCTTCCTTTTTTTAATTGAAGCGTAGATGACATACAGTATTATATTAGTTTCAGGTCTACAACATAGTGATTCCATATTTATATACATTAAGAAGAGATCACCATGGTAAGTCTTGTTCCCATGTATTACCACACATAGTTATTACAGTATTATTGTCTATATTCCCTAGGCTACACTTCACAATCCCATGACTTATTTATATTATTATGGGAAGTTTGTATCTCTTAACCCCTTCACCTATTTCATCCATCCTCCCAGTCTTCCCTCTGGAAACCACCAGTTTGTTCTCTGTATTTATGAGATTTATGAGTGTGGTTTTGTTTTGTTTTATTTCTTAAATCCTATATTAAAGAATTTTACAATTATTTGAAGAAATTTAGGCAAAATGAAAGTGGCCAAAGAAGAGATGCAAGGATATTTCTGATAAATTAACAATAATTATTGAAAACCAATGAAAGACTAGATAAGATGGTGAAATTAAAAGTGAGTGTACTCATGACCTCTTGTCCCTGGTGTTCTGTCACTGGCATAGTACAAATCAGAAATTCTGAAGCATCTCAGTAAATGAGAGCAGCATACATTGACCCATTTGGTTTATAGTGATTCTCTTCCATTTGTGATTTCCATGAAAAACCACTTAAATATAGCTTTTGATTGCACTGGTATTTTCCATGTCATAATCAGAGCAGAAACTAAAAGTTACAAACCCCAAAAGAAGGACCTACATTAACTCCTCATGGGATAGGTCCATTTTTTAGCTATGATTATTGTAGTTAACTTTTCATTCCAATGGACTAATGGAAGTTTGGTATATTGATATTGGTGTTTGGACTAGTTCTGCAGAGGGTGTTTTGAATTAAGTGTTATAATTCCTCCTCCCCTACGATGCAAAAAGCTAAAGATACTTAAATTTTCAGGTGCTGCGTAACTAGCACTGTTCTAATTAGACATCATACTGCCTCCTAAGGAGTTGGTGGTGATTATAAATCCATGCTGTTATTTTTTTAAGAAGATAAAGGAACCCAAGATAATTGGAGTTGGGATCATTTCCTGAGTATGGCTGCATCTTTATCTGCTTCACAGTCCCCAGTATAATCCCTTACATTGATCAAAGAATTCTACTTCCCTGCTGCCCCCAGCCCCACGGACTTCCAGCTTCTTCCATTATTGCTTTCCTGCTTCCTCTTTTACATTTCACTCCCTCCAGAAATGCTCTGGGTACCAATAAAAAGAATACACAGTATAGTAGTAAAGAAAACTGCAAATAGTCCAGTTTAAAAAGACAATCTCTGATCCTAAAAAGAAAACAACCTTGATCCCACCTCTCCCTCCACAGCTACCTTATTTCTCTGCTCCCCTTTTCATCAAAACGCTTTAAATACTTGTTTTTATTTAATGTCTCTATTTCCTTTCTTCTCATTCTTTCTTGAACCACCACATTCAGCCTTCAATCTCTACCACAGCACCAAATGGGTCTTGTGAAGGTCACTGGTGTCATCCACATCACCCAGACCAACGGTCAAGTCCTCATCGCCCACTGCCTGTCAGAAGCACTTACATAGCTGATCACTCTTATTTCATATACTGCTTTCATCCATCTTAGGATGGAATTATCTTTCATCATTCTCCTCTACCTGAATAGCTGTTCTACTCTGCCTTCCTGGTTCCTCCTTTTCTTTCTGGTCCTTTATTAGTGAAGAGCTCCAGGACCCAGTTCTCAGACTAGTTCAATCCATAATTGCTCCCCAGTTCATCCCATCCAGCTATTCAAAAGATTATGTTCTACGTGGTGTTATGGAACACACTTCAAGCTAAAAGATGGCAAGCTTGATGATGCAGGAATTTCGAGGGACTGGCAACACCGGGATATTAAACTTAACTCCTATTCTGAAAGGCTGGGGCATGAAATAAACCAAAAAGTCACATTAAAGGACTGACAGTGTAACCCCAACCAGTAATATTTTTGCTAATTTAACAGGAGACAGTTAAAAAGAGGACTCAGGCATACATCCCATCCTCCAGAAATGTGTAGTTAACTGGGGGTAGAGTGGAGGGGAGGGGGAGGAATGAAAAATAAGTAGGTACAAAATAAGGAAGAAGATGGGGTCACCAGAGAAATAAGAACTAGGAGGTATGGGAGCTCAGAAAAAGAGCAGCTTTTAAAAGCTTGATGAAGCTGAATTATTTGATTTTTTTTAACTTCTTGTTTTTAAAATAGCATTTCCTAGTTGTTTCTATTATCAAACTAAAACTTCTAAAGTTTTCTGTCTCTTATCCAGGCTACTCTCTATATTCTCAATCTGAGAAGATTGGAGAGTAGAAGAATCTGATTCCTCCAATCAGAGTGGAAAAGCTTTTTTTTGTTTAGAACTAGTTTTCTGGAATGCCTGGGTAGCTCAACTGGTTAAGCATCTGACTCTTGATCTCAGCTCAGGTTTTATCTGGAGTTCCAGCCCTGCATTGGGCTCCACTTTGGGCTCCACACTGAGCATGGAGCTCACTTTTAAAACAAAACAAAATTACTCTTCCAACAAACCTCATGGACCCCACAAAAACATAACTTAGGATTAATGTTTGCAGGAAAAAAAAAGACTCTATTTCATGTAATTAAGGAGAAGGGGGTCAAAATAGAGAAATACACATGTTGGCCACAGGGAGAAATATAGAGTTTGTCCAAGCTAATACATGGCTCAGGTGCAACCCAGGACTCTGATTCCAAAGCCCATACACTTTCAATGTTACAGCCTGTCTCAGATATAAATGCACGTTTAAAGTGACTAGAAAAGAAGGGAAAATATCCAAGAGAGAAGGAAACACTTAATTTACAAGAAAGAATGTACTGTTGGTGGAGCAAAAACCATAGAAGAAGAGGGAAACATGAATTTCAAGAAGGTACATCTACAGAAATGCTATAAAAGCATAATGAAAAACAGAGAGGCAGAATGATTCTCATTTCACTGCAGAAAGATAAAGACTGTTTTAAAAACAATTGCCCCATTTTTGTCTTTAGTGAAATCATTTTCTTTTACTTTCTATATCTAAAGAATAAATGGTAACCATCCCCCAGTCTTCTTGATTTTTGCCCAGTGGGCAGAAGACATTAAATCCAGAGCTAGATGGCTCTCAGCCTGGCTGGAGATTTTTATTCCTACCCCCCTGGCTTCCAGTCCCCAGTCTACCCAAGGACTCTCATCCACTCCATTCTCCATTTCGTACATGCTTCACCTGCTCCTGCCCTCATTAGAGAATGTCTGTTAAGCCTAATCCACATCAATCTATGTCCCTTCTTTTAACTGCCAAAATGCCAGTTGTCTTTGAAGTTATCCTGGACTTAATCCCACAGAGACAAATCAGAGGATTTGATCAATGTTCTGACAAACAGCCACTGGCTGTGAATATTCCTATGTGGATTTTGATCGTGTTGTTTTCATGAATATACATTCATATTTGAGCTTACAGTAGTCCCCCCTTACCTGCAGAAAATGCATCCCAAGACTGAATACCTGAAATCACAGGTAGTACCGGACCCTGTATGCACCATGTCTTTTCCCATATTTACAAACCTATGACAAAGTTTAACAGTTAGCTACAACAAAAGGATTAACAACAATAACTAATAAAAAAAACAATTATAATAATATACTCTAGGGGTGCCTGGACGGCTCTGTCGGTTAAGCATCTGCCTTCCGTTCCGGTCATGATCCCAGGGTAATCTGCTTCTGCCTCTCATTCTGCCCGTCCCTCCCCCACTCATGCTCTGTCTCTTGCTTTCTCTCTCTCTCAGATAAACAAATAAATAAATAAATAAAGTCTTTAAAAAACACACAGTATACCAGAATAAACATTATGTGAATGGAGTCTCTCAAATTATCTTACGGTACTCACCTTCCTTGTGATGATGTGAGAGGATAAAATGCCTACGTGATGAGGCAAAGCACGGTGAGTGATGCAGCTTTGTGACATAGCAATAGGCCACTGTTGACTTTCTGCGGATTCATCAGGGAGAGGATCATCGGCTTGAAGACCAAGGTGATCGAAAGTGCGGAAAGCAAAACTGCAGATAAGGGGGACTGTTGTACCTTTTTTTTAATTCCTTACAACTATGCATTCAATAAATGTCACTATCTCACTGATTGCCCAATTTAATCACAGCTATCCAGGAGACAGATCATAGATGGTAGGTAGACAGAGAGAGAGAGATGATAGAGATTGATAGATAGATAGATAGATAGATAGACGATAGATAGATAGAAATGGAAAGAACACAAATGTTAACCAAAACTAAAGACATTTTTTTTTAAATGCAGAATTCTTTGACCCTGGTGATGATGCTGTTTCACTGTCAGTTTACGGTATTACTCTGAGAACAATTTGCCATAAACATCAAAGTAATGTTATATGCTTTTTTCCCTCTCTTTTCTCCAAAGAAATGCACAGTGGTATAAGTAAAATGTCAGAAATAATTAGACAAAAGTCACACAACTTCATGATGACACTAAAATATCTTTGGAGTTGAGCATTTGCTATGAAACTTTTAAACTGCTTTGAAGTCTGCTTATTATAAACAATATAATTTTTTTCTATAATGTCCCAGAATTTTAAAGTATGATGCAAGGTGACTATATGTTTTCAAATAAAAAAATACTTTATGTTTAAGTGCATATATACATTAAAAAATATAAATAAGAAAGCAATTCAGGTGGCAATATAGACTTAAAAGTTGATAATGTTTTCATGAGAGTTTGGGAACTTAACTTTTTAAAAAGTATCCTTTTGGTAGCTACATTTGTGGTTAGCACAGCATAAGGATTAGATTTGTGAATCACTATGTTGTATGCCTGAAATTATGTATATTGTGTGTCAACTATATGTCAATTTTTTTAAAAGTATATTTTGAAGAGACATTAATGTAAAGGTAAACTTTATACCCAGAGATAAAAAGAAAATTATATCAAAAATGTGTAAGGAATTTATGAGTACTGAAATACAATAACATTTTCCAGGGGGAAAAACGTGATTTTTTTCATTCATTAACCAGTAGCATACTATCTTCCAGGAACCCTCAGAAGAAATGATGTGGTGCTTCCTTTTACCCATACAAAATGGAACATAAGAAACTACATAGCTGAAGAAACTACAGTCTTCTTATAAATGAGAGGCATTGAAGTCTAAATAATTTCCAGCTGAAGGAAAATAACCAACAGCTTCTCTACAGTGTAGACTGAAACAGGGAAAACATGAATATCACTAACTGTACCGCAGAAGCCAGTGTGGCTGTGAGACCCAAGACCATCACTGAAAAGATGCTCATCTCCATGACTCTGGTGATCATCACCACCCTGACCATGTTACTGAACTTGGCGGTGATCATGGCCATCTGTACCACCAAGAAGCTCCACCAGCCTGCCAACTACCTGATCTGTTCCCTGGCTGTGACGGATCTCCTGGTGGCAGTACTCGTCATGCCACTGAGCATCATGTACATTGTCATGGACAGCTGGAAACTAGGATACTTCATCTGTGAGGTGTGGCTGAGTGTGGACATGACCTGCTGCACCTGCTCCATCCTCCATCTCTGTGTGATTGCCCTAGACAGGTACTGGGCCATCACCAATGCTATTGAATATGCCAGGAAGAGGACCGCCAAGAGGGCTGTGCTGATGATCCTCACCGTCTGGACCATCTCCATCTTCATCTCCATGCCCCCCCTCTTCTGGAGAAGCCACCGCCAACTCAGCCCACCTCCTAGTGAGTGTACCATCCAGCATGACCATGTCATCTACACCATTTATTCCACGCTTGGAGCATTTTATATCCCCTTGACTTTGATACTTATTCTGTATTACCGGATCTACCATGCAGCCAAGAGCCTTTACCAGAAAAGAGGATCAAGCCGGCACTTAAGCAACAGAAGCACAGATAGCCAAAATTCTTTTGCGAGTTGTAAACTTACACAGACTTTCTGTGTGTCTGATTTCTCCACCTCAGACCCTACCACCGAGTTTGAAAAGATCCACAACTCTATCAGGATCCCTTCCTTCGATAATGATCTAGATCACCCAGGAGAACGTCAGCAGATCTCTAGTACCAGGGAACGCAAGGCAGCACGCATCCTAGGACTGATTTTGGGAGCATTCATTTTGTCGTGGCTTCCATTTTTCATCAAAGAATTAATTGTGGGTCTGAGTATCTACACAGTGTCCTCTGAAGTGGCTGATTTTTTAACGTGGCTTGGTTATGTTAATTCTCTGATCAACCCTCTGCTCTATACAAGTTTTAATGAAGACTTTAAACTGGCTTTTAAAAAGCTAATTAAGTGCCGAGAACATGTGTAGATTTCATAAAGCCAAAAGGCATTGTTTTTACCAGCCTTGTTTGTGGACAGAGGAAAGGGGTTCAACTTATTAATTCTTGAACATAGTTGGTTCAGAAAAGTTTGTAAGGTACTGTGGTCCTTTTGTTTGTTTGTTTGTTCTGTTTTGTTTGAGGTTTGTTATCTGGTGTGCTGTTTTCTACCTCTGGTTTTATTTGTGGTACATGATTTCCAATAAACATCCTATAAAGACAGAAATTTCATAGACATAATAATAAGGTGAAATAGTAACTACTTTTTTAGCCATTTCAGTTAATCTTGCAATTAAAGAACGCCAAAATAAATCTTCATTTGCAGAATTTCTTACTACTTATAAATCAAATACTTGATAACTTGCCCTCCTGTGCCATTAAAACCGAGGTCGTGGCTCCATATCCATGCAAATTTTAGAGGGAACTGCAAACTGCATGACTACATAAAGCATTAATTAAAAAAAAAAGAGTGGTGCACTGTCATCTGCTTGCAGACCTGAGCTAAAGTCATTTACTGTGACTACATAGCCCACTCCTTTAGGCACAAATAGTACAGCTGACGTGTCCTTTATAGTTCATGATTAAATATGCTTCCTCATTCTCTAAAAAGAACCTGGAATGAATACTCTGGCACTTTCCTAGGTATTTAACTATGAAAATGAAACAAAAACAAATACAAGATAATCTAAATCCCCTCCAATGTGTTGTTATATGACCTGACAGGAACATTGGACCTCCTTACATTCTGAGAAGAGTCCCGCTGAGCCTTGCACACTCTCCCTGACTCTGGCAGGATTTGGGTGGGAATATAGGCAGCAGACCCTCTCTCTCTTCCTCCCTTCTCCCCTCCCTTTCTCCCATCCCCCTCCTCTCTTCTTTAATCTCACTTATCAGTTTGCTCAAGTATCTTGAACACCGGCGTACATTTCTTCTACTCCTACTTCCCACTCAAGAGCCTGTTCGTCTCTCCGCTGGCTCTCCCCCCTGAGTTTCTCCACTTATCAATCCTTCGTTCTGCTCACCTCTCACCTTCCACTGACTTTCCTATCCTATGCCATGTGAGTTTGTCCCTCCTAGTTCTCTCGAAACAGAACTCCCAGAGGTCTTTGGTGAGTTGCCAGTAGGCAAATACAATGGCCTTGCCTCTGTCCTTATCTACTTTCCAATCTCTCATCAATTAAAATAACTAAGCCTCCCTTTCTCGTTAAGCCCATGACTTCCAAAATACAAAATACAGTAGTCCCCTGCTTCTCCAACTACCTCCTCTTTCTTTGTCTCCTTTTCTTCCTCCTGGGGTATTGTCCTCAGCTCTTACCTCCTGTATCTCCATACTCTGTCCCATCCCATCACGTGCCTGTGGCTTTTCAATTTTTGTCTTTAGTTCTGATTTGTCTTTCTCAAATTCCAGACCCATGAGTTACCTCCAGTGAACACCTCCCTGTGACTAACCTGTTCGTTCCTCAAACACAGTTTTTCCATACTGAACTCATGATCATTTTCCCACACTCACACCTTCTCCTCCTTCCACCTTCCCAGTTTCAGATAACAGGATTACCTTGCCTCTTATCATCCCTATTAGATAAACGTGATCCTCTCTCTTAAAGACTTGTCTGTAACATTCAGAGAGTCTTAAAGTCTTCTCCATTTACCTCTACAGAAATATGCCCCCTTCTTCTCCAATAAGTTGGTCCCCTCATCTCTTCCAAGTCTTCTTATCTGGTCCACCTTCCTCTGGAGTCCTTCGCCTGCAACTCCACCCCCACACACCTGCACATCTATCAGATACATCTTCTAGAACAGTGGTTTTCAGAGTGGCAGCTCCCGACCAGGAACATTTGCATCACCTGGGAAGTTGTGAAAAATGCAATGTCCCGGGCTGAAGACATAATGAATCACAGATTTGGAGAGCAAAATCTCTGTTTAATAAACCCTCTAGGAGATTCTGATTTGAGAATCACTACCCTCAAGCATACCACAGGTTTTAATTACAGTATTCATAATCCTCTACTATTTCTCTATCAGTTTAAAATAAATTAAGATTCCTTAGTATAATATTCAAGGCTCTTTCACTATGTGACTTTAACTACCTTTCCAGAGTTGTGACTCACCACTTTCTCTCACCCACCTCATACTCCAGAAAAGTCTGGTTATTTTCTGGGTTTTCTGAGCTCCCCTAACAGTAGCTCCCACAGCTTCAGAAAACTGACCCCACGGCTTTCCCTTCTTCTACCAGCTCTTCAAGCGATCTTGCAGCACAAATGCAATCTCCTCTGTAAAGTCTTTCCAAGATCCTTCTTTTTCTTTCTCCATCACTATGAAAACCCTCTCTCCCAGCTCTATGCTTCCATAGAACCCCATTTCTATCACTATTACTATATTCACCCTATTTTATAGTGCATTGTTTATGTATTTCTGCTGTCTGCCCTAATAGACTGTGAGCTCCTTGAGGGCAGGAACCATGTTTATTCATCTCTGTATCCCTAGGGACTTCTACAGTATTTTGCACACAGTAGACCCTCAATAAATGTAATGTGAATGGAATTATGTCCCTGGAAAAGAAAATATCAATGTGCCATCTTCTCCCAGTGAGAAAACCAAACTTCTAAAATCCCATGGTACAATACTTTCTTTTTCCCCAAAACTTACTCCCACTTCCCAACCTTGTTCAAAAACTGCTGGAAAAATCTTCCACACGGAAAGAAAAAGGATTGTCTGTTGAATATAAATGAATAAACTTTAAGCAATAGGATTCAAGTTAAGATGCTCTCAAGAAGCGCCCCCCAAACACAGTAGTTCAACAAGATAGTTTCTTTCTCCCTCACATGAGAGTAAAGAGGTAGGAGGGCAGCCTAGAGTGAGTAGGAGACTCTGCTGCTCAACACTATCCAGGACAAGGTGGTTCTTCCTTCCTCCCAGGGCTTGCTCTCATCTGCATGGCCAAAGCTGACTCACATCCACATTCCAGTCCATAGGAAGTAAGAGACAGAAGTAGAGAGCAGTTTCCTTTTAAGCTATGTGGGGATCACATAACTTCTGCTTGTACTCCGTTGGCAATAATTTGTCACATGGACACACCAAGTTGTAAAAGAGAATAGGAGAGTAAATCTCTAGCTGGGCACCTCATGCCTTGCTAAAATTGAGGACATTATAATAAACAGAAGAACAAGAGAATGAATACACAGGAACAATGAACAGTCTACCTCAAAGGGATATTGGTTTCTGTATGTAGAGCTCCGGTATCTCAAGGCAAGTCAATTGCTACCCAGCTCCTGATGATCTATGCATGAGGATGTGGAGATTTAAATTATGGGTGACTGGACTGAGATTGTGCATATGCTGAAAATACAATATTTATCATGACTGTACCTCTAATATTTAGAAATGATATGAACAACTCACTTGCTTTCTCATCATCTTCCACATATCATCTATTGAAAATTCTTGGTAATTTTAAGCATTTTAAAATGTTAAGAGTCTAAGTAAATAAAAAACAAAAAGCAGATGCACAAGTAATTTTCACTTACTCATTTTTACTAACATATTTACAATTTACTAGATAAGTCCTAATTAAATGCAACTCTCTCATACTTACCTTGGCCCTTAGCAAAGAAGAATCTGTATCTATTTCCTAGTATAAATCAAACCTATTGGGGGGAAAAAAATCCGTTGTTTGGTTTACTCATTTACCCAGTAGTGCTAGCTAGTATTGACTGCCATTGCTGCTTTCAATTAAAACTTGAATAATGGTTCCTTCCAATATCGTTAATTTTTCTAGTGTAAATATTAAAGGATTAAAAGTAAACCCCAGGGGTGACATTTCAAACACTCCTGTTAACTAATAAAATAGGACTTCCCGATTTGTGTTCTTGGTGAAAGAATTCTTTTTTTTTTAATTAAATTAATTTATTTATTTTCAGAAAAACAGTATTCATTATTTTTTCACCACACCCAGTGCTCCATGAAATCCATGCCCTCTATAATACCCACCATCTGGTACCCCAACCTCCCACCCCCCCCACCACTTCAAACCCCTCAGATTGGTGAAAGAATTCTTGGATATAAGTCACTCCTTTGAAGACCTGGTAGGTGTTCAGTTATAACCAGTAGCAATAAGAACCCCTATGAGCATTGCCACCATTGTCTGCTTAGGATAACTGTAGAGCCCCCTATACTTATGAATTTCAGTTTGCAAACTCTGACACATGTGTACCAGGGAAATTCCAGAGTGAGGTTCACTAACTGTTCTGGCTACCAGCACAAGACATCCAGCGTCATACTGGTCTCAGTCTACCATGTGTTTGCTGTGTTTGCTTAGTTTTTGAGGTCTTCTACGCACAACAACTTCTAACTCCAGATATACAGTGCTTGTAAATGCAGTAAGAGCATCAGAAAAAAATAGTGAAAAGGAGCATATGACTACATAAGAAATATAAGCAAAGGCAATTTTTTAAATTAGAATTAAATTAAATTCTAATTTTAAATTAGAATTTTTTAATTAGAAACAGCAAGCACCACATATGAGAATGGGATCAAACCTTGTTCACTTTTCAAGGACCACCATATGCAACATGTGAAAAAGCAATGTGCTCAAATTATTGACTATAACCAGCAGGAAACAAGGAAAAATGATTAATGGGATGAAGCACCACACAGTAGTTGTGAGCACCACACAATAGTTCTAGAAGGTGTTTGAGAGTGTGTATGGGCATATCTATCACAATAGAGAACACTAATGGTATTTTGTAGGAGGAGGCACGGAGGCTAAATTCTGCAATAAAGAATTGTCACACCCAAAATACCAATATCACTACCTGCTAAGAAACGCAGTAGTACCACCATCGAAATGGGATATGCAGAAGCCTAATGTTAATTCAGGTATTGGCTAGGGATTCTTTGAGAATTTAGAAGACGAAGCATTGCAAAAGTGCTGCTATGACCTTTTTTTGCAAGCCATGGAGGGTTGTAGAGGTTCAAGGCCAATTTGAATCTGCCCAATATCAAAGTGAGGGTCAGACCAACAAATATAGACAACACGTTGATTAGAGAGTCTCCCATGACATTGGAAGAGATCACTGAGAAAAGGAACACAACACAATGTCTGTCAGCAAGGAGGAGGTATTGGTGACCCAGAGGATTGACTCAGACCCTTATCTGATGGAAAGGCTTTCAGAAGTTAAACATGGTCTCACCTAAGTCACTTCAGAGTTAGAGTTGAAAGAGAATTTCAGGTGCCTGTCACTAGAAGCAGGAGATATTTCAAAAGGTGGGAAGGATGACACTGGATGTTCCTGGGACCCTTAAATTATCCCACGACCCTCCTCTCACCCCATAAACCCAACCTTGGAGAAAACATGGCAGGCTTCAGCTTTGCCAGGAAAATGGTTTGAAATTATTTCCTTCAGAATAGAAGAGTATTATTAGGAGAAGAGAATTTTTTCAGAAAAGTGAACTGTCAGCCCCCTGGAAGCTGCTAACACCTAACACAGAGGGTGGTACATGGTGGCTTTCAATTTACATAGCTTACACGCCTGCTGAATTTAATTGAAGTGAACACATTGAATACAGAACTCAAGAAATTTAAAACTGGAACTATGTTGTGGTTAAGAAGGGAAGGTCCTCCTATGGAGTTGTCAAATATTTATTTATTTTATTTATTTATTTATTTATTTTAACTTAAGGAAAGAGGGCATTGGGACAATGACGATACAAAAGAAATAGCAACAGGAGGAATTTGGAGATAATATCAATAGAGTTTTAGGCAATAAAAAAAGTTAACCATCTGCGGTGAGCTTGATTTGATTATAAAAGTTCTTCACTGAAAAAGAAAAAGTGGTGTAAGTGCAATCGTATGACAAAAGCAAGAACAGAGCAATGAAAAGAGCAAAGCTGGGAAGATAAGGTTGATGGTAGCTTGAGGTCCACATACATCAAGTGAACACCGGCCATAAGTTTGACCTTGTACTAGGCACTGGGATCTCTGTAAGGAAAGAAAGAGGGAGGGGAGGAATTGAGCAGATAATTCAGGTGGAAAACTACATAAGACCCAAACCTTAAGACCAGATTTGTAGAAAGCTGATTATAGTTATTTCCTGTTTGGATAAAACAGGATTTCAAGGGGAGTTATAAACATTGCCTTTGCCTAAGGGGTTGGGGAGAAAGAAGACAGAGGAGAGCATTTTGCACATTTGAATCTTAGGGAAAAGGAAGGTGATACCAAAAACTCTGAAGCATGGAGGAGAACAGATGTTTCTTCAAAGAAAGTGTATAAACAACATGGATACAAGAAAAAAAGGTCTTAAGGTCATGTGTTTCCTGTTTGCGTGGTATCAAACAGTTGGTACAATAAAGGACGATTTAAGAAAAGTGAATTTATGGGGCGCCTGGGTGGCTCAGTGGTTAAGCCTCTGCCTTCAGCTCAGGTCATAATCTCAGGGTCCTGGGATCGAGCCCTGCTCTCTGCTCAGCAGAGGGCCTGCTTCCCCCTGTCCTGCCTGCCTCTCTGCCTACTTGTAATCTCTGTCAAATAAATAAAATCTTAAAAAAACAAAAAAAGCTAATTATGAAGACATCCAAAGGAATGAGGATGGAAACAGCTCTGAGGAAAATGTAGATTTATAAGGAATTTTATACTAACCAGACCAGTGACCACAAGTGTTTCTGGTTCATGGTTAAGCACTCGGTAAGGAATTGGGAAATGAATAAATTAATTATTCAGTTAAGCCATCAAGCCTGTGTTAGCATTTGGATGGCAAAGGAGAACTTGGTAATATAACAAAAGTAATTCTGTGGGGTGCCTGTGTGGCTCAGTCAGTTAAGCATCTGACTTCAGCTAAGGTCATGATCTCAGGGTCCTGGCAATCAGCTTCACTTCCAACTCCACATCCAAATAAATTAAATCTTTAAAAGAAAAAAAAAAGTATCTATTTAAGTATCTATTTTTAATCTTAAAAAAAAATCTTAAAAATATCTTTTAAAAAAGTATCTATTTAAGAAACATGCTAATAAAATATGCATTCAGATGTATGAAGAAGTGATATAAAAATGCTAAACCATCAGTCATCCTCTACTCCTGCACTTTGGAAGGGATGGGTAGAGAAGAGGTATTTTATAAAGAACAATAAGCACAACCACAATGTAAAGAGTATTACGTGACAACTTTACCTGATTACTTCTTATTTATCTGTTTCTCACTAACAAAAAACTAAGGCCTAACTGCCCTTTCTAATCACATACACTTGCATCTAGAAATAAAAACAATGTCTTCAACTCTAATAAGGAAAGCAAAGGCCAGTTTTATACAGGCAGATGTCATTGATAGAACTGTTAAAGGAATCCAATTAGAAACAAATACCAGGGGACGCTTGGGTGGCTCAGTCAGTTAAGCATCTGCCTTCTGCTCAGGTCCTGATCCCAGGGTCCTGGGATTGAGACCCGTGTCAGGCTCCCTGCTCAGTGGTAAGCCTGCTTCTCTCTCTGCCCCTCCCCCTGCTTGAGTTCTCTTGCACTCTTTCTCTCTCTCTCTAAATAATAAAATCTTTTTTAAAATAAATAAATAAATAAATAAATAGAAACGAATGCCAAGTGTGCTCTGTATGCACATGTTGTTTCATGTATAGTTATTGGATATCCTACAAGTGGAATAGGAAGATAAAAAGATAACAACTTCATTGGTAATACTTAGGAAGAATCATGATCAGAGCTTCCAAGATATGTCTATAGTAGAGAGATCTTGCCTTAGAATCTTGCCTTACCCATAAACTCCATCTGTGTTACAAGACATAGTTCCTACTGAGAAAAGCAGCTCTAAGTGGTTCTTTAAGCATAAGTCACTGAGGCACCATGTGACTTCCCCTGCTATCCTGAGCTCCCCTATCTGCAGCTGGTTAGTTGGGGCAGTTGGGCCCCTGACCCAAGAACAGCGGGTCTATATTCTAGCCGTGCACTATGACGTGGTCTGGTGGTGAAAGCTCCCCCCACACAGAAGGTGATTGCTTGTGATAATGACATTCCTTTCCTTTCCTTCCTTCCTTCCTTTCTGTCTCTTTCTTTCTTTCTTTCTTTCTTTCTTTCTTTCTTTCTTTCTTTCTTTCTTT
>NC_081561.1:107098042-107119693 GCF_022355385.1 Mustela nigripes
TTAGAATGGGGGAGGAGCAGAGGGAGAGAGAGAATCCTAGAGCCTGATGTAGGAATCAATCTCACTACCCTGAGATCAAAACCCAAGCTGAAATTGAGAGTCGGATACTTGACCAACTGAGCCACCCACTGATGACATTCTTACCGCTCAAGAATTTGAACAAAAAATACAGAGCCATACTATTGTTGGTGAAAGCAGAACTAGAAAGATAAGCAAAGTGAAGCTAAAACAAAAAGAGCAGCCAACTGGCATCCATGGCAAAGCACAAGAATGAAGCTCAATTAATTCCTGCTGCTAAGAAACTAATAATGATGCCTGTCCTTTAGAGTTGCCTTTTATAATCCCAGACAACCTTTCAGTTCCCAAACTCAAGCTCCAGGTCCTTGAGGTTTAGCTGTGAGAATATTCCAAACACGCCTTTCTCTCTCTCTCTCTCTCTCGACATTTTTAAAAATTTTTTTTATTTATTTATTTTCAGTTCTCCAGAATTCATTGTTTTTGCACCACACCCAGTGCTCCATGCAATATGTGCCCTCCATAATAACCACCAACAGGCTTACCCAACTTCCCACCTTCCTCCCCTCCAAAACCCTCAGTTTGTTTCTCAGAGTCAAATTCTCCCCCTCCAATTTCTCCTGACTCCTTTCTCTCATTGCAACAGTTACCACTACAATCAACCACCAATACTTGAGGTAACTGGTATTATTCTCTTTCTTCCAATGGAAGGATTCTGAACACACAGAGTTCCTAGGTTTCTGAGCCATAAAATTCTGGAACAAACATCCTGGCTCCATTCGGACAATAAAGGCAACTGGACAAGAGTCAAGTCTTCTCATTCCCATTGACATTTCTAGTGTAGAAATGTACATAGTTTCTCTGATATGTCTCAGTTGTATTCATGAAACTGAATTTTTCCATTTAGTTTTTACTCCATGAATTTCAATTCTATTCCTCATAGGTTGTTTTTTAATTTATTTTTCATTCATTTTCGGCATAACAGTATTCATTATCTTTTCACCACACCCAGTGCTCCATGCAATTCATGCCCTCTATGATACCCACTACCTGGTACCCCAACCTCCCACCCACCCATCAATTCAAACCCCTCAGATTATTTTTTAGAGTCCATAGTCTCTCATGGTTCACCTCCCCTTCCAACTTCCCCCAACTCCCTTCTCCTCTCTAACTCCCCATGTCCTCCATGCTATTTGTTATGCTCCACAAATAAGTGAAACCATATGATAATTGACTCTCTCTGCTTGACTGATTTCACTCAGCATAATCTCTTCCAGTCCTGTCCATGTTGCTACAAAAGTTGGGTATTCATCCTTTCTGATGGAGGCATAATACTCCATAGTGTATATGGACCACATCTTCCTTATCCATTCGTCCGTTGAAGGGCATCTTGGCTCTTTCCACAGTTTGGCGACTGTGGCCATTGCTGCTATAAACATTGGGGTACAGATGGCCCTTCTTTTCACTACATCTGTATATTTGGGGCAAATATCCAGGAGTGCAATTGCAGGGTCATAGGGAAGTTCTATTTTTAATTTCTTGAGGAATCTCCACACTGTTCTCCAAAGAGGCTGCACCAACTTGCATTCCCACCAACAGTGGAAGAGGGTTCCCCTTTCTCCACATCCCCTCCAACACATGTTGTTTCCTGTCTTGCTAATTTTGGCCATTCTAACTGGTGTAAGGTGATTTCTCAATGTGGTTTTAATTTGATTCTCCCTGATGGCTAGTGATGATGAACATTTTTCATGTGTCTGATAGCCATTTGTATGTCTTCATTGGAGAAGTCTCTGTTCATATCATCTGCCCATTTTTTGATATGCTTGTCTGTTTTGTGTGTGTTGCGTTTGAGGAGTTCATTATAGATCCTGGATATCAACCTTTGTCTGTACTGTCATTTGCAAATATCTTCTCCCATTCCGTGGGTTGCCTCTTTGTTTTGTTGACTGTTTCCTTTGCTGTGCAGAAGCTCTTGATTTTGATGAAGTCCCAAAAGTTTATTTTCACTTTTGTTTCCTTTGCCTTTGGAGACATATCTTGAAAGAAGTTGCCATGGCTGATATCGAAGAGATTACTGCCTATGTTCTCCTCTAGGTTGTTTTTTATTTTTAGGTTGTTATTTATTTTTGCTTTGGCCCCAGGATAAAGTAACCTATATTTGCCCAAGGAGCAATTTACTTCCTTAATTCTTAGCCTTGGGAATCGGAAAGGAATAGAAAGGACAGAGTGGGAGGGGCAGTGGGCAGAGAGACCAAAGTACTGTCAGTCTGTCAGAGCTGCTATAATGAAAATGCCATAGATCAGTTGGCTTAGAAACAACAAGAATTTATTTCTCACAGTTCTGGAGGCTGAAAATCTGAGGTCATAATTCCAGCATGGTTGGGTTCTGGTAAAGACCCTCTTCTGGCTCATAGAATGCTGAGGAAGGTTTTGATATATGAATTTGGGGGAGCCACAATATTCATTTCATGAAAAGTACTAACAGTCATCTTGAGAGGGTTTGTGAACCAGTTACACTTGCATCCTCAGCAGATGTTTGGAGGGCTTGGGGTGAGGGAAGGAAATATTCTTCCTCTACCCTCAAGGTCTTCCTTGAGGACTAAGAATTAAATTTATATGAGACAGTTGAACAGGAGGTTAAATACAAAAAGTTTTATTACGGGCACATGGAGGCCCAATAATGAAATTGAGACCTAAAAAAGTGCCCAAGACAGGCATCTTTTATTCTTTTTAGACAATGAGACAATAAACCTTTGAGGAATTGACAGACAAAGAAAATTTAACTTTGGGAGCTTTAATTAGTAAAAAATTCTAAAGGTTTTTTTGTTTGTTTGTTTGTTTTTGTTTTTTTAATGTGGTCCCTAATACCCAACATGGGGCTGGAACCCTCAACCCCAAGATCAAGAGTAGCAGACTCAACCAAATGAGCCAGCCAGGTGCCCCAATTTGCAAGAAGTTCTAAGCAGAATCTGGGCTGAGGTCATAAATTGGTAAAAAGTAACAAGGGTTTTTTATACAGTCTTCTTGGCTCTAAATTTCCCATCTCTAGTAATAAGGATTCTCTTTATTACTCCCTGGTGCAGGGAGGGTACCTTTCACACGGGAGACTTAATTCCTACTTTCATGGGGGTAGAGAAGGGTCTGAGTGTCCTCCTTGCTCAAGCTGTCTCTTTAGTAACTTTCATTTACAATGTGGTCCATCTTGGGGCAGCCTGTCATCGGCATCTCTACAGGGGAACAGAGTCATGACATTAATGACTACTGTGTATTCAACCAGGCTTAGCTCTGTCACAAGCATCCTAGGGAATAGAATCATCTCTTTTAATCTTATAAAATATTGTAGATCTGAATATACTCCAGCAAAAGAGCATATTTCTACTGGTATGAGAACCTTCTTAATAAAAATAACCAGAAGAGGGGCGCCTGGGTGGCTCAGTGGGTTAAGCCGCTGCCTTCGGCTCAGGTCATAATCTCAGGGTCCTGGGATCAAGCCTTGCATCGGGCTCTCTGCTCAGCAGGGAGCCTGCTTCCCCCTCTTTCTCTCCCTGCCTCTGCCTACTTGTGATCTTTCTCTCTGTCAAATAAATAAATAAAATCTTAAAAAATAATAATAACCAGAAGAAATTACTAAAATCCAGCAAAAGGGTGTGTGTGAAATTTAGTCTACTAAATAATAATTTGAAGATAAAGTTCACTCAACACATATCTATTAATATCTATGGGTCAAGTTTCACTACATATTGTCTTATGGATGATACACAGCCCCAGTTCTGAAGAAAAACATGACCTATTGGAAGAGAAAACCAAGTAAACAATAGAGTAGGATACATTGCATAGTAGACACAGAGGAAAAAATTATCAGTTCTGTGCGAGATAGAGGAGAGTAACCTTCACTAAAAATTTGAAATGGAACATGCTATAAGAATTCAGTTGGCTGAAAATTCATTCTGATAAACAGCATAAATAAAACCATGGAGACACAGAGATTCAAATGGTGTTTGGGGAAGGAGAAAAGGCCTGCCATAACCAGCATATGAGGTAGGAAGGAGAAAGGAGACTTGTGGTCCAGGCGTGTCCATGAAGGACCTCAAATGCCTCACAAAGGATGTTAGATCTTATCTTGCAGACAGCATAAAATTGCCTGAGGTTTCTAATCAAAGGAGAACATGATCAGACCTCCAGTTCTGAAAGCATCCTTGATTGAAAGAGGATAGAGTAATGAAGATCAGATTAGCAGGTTTTGGAATAAGCCAGGGAGTAAAAAAGGTAGAGTCTGTACTAAAAAGAAGGAAAGTGAGCAAAAGGAGAGGTGGTGGAAGATGTTGAAGAAATTTCAAAGATAAAACTAGAGGACAGACAAATCAGCAGACTTATCTAGAAGATGACCTTTTTAAACTGAAAGTGAGCAAAGTTTCAGACTGCCAAAGAAAATGTATAATAATTTCAGCTGCAGATCATAAATCCCACAATTTGGGGATATAATAGAAGAGAACAAGAGTAACCTTTATTGCCAAATAGACCAATCCTTTTCCCATGTTGGAGATTGTCTACCCTTCCTTAATCATAGTCAACTGGGCAGAAAATCTTTCCTAAGAAATTACAGTAGGTTAATTACACACCTCATTTGTCTCCACAGCACTACTCTTTCACTGCTTCCTTCTAAAACACACTGGTTACTTAACAACTCAGTTAAGCGAACAACCTTTCCTCAAGCAGATATTCATTTATCATTTAACAAAAATTTTAAAAATTCAGTAAAGAGCAATATTTCTCCAACTTCCAATATGAAAGGTCTAAAGTAAGACCCAAGGTAGTGCATTTCTAACAATTTCCCAAGTGATGCTGATGTTGCTGGTCTAGGAACCGAACCCTGCATGGCATAGAATCATGTAACATGGTCTAGGACATCTTCATCCAAAGCCATCTGAAAAGAAATTGGCAGGAGAGTGAAATCTCTTGCATTTCCCACATTTCATAATTTCAGCAAAGGTAATTAAGAACAGAAAAAGAAATAACATGCACCATCCACGAAGATCTGCAGAATTCTGATGGGATCTTAGCTGATCTTTGAGAAAGTTGGGACAGAAGATAATGGGGATGAGAGTGCCCACACTTGGAACCTCAAGCAGAAATGTAGAAGATGAGTTATAGAGTTGTAGAGGCCGAGAGCCAGAACAGAACACTTACTTCATCTCACAGGCTTTCTTTCTTTTTTTTTTTTTTTTTAATCACAGAACAATGTAGAAGAATTCGTATTTAACATCTGGCCCCAAATTAAGTTATATCAGTACTTTCTAATTAATTTTAAGTGTGCTTTTATGCTTATATTGACCACCCTATAAATAAATGTACTTTATCCCATGGGCTGATATCTCCTCAATTAATCCTCATGTTAAAAGCTCAAGAGAGGAGTGCCTGGGTGGCTCAGTCAGTAAGGTGTTGGACTCTTGATTTTGTTTCAGGTCATGATCTCAGGGCTGTGGGATGGAACTCCCATCCAGCTCCATGCTCATTGGAGTGTCTACTTGGGATTCTCACCCTCTTCTTTTGTCCCTCTCCCTGCTCGCACTCTTTCTCTCAAATAAATAAGTAAATCTTTAAATAAATACATAAATAAATAGGTCAAGAGAAATGGAAAGCAAATGGAAAAAGGAAGGAAGTCCCCCCTGTTTATTTAGTTAGCCTGCTTTACATCTGACAATATTGGATACTGCAAACCCAGAATCCTAACCATGCAACAGAAAGGCACAGAAACATAATGCAGGAAATCTGGAGATATCAATGAGAGATTCTTCTCCCAGGAAATGCTCTTTACTTTGCATTTTAATTACAATATAATATCTAAAATGTGTCTTTAAGTTCTACAATTAATACCTGTTAACAGAAGATATTAAATGTCTACCTAAGTCAGCATCCTGAAACATAGCTCTCCTGGCTTCCAGAGCTATATGAGACCATATTCAGTGAGCTTGTTCCCTTCCAGAAAGCTGTACTTCTGAGCCCTGTGTTTCCTGGTAAATGCCTCAGTGCAGGAGATGAGCCCCAAGAAGAAGGTACATCATGACTGTCAAGAAAAGCCAGGAATCATGGTTTTGCATAGTTCTCTTTGGCCTTTGTTACATTGGTAACCAAAACGTGTCTTATAGGATACTTCTGAAGATCAGTCCTTAACACCATTAGAGTCTTTAGACCTTGCCTATACTTGCTCTTGGCTGCATTTATTGGCCTGCCCCCAATAAAGGAGCTGCCCACAGATCCTCCTTGAGATACCCACCCTGGACCAACAGCCCATTCTCCAAAACCATTTTATATCTCTCTTCCTCCAGAAATAGCTCCTTCGGGAGTTTGGAGAACTCTCCCTTGCCCCCATTTCATGTGGCTCCAGGAAGCCAAGTCCCTTCCTAGGAGTTATGTTCACTCCCTGAGAATGTAAACATAGGAACACAGTGACCATAATCTCTGCTGTATGGAGGAGCCTGAGCCAATGAGACCAACCCAAGAGATATGATGAAATAAGGGTAGAGATATGCACAGAGCCATCAGCATTTTTGCTAATGAGGAATTAGAACAGCTAATTCCTTCCACCTCTAAAATCTTATTTTCTTGACAATACATTCATGAATAATTGTAGTTTAGTAAGTTACTTTTAGCAAACAACATATTTGGAATTAAGTGTGGACTTATTCTGGTAGACTGAAAAGAATATTGAACATGGGGTAAGAAAGCCTGGATTTAAATTTCCATCCCAAAATTAATGAGTGACAACAGGAAGTTATTTAACCTCTCGGAGCCTCAGTTTCTTCATCTATAAAAATGAGCCACCTGTGTGGCTCAGTCCATCAAGTGTCTGCTTTCAGCTCAGGTCATGATCCTGAGTCCCTGGATCCAGCCTGGAGTCAGGCTCCCTGCTCAGCGGGGAGTCTGCGTCTCCCTTTTCCTCTGCCCCTCCACCTGCTCATGCAGAGTGTTAAACGACATAATGCTCAGAACAGTGCTTGGTACATGACAAAGCCAGAAAAAAAAGAGAGAGAGAGAGGAAGGGAAGGAGGGAGAAGAAGAGAGGAAAAGATTGAACAGGATGGGAAATGAAATCAGAAAATCTCTAAAACTGCCTAACATAATGCAATGTAATAAGGGCCTATTTGGTAAGAACACTTGCAAAGAAATCAGACACATGACCACAAACCACCTAGTACTTTTAATCCAAGTTCTGATCTGATGTCGGGAGCCCTCCAGTGGTTGAGAGATAGGGATGCATCTGAATTCTCCCTTTTGAGCTGGTGCTCTCAGAAGATGAATAAAAAACTAGCCATAACATTATAACTAGAAAAGACCTTGGAGAGTACTTCCTCAATCTCCCATATTTAAAAGATGAGGAAATGAAGATACTAAGGGGCTGTGTACACTTATTTTGAAAGTTAGAAATTACACTATTTTGAGATTTAACCTTTTATTATTTTTCCTAAGAATGCAAAATTCAACAGTTTCCATTTTGACATGAGTAAGAACTACTCTTACTTCAAAATGTGTAATTAAGGCATGTCTATAGTGACCAAAACCCAAAATCACTCAATAATACAACCACGATGCTTTAATATATTTACATCAAGGAACCATTTTTGTATAGAAGCTTTGGCTGAAAATGTTCTGCAATTAAAACACCAATATTTTTGTCTTATCAAAACCTGTACTTGGGACAATTCCTTGATGCCCTCTACTGGCCATAATGTTTTTATCCAATGTGAAATGCTAATTATTTCTGCCTAGCCTACTGATCTACTTTGTAACATGCCTGGACACTAGAAAAGTTTACTTTGGGAATAAAAATAAGTAAATAAAAGAATATACAGTATATAAGAATGTATCAAAAACATTGAGGCAATGAAATAAACCAGAAACAAGCCATCATTGTTGTCAACATTTGGAATGCTAAGAAATTATGATATCAACCAGTTATACCTAATTTTGCTCTACAAAGTAGTATAACTAGGCTATGAATTTTGTTCTTAATTTACATATTCAACTACACCAGATTCCCTAAGGATGATCTATAAAACAATATATTACTGACTTTGACACAGAAAAACAGAGTTGTTTAAATTATTAGGATGCCTGGGTGGCTCAGTCAGTTGAGCAGCCCTTCACTCTAAGGTTCAGCTGAGGTCATGGAATCAAGCCCCACATCAGGCTTCGCACTCAGCAGGAAGTCTCCTTAAGATTCTCTTGCTCCCTCTCCTCTGCCTCTACCCCTGCTCTCTCTCTCTCCACGCCTCCCCCCTCTCTCAAGTAAATAAATAAATCTTTAAATATATTTAAATTATCAAATGTTGAGAGATACCATGTTTAGAAGTTCAAGAAATGGAAAAATATGAATGAATGGACTAAACACCCAGATAGCCTTAAGAGTAGCCTTCTCCTTCCCTGAAACAGAATTTTTCAACCTTAGGAGCAGTTCCACAGTTCATGTTGACCATTACGCTGGTTCCTCTGACCTCTCACCCAGTGTCAGGCTGAATCATAGATCCATCTACCTTCCCGTCTATATCATGTTGCCAAAATATTACTACTACCTAAATAACAATATTAATAAAAACATTTATTGAGTTGTAGCCATGTTCCAGGCACTGTTACAAGTGCTTCTCATGCCTAGTTCTCACAACAATGCTATAAATTTGGTGCAAAATAGATGCTTGACAATTACCTGAAAAAACTATTGCATGAAGACTGTAACTGTCCTTTTTATACAGATAAGAAAAAAATGTCAAATGCTAGACAGTAAGTTGCTTGCTCATTGTCACATAGCCAGCAAGTGTCAGAGGTGGGGTTCACCCAAACCTGTGTCCTTACCAGGTCTCAGGCACTGCCATGCCAGGTGGACACTCTTAGAGTTTCACCTGCCAAGCCATCTACTGCTTTGTTTCTCTTGTGACTCACCCAGAACCCATGCTTCAAAGATATGAGACAAGTGAGAATTGTTCTATGACATTCAAAATCAAAATTCAAACAGTAGATAGACACACTTAAATAGACTAGGGTAAGAAATGCATTTAAAGTTGGAATCACTTATTGCTTATGGCAATTTTAAAACCTAGTCTTCAGATTACATGATACTACTCCCACCTCAAATGGAGTATACATCCTCTCTCTTTAAATCTAGATGTGTTTGTGCCAGCCTAGATCAATAAAGTAGGAATAAATTGTACTCTGACTTCCTCAGTGTAGACAGAAAAGACCATCAGTTCTCTACCTGGTCCTTTTGGGGTGCTCACTCTGTAGAAGCTGGCCATAATGTGTAAGAAATCTGCCAACTCTAAGATCACCATGCAGGAGAGAGCTCAGACGCCAGTGCTCCGGCTGACAGCTCCCAATGACTCCCTGCTGTCAACCAGCTTCAACTGCCATGAGAGTGAGCCACTGTGTGACCAGTCGACCTGGGTCTTCAGAGGACTGCAATCCTAGTTGACACCTGAAAGCAAATGTGTGAGACCCTCCAAGCAAAAACTGCCTCCCTTAGTCCTTCTTAAAGTATTTGTTGCCAAACTGTCAACAAATAAAATGCTTTTTTGAGCCAGTGTGTTTGGGGGGCAATTTCTTATGCAGCAATAGTAACCAGACCATGACTCCACTCAGTTTTAGCCTCTCTTGACCTTGTCCCAGTTGGTGCAACATGAGAATATTCTAGCAATCACATTCAACTGTGGTTTTGATGTTTTTTAAGATATGCTTCCCCCAAAAAAGGCACAAAGAACACAGGAAACTGGTAGAACACATACTTCCTAAAGTTTAGGCTGACTGGTTTCTACTTTTTTTTTTTTTTAAGATTTTATTTATTTATTTGTCATAGAGAGAGAGAGAGCACAAAGGCAGAGTGGCAGGCAGAGGCAGAGAGAGAAGTAGGCTCCCTACTGAGAAAGGAGCCCGATGCAGGACTCGATCCCAGGACCCTAGAATCATGACCTGAGCCTAAGGCAGCCACCTAACTGACTGAGCCACCCAGGCATCCCAGGTTTCTACTTTTTAAAAAAAGAAATAAATATTGCTGTTTGGAATAAACACCAAGAAGCGTAAGTGAACTCAGGGCTTATGAACTCCAGAAAAACATGAAAGAAAGTCCTTATTCTCAGGCCATTCTCCTTTTCCAGATGATATGGACCACTGAAGATATCTTGTTCCACTGTCACTATATTTTCCCGGTATCCACTCTGCCATGAGGACTTCCGAGGCACCAAAGTGGCCCACATAGTAGGGTACCCATAGAGTCATCATGCAAGGTTCTGCCACCTCTTGAGTCCTATATACAAATAGGACACAGGACTCTAATACCCATGGAAATTGGTACATTGATGCCTTGCCAATCTCAGGAAATTCATCTCCTAAAGTTTGAAAGCTTTCCTACTTCTCTGAACAAAAGTCTTCACTCCCAGCCCAGAAAGTCAATCCTAATTGCCTAGAAGAGTTTCAGTGTATACTCTAAAACCTTTCTAAGATTGTGTGCTCCAGGTACAAAGGTTTCTGGAAATTTCTTCATTGATCTATGATTGGCACGAACATCACAACTGTTTCTTTCCTGATACCATGGAAATTCCAAAGTTTAAAAATACAACCATCCCCCCCAGGAACGATGAGCATATTTAGTGCCCAAACCTTGGTTTCCAAGATCATTCTCCAGTTAAAGGAACTAGGGATCCTTAGAAAAATGGCTGACTCTAAGGCTGGGGCAGGAAATATACAAGATGAATTTAAAATATCTTGTACTTTCAGAAAGCAAGGGTATCCTCAAAAAACACAATGATAGGAGTGTGTCAAAGAGACACAGTAGTTCACTGATAGAGCTCCCAATTGCTAAAGCTGGAACAATTTTAGGAACAAAGTAAATAATGTCGTTTTGGAATATAGCCCAATGGGTATAATAAAATAAATACCCATAAGTCCATAATGATATAAATAAATTACTAAGTTAAACATGAAAGAAATAGGAAAAAATCCACATAGGATTCCAAATCATATATATAGTGTCCCCTGAAGGAGATAGAGCCTAACTCCTCATCACTTAATGGATAGACCATTCATAGTGACCCCCTCCCAAAGAGGTAATGGGGAATGGTTTGGAAAGGGGAACAAAAAGTAACAGCACCTGACAAATACTACTTCAGTCAGATGATCAAGGTTAACATTAACAGTGATAAGTCATGATGATAAGTCATGTACCCTTAATATGATGTGATGAGAATGGCACTCTATTTCCGTGGTCATCTTCCCAAAACCCATATGTCCTGTCTAACCAGGAGAAATCCAAATTGAGTAATATTCTCTCAAACATCTGAGCAATAATCTTCAAACCTGTCAAGGTCATAAAAAGCAAAGAAAATCTGATAAACTGTCATAGCAGAAGAGCTAAGGAGACATGATGACTAAATGAATGTGATAACTGGACAGGATCCAGGGACTGAAAAAAGAACTTTGGGTTAAAAATTACAAAAATATGAATAAAGCATTGACCTTAGTTAATAATAATATATGTAGCAATTATATACTTTATACACACATTAGTTGTGACAAACATACCATTCAAATGTAAACGTTAAAATGTAAATGTAAATGTAAACATTAAAGGAAACTCGGTACATGGTACACAAGAATGATCTGTGCTATTTTTACAACTCTTTTGTGAATCCGAAACTATTCTAACATAAATGTTTATTTTAAAAGAATCAAGAAGAATACCTGCTACTGTTCTATCAAATTTTCAGAGCTGTTTACAACATTTTTGTGCACTTCATTCATTCATATATATTTAATCATAAACCCAATTAACAATCACATTATTCTTAAGTATAACACTCAATAAACCCAAGAATTGAATGCCGCACTATTAATATGAATGCTCGGCAAGCTGTACTCTCTAATACATTCCCTGTAGTTTGGCACTTCATGTGCATGCCCTATAAAGAGCTCTCATAATAAAATCCGTGTCTAAGATAGCATATGGTAAACTTACGATCTATCTTTAACTGTCCCCAGTAACATGCATTGCGATGCTCCCAATTCTAAAACATACTTCTCTGTTACACTATTCTAACTTGATGAAAAGTTGTTGATGATTTATATTCAGATTTCATTTTGACTAATCCCATAACATTTTCCTCCCCTTCTCAATTCCAATCATTCTTCGTAAAATAGAAGGTTAAACGGGACATTTCCGAATCTCAGCTGAAACTGATAGGTGTCACTTAACTCTAGGTTCTTTTATTTTTTTTTTAAGGTTTATTTTTTTATTTTTTATTTATTTATTTGATGGAGAAATATCACAAGTAGGCAGAGAGACAGGGGGGAAGTTTCTTGAGGGAAGCAGATTCCCTGGGAGCCTGATGCAGGGCTCGATCCCAGGACCCTGAGATCATGACCCGAGCTGAAGGCAGAGGCTTACCCCACTGAGCCATGCAGGCATCCCTTAAATATAGGTTCTAAAAAGAGGTTCCAACTATCCATACAGGACTGGCTAAGAAGGATCCCCCCCACCCACCCAAAGAAAAGAAAACTACAACCCATAGCATTTCACCAATCTCCAGGATACAGGAAAGCAAGCCAATAAGTTATTTAAGGTTGTTGGTGAGCCCTTGACCAGAACTCTGAGTGTTATAAATTTCCAACCCAACCCCACTGGAGGTCTTCTATTCCCTGCCACTAGCCTAAGGATAGGGCTTTCAGAAACTGCTCAGAGAGAACAGAGGTGTTTTCTGAGAAAATGAAGGATGGACAATGAGGAAGGGAGCCCCAGGAGAACATTACTGAGCACTGAGCCTGTGTAACCATGGAACAGAGTTTAACCTGTGTCCTGTGGGGTTGGAGAGGGAACATTCTGGGGGCTGTTATTGTCTAGAAAACCTTACAGGAGAGGCTGGCTGGAGTGACTTTTGACTGGATGGGGCAAAGAGAAAACATGACATTTACACTCATAGTGGGTCAAGCAGAACAGAATCAGACTTGAGTGACCTGGGAGGGACCCTGCCCCAGAGGACTGCTAAAGAGGTGAGTGAGCCACACAGAAAGATACTGCATGGCACAGACAAGAATGGACATTACAAGGGGGTAGCCAGTGAACACAACTAACACAGCTAACTTCAGAGAAATGTTGAAGGCTCTTGGCCAGGGAGGGAGAGGGATATCTGAAAAACCAATGAAAAACTCCACAAGAGAAAGAGCTAGCATTTGGGCATGAGCCACAGAGATCACCAGTTCTAGATTACAGTCATACCAGGCAAGGCCAGGTTGTTTCCATTCCAAATGATCACAACTGATTTGAACCTACAGTAACTATCCTACTAAAATAAAAATGTTACAAAACCTGAAAACAAGACATCTTAATAGGTTATGCTTGAATTAATTTACTTTTTATGGCAAAGAGATTAAAAACAAGTAGCAGTTTTGAAGGCACAGAGGGAGCGAGGGAAGGAAGTGATATTATTATTATTATTATTATGCATCCTCTGGCACAAAATAAATAGTTTCTGGCAAACCAGGCTTAACCTTAGAATCATACAAATTGGTTTTTAAGGGAATGGGAAACCTGAAAGAGATCTGAAAAACACAGGTGAGACTCACCTTTCAAAACCATATTGAGGGACGCCTGGGTGGCTCAGTTGGTTGGATGACTGCCTTCGGCTCAGGTCATGGTCCCGGAGTCCTGGGATCGAGTCCCACATCAGGCTCCCAGCTCCATGGGGAGTCTGCTTCGCTCTCTGACCTTCTCCTCGCTCATGCTCTCTCTCACTGTCTCTCTCTCTCAAATAAATAAATAAAATCTTTAAAAAAAAAAAAACATATTGATTCTGCCTGGAAACCAACCATTATACAAATACAAATTGCAACACAGGTTTGTTCAAGAGAAAGAGTTTGTTGGCATAGTATCAAATCATGCCCAGTAACCAAATGACCATCTACTTCCTATGCAAACAGATGTGTCAGTCCCTGCTATTGTCAAGAGATCAGTCACTCACCAACTTCAATTAGAGACTGTGAATCAATACTCTGGTTTAAGAAGCATAACTACTCTCATCCACACAAAAGGATAAATTTCCTCAAGGAAATTTTCTCATGAATTTTTCATCCATGATCAAAATTTACAATAGACTTTACCAAGGTATTGTCAAAATATGATCTTGAGACCTGTAGGTACATGATGATGGCAAAGTCAGATCTGGGGCCTCATTCTCTACAGTATTTCTAATAGAAAACTGCAAGCCCAGATATTCCCCATGCCTGGGATGGACTACAGGCAGTCTAAGCAGTTGTAAGCCATAGCCCACAGGCCCTCATGTTGCTCATCTTGAGGGTTGCTACCTGGGTTAGATTTCTAGGGCTGCCATAACAAAGTAACACAGACTGTGTGTCTTAAACAACAGAAATTTATTTTCTCACAATTCTGGAAGCTGGAAATCCAAGATCAAGCTGTAGGAAAATTCCCTTTTTGGTGAGGTCTCTCTCCCTGGCTTGTACATGGCCACCTTTTCACTGAGTTCTCAATTACCTTCCCTCTGTGATCACAGGTGAGAGCTCTCAGGTGTCTTTTGCTCTTACAACATTAGCAATTCTGTTGGTTTAGGGCCCTACCCTTATGACCTCATTTAACCTTAACTGCCTCTTCAAAGGCTTTGTCTCCAAAACAGTCACACTGGGGTTAAGCCTTCCATGGTTTACGAACTTGGGGTGGGGAAATGATGACACAACTCAGTCCATAAGACAACCATTTTGGCAATAAGAGCAGAAATCGGGGTGGTTAATGTGAAAATGGAAGTATAAAATTTAATCCTGTCCTCTAACTTCTCAGAATTCTAAGATTAACTATTCAACCAAAGTAACGCTTTACTGATTCAGACATCACTAATTTGAAATTCACACTGGAGAATCTGAAGCTTCCACTTGTACCCTAGAGGCCAAAGTAATCACCAAGGCAATTGCAAGAGTTCACGAGACTGCAGAAGAATTGAGAAACAAGAGAGAATAAGTTTCACCCACTGCCATTGGTATGTAAGTAATGAGCAGGTTTCTACTTACCCTATTCTTGCTATGAAAGCGGGTTGGCCAGCTCTTCCTTCAGTGTTCCCTACTCATCTTTAGTCAACTAACTATATCTTCACTGCTCTACTCTTCAAAAATAGGTCTTTTCAAGAATTTCTGAGCTCTGGTGGTGAGGAGCAAGATGGCAGAAGAGTAGAACTAAATTTCTCCTGGTCTGAGGAATTCAGCTAGATGGTTATCAAACCATTCTGAACATATACAAACTCAACAGGAGATCACAGAGAAGAACAGCAGCAATTCTTTGAACAGAAGAGAGACCACTTTCTGGAAGGTAGGGCGTGTGGAGAAGTAAATCTAAGATGATACATGGGAAGGTAGACCATGGGGGGAGGGAGCTGGCTCCCAGCAAGTGAGAGAGCAGCAGAGCACAAAATTGGAACTTTTAGAAGTCTACTTCACGGAGGGACATTGCTCCAGAGGCTAATAAGCAGGAAGTGGAGCCCTTGCTGGGTCAGTGTGGTCTCAAGACCCTGGAGCCACAGAAAGACCAGAGGTGTCTGAGTGTGGCACAGCTCCCAGGTATCAGAGCAAGGAAGCTGGATGCAAAAACGGAGCCCAGTAATGAGCTCTCAGCTCAGGGTTGCTATCAACCATGATCCGAGGCAAAGTCCAGCCATGACTCTTTGAGCAGGGACCCCCATAAGTGGCAGATCTGGGGAGACCCCCTCCTTCTTCCTCTGGGAGGAGTGGCACGGGATCACCATGGCAGGAACCTGCTGGGTTTGGAGACTCCAAATGGGGCCATGCACCAAAGATAGAAAAACTCAGTCACAGGCTGAGTGAGCTCAGAGCATGGCCAGAGACAAGGGAGATGGGAGGGATTGACTACTCTTCTCTGAGGGCACACTAAGGAGTGGGGACTTGAGCTCTTGGCTCCTTGGAACCAGACACTGGGTAGCCACCATCTTCATTCCCGTCCTCCAAAGATGTACGGAAAGTGTTCAGGGAACAAATGCACCCAAAAGCGAACCTGAGAAGATTACTTAGCCCAGCCCCTGGCAAGGATGGTGCAATTCCGCCTCAGGCAAAGACATTTGACAATCACGGCAACAGGCCCCTCCCCCAGAAGATCAGCAAGAACATCCATCCAAGACCAAGTTCACCAATCAAGAACTGCAGAATACCAGAGCTAGGGGAAAACAATGCATAGAATTCATGGGGTTTTCCCCATGATCCTTTAGTCTTTCAAAGTTAATTTTTTTTAATTTTCACTATTTTTTGGTCTTCTATTTTTTTAATTTTTCCTCTTTCCTATTTTAACCTATTTTAACTATTTTCTTATCAATACCTTTTTAAAAATATATTTTAATTTTTATTTTTATAGTAATATTCTATCCCTTTATTGTATTTAACCTTATTCTTTGTATACATATAAGTTTTTCTTTCTTTAAAATTTTGGGATACAGTTTCTTCTAACAGAACAAAATATACCCTAAATCTAGCATATGGCTTTGTTCTAATCTCCAGCCTGATCACATTCTCTCCTTTTCTTCTTTTCTTTTCTCAACCACCTGATTATCTTATCAATTCCTTTTTAAAATTTTTTTAAATTTTTATTTTTGCAGTCATATTCCATCCCTTCATTGTGCTTACCCTTATTTTTATAGATATATAGGTTTTTCTTTCTTTAAAATTCTGGGACGCAGTTTCTTCCAACATACCAAAATACACCCAAAATCAAGTGTGTGGCTCTGTTCTATTCACCAACTTAATCATATTCTTTTATTTTCTTCTTTTTTCTCTCCCTGGTTTCAAGTATCTTCTGATTTGGTTAGTGTATATTTTTCTGGGGTCATTATTATCCTTTTAGCATTTTGTTCTCTCATTCATCTATTCTTCTCTGGGCAAAATGACAAGGTGGAAAAACTCACCTCAAATAAAAGAACAGGAGACAGTACTGACCACTAGGGACCTAATCAATATTAATATTAGTAAAATGTCAGAACTAGAGTTCAGAATGATGATTATAAAGATGCTAGCTGGGCTTTAAAAGAGCATAGAAGATACTAGAGAATCCCTTTCTGGAAAAATAAAAGAACAAAAATCTAACCAAGTTGCAACCAAAAAAGCTACTAAAGAGGTGCGATCAAAAAGAGAGGCTCTTACTGCTAGGATAAATTAGGCAGAAGCAAGAATTAGTGATATAGAAGACCAAATGATGGAGAATAAAGAAGCTGAGAAACAGAGATAAACAACTACAGGATCATGAGGGAAAAATTCAAGAGATAAATGATGCCATAAGACAAAACAATATTAAAATAATATTAGAATAATAACAATATTATAATAATTAGAATAACAATATTAGAATAATTCTTCCCAGAGGAAGAAGAGAGGGGACAGAAGGTATATTGGAACAAATTATAGCAGAGAACTTCCCTAATTTGGGGAAGAAAACAGGCATCAAAATCCAGGAGGCACAGAGAACCCCCCTCAAAATCAATAAAAATAGATCAACACCTCGTCATCTAATAGTAAAACTTACAAGTCTCAGAGACAAAGAGAAAATCCTAAAAGCAACTCAGGACCAGAGTTCTGTTACCCAGAATGGCAGAAATATTAGAATGGCAGCAGACCTATGCACAGAGACTTGGCAGGCCAGAAAGGACTGACCTGATACAGTCAGAGCATTAAACAAGAAAAATATACAGCAAAGAATACTATATCCAGCTAGATTGTCATTGAAAATAAAAGGAGAGATAAGAAGCTTCCAGGACAAACAAAAACTGAAAGAATTTGCAAACACCAAACAGCCCTACAGGAAATATTGAAAGGGGTTCTCTAAGCAAAGAGAGAGCCTAAAAGTTACAGACCAGAAAGGAACAGAAACAATATACAGTAACAGTCACCTTACAGGCAATACAATGGCACTAAATTCATATTTTCCAATAGTTACCCTGAATGTAAATGGGCTAAATGCCCCAATCAAAAAACACAGGGTATCAGAATGGATAAAAACCAAAACCTATCAATATGCTGTCTGAAAGAAACTCACTTTAGACCTAAAGGCACCTCCAGATTTAAAGTGAGGGGGTGGAAAACAATTTACCATGCTAATGGACATCAAAAGAAAACTGGGGTAGTTGAGCTGGATAAAGCAATCCTTACAGTCTTTGTCTGATCCAAAGACTATAATAAGAGATGAGGAAGGACACTATATCACACTCAAAGGGTCTGTCCAACAAGATCTAACAATTTTAAATATCTATGCCCTAACATGAAAGCAGCCAACTATATAAACCAATGAACAACAAAATCAAAGAAACACATTGACAATAATACAATAATAGTAGGGGATGTTAACACCCACCTCACTGAAATGAACAGCTCATCCAAGCAAAAGATCAACAAGGAAATAAAATCCTTAAATGACACACTGGACCAGATGGACATTACAGATCTATTCAGAACATCCATCCGAAAGCAACAGAATACACATTCTTCTCTAGTGCACATGGAACATTCTCCAGAATAGATTGTATCCTGGGTCCTAAATCAGGTCTCAACCAGTATCAAAAGATTGGGATCATTCCCTGCATATTTTCAGAACACGATGCTTTGAAACTAGAACTCAACCACAAGAGGAAAGCTGGAAAGAATTCAAATACATGGAGGCTAAAGAACATCCCACTAAAGAATGGTCAACCAGGAAATTAAAGAATTTTTTAAAATTCATGGAAACAAATGAAAATGAAAACACAACAGTTCAAAACCTCTGGGATGTGGTAAGGGCTGTCCTGAGAGGAAAGTGGGTAAAGTCTGTCTCAAGAAACAAGAAAGTTTTCAAATATACAACCTAACCCTACACCTAAAGGGACTGGAGAAAGAACAGCAAAGAAAGCCTAAACCCAGCAGGAGAAATCATAAAGATCAGAGCAGAAATCAATGTAATAGAAACAAACAAACAAACAAACAAACAAAACAGTAGAACAGAACAACAAAACTAGGAGCTGGTTCTCTAAAAGGATTAATAAGATTGATAAACTCCCGACCAGACATAGCAAAAGAAAAGAGAAAGGACCCAAATAAATAAAATCATGAATGAAAGAGGAGAGATCACAACCAACACCAAAGAAATACAAACAAAATAAGAACTTATTATGAGCAACTATACACCATCAAATTTGACAATCTGGAAGAAATGGATGCATTCCTAGAGACCTAAAAACTACCAAAACTGAACCAGGAAGAAATAGAAAACCTGAACAGACCTGTAATCAGTAAGGAGATTGAAGCAGTCATCAAAAATCTCCCAACAAACAAGAGCCCAAGGCCAGATGACTTCCCTGGGGAATTCCACCAAACATTTAAAAAAGAATTAATACCTATTCCCCTGAAACTGTTCCAAAAAATGGAGATGGAAGGAAAACTTCCAAACTCATTTTATGAGGCCAGCATTACCTTGATTCCAAAACCAGACAAAGACCCCATCAAAAAAGAGAATTACAGAGCAATATCTCTGATGAACACATATGCAAAAATTCTCACCAAAATACTAGCCAATAGGATCCAACAGTCCATTAAAAGGATTATTCACCACGACCAAGTGGGATTTATTCCAGGACTGCAAGGTTGGTTCAACATCCACAAATGAATGTGATACAATACATTAATAAAGAGAAAGAACAAGAACCATACAATACTCTCAATAGAGGGGCGCCTGGGTGGCTCAGTGGGTTAAAGCCTCTGCCTTTGGCTCAGGTCATGGTCCTAGGGTCCTGGGATCGAGCCATCAGGCTCTCTCCTCAGCAGGGAGCCTGCTTCCTCCACTCTCTCTGCCTGCCTCTTCGCCTACTTGTGATCTCTGCCTGTCAAATAAATAAATAAATCTTTAAAAAAAAATACTCTCAATAGATGCAGAAAAAGCACTTGTCAAAGTACAGTATGCTTTCTTTTTTTTTAAGATTTTATTTATTTATTTGACAGAGAGATAGAGAGAGAGCACAAGTAAGCAGAGCAGTAGGGAGAGAGAGAGAGAGAGAAGCAGGCTCTCTGCTGAGCAGGGAGCTCAATGCAGGGCTCAATCCCAGGACCCTGGAATCATGATCCAAGCTGAAGGCAGCTGCTTAAACAACTGAGCCACCCAGGTGCCCTACAGCATCCTTTCTTGATCAAAACTGTTCACAGTGTAGGGATATAGAATATATACCTCAATATCATAAAAGCCATCTATGAAAAACCCACAGCAAATATCATTCTCAATGGGGAAAAACTGAGAGCCTTTCCCCTGAGGTCAGGAACACGTAGGGCTGTCCACTCTCACCACTGCCATTCAGCCTAGTACTAGAAGTCCTGGCCTCAGCAATCAGACAACAACAACAACAACAAAAATATCCAAATTGGCAAAGAAGAATCAAACTCTCACTCTTTGCAGATGATATGATATTTTATGCAGAAAACCCAGAAGACTTCACTCCAAAACTGCTAGAACTCACAGGAATTCAGTAAAGTGTCAGGATAGAAAATCCACGCACAGAAATCAGTTGCATTTCTATACACCAACAAGACAGAATTAAGAGAAATTAAGGAATCCATCTCATTTATAATTGCACCCAA
This sequence comes from Mustela nigripes, assembly GCF_022355385.1. Lineage (NCBI taxonomy): Eukaryota > Metazoa > Chordata > Mammalia > Carnivora > Mustelidae > Mustela > Mustela nigripes. The sequence goes on from NC_081561.1 coordinate 107,118,692, forward strand.
AACCATAAGATACCTAGGAATAAATCTAACCAAAGAGGCAAAGAATCTGTACTCAGAAAACTATAGAACACACATGAAAGAAATTGAGGAAGACACAAAGAAATGGAAAAATGTTCCATGCTCATGGATTGAAAGAACAAACATTGTGAAAATGTCTATTCTACCTAGAACAATCTACACATTTGATGCAATTCCTATCAAAATATCATCAACTCATTTCAAAGAAATGGAACAAATAATCCTAAAATTTATATGGAACCAGGAAAGACCCCAAATAGCCAGAGGAATGTTGAAAAAGAAAACCAAAGTTGGCAGCATCACAATTCCAGACTTCAAGCTCTATTACAAAGCTGTAATCATCAAGACAGTATGGTACTGGCACAAAAACACATAGATCAATGGAACAGGATAGAGAGCCCAGAAATAGACCCTCAACTCTTTGGTCAACTAATTTTTGACAAAACAGGAAAGAAAGTCCAATTAAGGAAAGACAGTCTCTTCAACAAATGGTGTTGGGAAAACTGGACAGTCACATGCAGAAGAATGAAACTGGACCATGTCCTTACACCACATACAAAAATAGACTCAAATGAATGAAAGACTCATTATGAAACAGGAATCCATCAAAATCCTTGAGGAGAACACAAGCAATAACCTCTGTGACTTCAGCTGCAGCAACTTGCGAGACATGTCTCCAGAGGCAAAGGAAAAAAGGTAAAAATGAACTATTGGGAATTCATGAAGATAAAAAGCTTTTGCACAGTAATGGAAATAGTCAACAAAACCAAAACAACCAAAAGAATGGGAGAAGATATTTGCAAATGACATATCAGATAAAGGGCTAGTATCCAAAATCTATAAAGAACTTATCAAACTCAACACCCACAGAACAAATAATCCAAATAAGAAATGGGTAGAGGACATGAACAGACATTTCTGCAAAGAAGACATCCACATGGCCAAAAGACACATGAAAAAGTGTTCAACATCACTCAGCATCAG
>NC_081561.1:107119793-107154403 GCF_022355385.1 Mustela nigripes
TGACATATCAGATATAGGGCTAGTATCCAAAATCTATAAAGAACTTATCAAACTCAACACCCACAGAACAAATAATCCAAATAAGAAATGGGTAGAGGACATGAACAGACATTTCTGCAAAGAAGACATCCACATGGCCAAAAGACACATGAAAAAGTGTTCAACATCACTCAGCATCAGGGAAATACAAATCAAAACCACAATGAGATACCACCTCAAACCAGTTAGAATTGCTAAAATTAACTAGTCAAGAAATGGCAGGTGTTGCGGAGGACATGGAGAAAGGGGAGCTCTCCTACGTTGTTGGTGGGAATGCAAGCTGGTGCAGCAACTCTGGAAAACAATATGGAGGTTCCTCAAAAAAGTTGAAAATAGAGCTACCCTACAACCGAGCAATTGCCCTACTGGGTATTTACCCTAAAGATACAAATGTAGTGATCCAAAGGGGCATGTGCACCTGAATGTTTATAGCAGCAATGTCCACAATTGCAGACTATGGAAAGAGTCTAGATGACCATCAACAGATGAATAGATGAAGAAGATGTGGTATATATATATACAATGGAATACTATGCAACCATCAAAAGAAATGAAATCTTACTGCAATGACATGGATAGAACTAGAGGGTATTATGTTAAGCAAAATAAGTCAATCAGAGAAAGACAGGTATCATATGATTTCACTGATATAAGGAATTTGAGAAACAAGACAGAGGATCATAAGGGGAGTGAAAAATGAAACAAGATGAAACCAGAGAGGGAGACAAACCATGAGACTCTTAATCTCAGGAAACAAACTAAGGGTTGCTGGTGCAGGGGGAGGGCTAGGTTAGCTGGGTGATGGACACTGGAAAGGGTATGTGCTTTGGTGAGTGCTGTGAATTGTGTAAGACTGATGAATCACAGACCTGTATCCCCGAAACAAATCATACATTATATGTTAATTTAAAATTTTTTCTGAGCTCCTCGTGTATTTATAAATCATACCCAAGATTCTCAACCAGAGAGTCATTTAATTTATACAGAGTTGCTCTTCTCTAAATTTCCAGATCCATTCCACTACCTCTGGCTATGCCATGCAGCTCTTCTTGCTAGTTATTTTTCCTAAGCAGGTCTTTAAATAATTGTGAATTCTTTCAAGCCAGGTACTACTGACTTTTAATGTTTTTTAAATATCCAAAGGGCTCAACACAGGGTAGAAACACAATGCGGTAAATATTTTTCTCTTCAAAGTACCTCAAGTTCAAACCTCTCACTTCTTCAAATCAATCTTTCCAAGTAATGTTAATTACTGAGGCTGTGCCGCATCTGGCATTTTATTCATGCTTGACATCTCAAATCAATTCTGGAGCAAAAACTCTGTGATATCAAGAAAGAAACATAAGAGAGGTCTGAAAATTGACAATTTTTTTTTAATAAGGTGGAAAGAATCACTGAGCAGTAGTCAAGGAACGTCACCCAGGGAAGTTTTAATATAGAAAGGAAAGTTCATACTTGAAGTACTAAGTGGGAAAACAATTTAATGTTAGCTTACATGTATTGGTGTGAATTATTTAAATGATAAGAATAAAATTAGTTCTTTTCTTAAGACCAAATAAATGCAAACCTCTTGAATTTTCTGAAATACTAAAGCAAAGTTTTGGGTAGAATGGGATGGGGTAGGACGGGGGGAGGGGGTGATTGTATTTTTTTTTTTTTTCAGAGAATTCATCACCTAAGAGCAACTTCTACCCCTTTCCAAAAGAATAAGCTTACAGGGGTCACATTCTGGCCTCACTGCAACATGAAACAGTGATGAAAAATTGCCTCTTACAGCTCTGTGAATTAATAATTTTCAACCCTTTCAAATTGCATCTCTTACTCTAACTTGTCTCTACAACTGCACTCCACTAAGAGTCATCCATGATGTAATTATGTACACACTTGAAGCATATAAGCTAAAAATACATACTTTCAGTAAAACTCTAGATACAAAAGGATAGGATAGATGGCACTGAATTGCCTAAGATATCCATTCTAGAACCTAAGCAAAGATTCTCAGCACTTTCTAATGCAGACTTTTAAAATCCTGAAACTCCAGGCAGAGAAAGCTCGTAACTCCCTCTTCCTGAAGTCCTTGAAGTTTGACAATCCAAGCAGCATTCTCAAAAGGTTTTGGACAAAACATTGATTTTATATGGACATAACTATTATTCACATTAAGCCTGTCTTATTTATTTATTTTAATCCCAGTATCGTTAACAAGCAGTGTGGAGAGTCCTCAAAAATTTAAAAGTAGAACTGCCTACAATCCAGCATCAATTTTGTCTTTGATCTGTCTCTGATATATTTCTTTAAATGACAGCTTTTGGGTTGTGCCAAAATTATACAGTGAGGATTCCCCACTTGATCCAATGGTTAATCTTACTCAATAAAACCTATGCAGCAAGTTCGGAAAACATGTTTCCTCTCTCTGCAATGGCCGATGCAAAGAAGTGTGAGCTAAATGAATGGTTCTTGTTTTAAACCCCCAAGTTTTGAGGTGGTTTGTTATTCAGTAAAAAGCTAACTGACACACCATGAGATTTCAAATAAAAGTCTACCATTCCCCTCAGCTTTGACTTCAACTCCTATAATCCCTTGTTTAAACTGGTCATTGTGAGGTATTTTATTTTTCCTACACAGTGAGATTATGGGATAGTGTCCGGAAACCAACTCAGAGATCCGAGGGATTGTCCATAAAAGGGAGTGTGGGAGTGTACTAGTTTTCACCAGCTGGGTTTGACTCATTTTCAGGTGTCCTATCTAAGCAATGTATTCCAAACGGCTGAAATACACACAAGAACAGCATCTTTCCTTGGAAAGTAATTTGAAGCCTTGTGAAACAATGAAGGCTTTTGAGCAAAACAACAGTTTTCCTTTGTCTTTTTTAATACAGAAAGCAGGTGGCCTATGGCATCCTATAGCCACAAAAAAAAAAAAAAAAAAGCCTTTCAATTTCAATCCATCTGAACAAAAACTGGACAGTTATTTGGATCAATCATGGATCAAAGCCTCAAATATCTGTAGTTTTTGTATTGGTTAGAGATTGCAAAATTGAATGAAGGGTGAATGATAAAACTAAGTTGTAGCACATCCAAAATAAACCATTAATTTGTCACTGATAAAAGTCATTCCATTTTCTGCTATTACAATTACAGTTATGGTATCTATTTTTTCTGATTCCTGTGACAAAATATGGTATTTTAAAATTTTGCATACTTGATAACTATTCTTGCTTAACTTTAGGACATTGGATAGGTTTTTCCCACCAACTTCTTCAGGCCAAAAGTTATTCTGAAGTATTTTTCTCGCCTGCCAATGAGGAGGCAAAAACTGACAACCAAAGTGGAGGGTCATCACAACAAATATCCCAGGGAGGATCCTTGTAACATTTGCAGAGTTAAGTCTTCAGACAGTTTTATTACTTGTCGAGTTTTCTTTTCTGCCATCTTTATTCTTGTTGCATTTGTGGGGAACTTTAACATGCTTAAGGGAATTTTGATTGAGATACTGTACCTTTTCTTCTCTGAAGAATGTATTCCACCAGGATTTCAGAAACTCTTCTCATGTCATGCCAAAATGAACTCAAATAAGAAATACTCCCTTTATAATGCAGGTATCTGATAGGCAGATCAGTTACATATGGGATTTTTTTTTTTTTTTTTGAAACTAGAAACCTGGTAAAATAAAACAGAGTTGACATTCTCAAGTCGAACAGACTCAAATCTTTAGGTTAAAACAGTGATAATTTTACTTGTGTGCTGGATGAGGAAAAGTCACTGAGGATATAGACTTTACAAAAGTGAGAAATGGATTTCTTTCTCCATCATCAAATGATTAGATATTATTTCATAGTTTATTATATCCGGGGGGGAACAGACCAAGATTAATTTCACAATTATTAGAAGCAGATACTGACATTGATAAAAGGAAGTTGTTGAAAATTGTACCCTGGCTTTTCTACTGTTAAAACACTCTAACTTCCTGTCACTTAGATAGCAACCTGGGCTGTACGTGATCCCAGGCTTGAGTTCACAATATAAAAAAAAATAACCCAGTGAACCTTTTTCATGAGAGAACACCTTTCAGAGTTAGAGGAAAAAGAGAAGGCCTGGTCTGTTCCATGGTTTCACATTACACCGGAGTGAACTCAATCCCTCAGGACACTTAACAAGTGATGAATAATTATAACCCCTTTATTCAGAATCCAGTAATTAGGTTGATGGAAAAGCAACTCTTTTGGATGGGTGTGAATTTATTACAGCAAGTATAAACTCCTCCAAACTTTCCATAGCTACCAACACCATATTATGTGTCTCCATCCCTTATCTCACTTACTCTTCACAAACAACCCCGCAGATAAATAAGAAAATTGAGGCTAAAGAGTCAAGATAACTTGCCTGTGATCTTACAGCCTATAAATATTTAATTCAGGATTTGGACCAAAGAAGAGTTTTGCCAACAACTACATTCTTAACCAGTACCTTCCCTGTAACAACAGAAGTAGTAATAAGGAAACTGGGAGACCCTTGGTTTTATGGCTATAATTCCCATTTAACTGGTGTGCTTGGTCCATAAAGACAAACCAAAAACAGTTGATTTGCACTACAAATAAACCCAGGCAGTATATTAGACCTGACCCTTAGTGATATTTTCCTTATGTACCCTCAGTCGCTGAGCTTCAACACTCTAAATCAATGGAACCATATGTCAGCTGAGTTTATTGCATGTGGAAAAGCACCCAGGAACAAACAGAAGAAAAAAGACATTGTTTCCAGGAGCAAGTAAGTGATTATTGATCATGATACAGAAGAGTTCACTCAGGGGCTTTGCTGTAGTTGAGTGTAAGAAAGAAAGAAAACAGGTTGGTAAAATAGCGCTCCATAAAGAGGTGGATATTCTCTATGCTGTCCCCAAACATGATTTAGGAGTATAAATTTGTACCTCAGAGCTTGCCACCCACCAACCACAAGTGTAACCGTATCAACATACTTTTATTTTATGTTAACCTTCGTTCAGTGCTCCCTCTCTATTCTACTCTCCTTTTTGCCTCAGGCAACCCATGTGAACAATCTCGTCTACCATAATTGTCTTCTTTCGTCCATAAGCATGTGAAAACTCCATTAATCGTGTGCACACACGGGACTCGGTGACTGTTCTTTAAAAACTGGATTATTTTATGCAGTCCTTGGCAACTTCCTTTTCTCACTCATGTTATCTCATGAAAATCCCTCCAAATCAATCAGAAGAGGTAAGTCTAATTCATTCTGGGTCATGGCTGCAGAAGAGTCCATTCTCTTGCATGATAGCATTCACTTTGGTTCTAGATTTTCTCTACTAAGAAACCATGCTACAATAAACATGATTGCACAGGTACTTTATGTAGTGGTGATTTTATTTGTAAGGGATCCATTTCCTGGAGTGAAGTTTCTGGGTTAGGGTGTATATGGATTTGTGATTTTAAAACTGTTGCTAGATGTTATATTGCCAAAATGCTGCAACAATTCCTATTTGCACCAGCTGTGAATGTGAGAAGCCTTTGCCCCACATCCTCACCAGCAATGCCTTTTTCATGTCCATCTGTCTAAGAGTTCTAAAATGATATCTTGGTGTTGCTTTAACTTGCATTGCTGTGAGAATCTTTTCACAGGCTTGCTACCTATCTGAATTTTCTGTTCTGTGAATTGTTCATGTCTTTTGATTTTATCTCTACTGAGGTCTTTTGACAATTGGTTTTAATTTGTAAGGGGTCTTTGAATTTTATAAGCATTATCCCTCTGTCTGCTGTCTGTATTATAAATATTTTCTCAAGGCTTTCATTTGTATTTTGACTTAGTTTATAATATTTTTTGCCCTGTTGATATAATCTGAAATTCTGTCTATTATTTAACAGTTTCCAGGTTTCCAGTCCTGGATAAGATGTCTCCAGCACCTAGATTTTTCAGAATTACCTAGATTTTCTTCCACGATATTAAAATGTTTACAGAAAGCTTTTAATCTATTGAAATTATTTTATGGTTTAATGTGGGGATAAAAGTGGGAGCACACATTTCCTTTTTTATATTAACGGCCAGTTACGCAAACACCATTTATTACATAATTCAGTCTTTCACACTGAATTGAGATATCTATTCGTTTCCTATTTATTAATTCTCACATATACTGGGATATATTTTTAGATTCCGTTCTGCCCTATTCTGTCTCATGAGTCTATTCATGTATTCCTAGGTCAGCATTTGACATCTATTAGAGCAAGTCCTCCTTTCCTATCCTTTTCTTTCCCCCCATATATTTACTTTGGGGGTTTGGAGCATTTATTTTTCCTTTAAAAATTAAGTCATTTTATTCAATCTTCCAATTCTCCCACCACCCAGACTCCTTTGGCATTCTATTTGGGATTGCCTCAAACGCATTTGTTAATTTTGTGAGAATTGACCTTTTATGATATTGTTTTTCAATCCAGTAAAAAGGCACGCATTTCCATTTGTTCCAATGTTGTTTAAGTCCCTGACTTGTGACCGCTGCCAATAAAATGAGATCTTTGAAATACTTTTGTTTTCTGTCTCCCTTCATCCTCAATCCTAGATGACACCTTTGAAAATGAATTTCCATTTTTCTAAAAAGCACTTTTATTTCTAGCCCATTATTCGTACTTATTCATACTTATGCCATATTCATTCATTCATTCATTCAAGTAAACCCTTATTGGGAACCTACCATTTGCTATGCATGGTTTCAGGTACTGGGGCTAGGTCAAGCGGAAAAAATCCTCTGCTCTCATAGAGTTTACATATGGAGAAACAGATACTGGACAAAATGAATGAATTAAATATAACTATGTTTAAAGGCTAAAAGAAATATTACAGAGAAAATCAAAACATGAAAGTAGGATGTAATGCCATGGCATCAAGCAGAGAGTACATTAAGTGTTGAAGGGTGTGGTCAGGGAAGGTCTGAAGGACAATGTGGCACTGGAGAAAAGACTTGAAAGATGTAAGAGAGAGGTCTGTGTGGATGTCTGAGGAAAAGCAATCCAGGCAGAGGAATGAGAAGTAAGAAGGCACTGAGGAGGGGCACCTGCATGGCACAGTCAGGTACGTGATCAATGCTTGGTTTCAGCTCAGGTCATGATCTCAGGGTGTGAAGACGGAGCCCCCAAGTCAGAGCAGAGTCTGCTTGAGAGTCTTTCTCCCTCTCCTCCTGCCCCTCCTGCTTGGACTCTCACTCTCTCTCAAGTAAATAAATAAATCTTGCAGAAAAAAAAAAAGAAAGAAAGAAAGAATGCACTGAGGAGGGATCATGCCCAACTACTCAGGAACAACAAGGAAACCAGAGTGATGGATGAGGAGTAGAGGGCAGGGTCAGGAAGGGTGAGAGTAGAAGAGTAAGAGATGAGGCCTTAGAGATGATGGGGGTCAGGTCACACAGGGCCTTGCTCCCTATTATAACTTTTACTGAAATTTCACTCTGAGGGTAATGGGAAAGCCATTGCACAGTTCTTTGTAAAAGCACCATGATCTGGGGTTCCTGGGTGGCTTAGTCAGTTGAGCATCCAACTCCTGATTTTGACTCAAGTCATGATCTCAGGGTCATGAGATGAGCCCCTTATCAAGCTCTGCACTCAACAAAGGGTGTGCCTGAGATTCTCTCTCCCTTTCTCCCTCTGCCCTATCCCCCACTTTCTCTCTCTCTCTCTGTCAAATAATAAACAAACAAACAAAATCTCCATGATCTGACTTAATGCTTTAACAGAAAGAGTAAAGTGTAGGGGAATAAGATGAGTTGGGAGCCTACTGCAATAGTCTAAGCAAGAAATACTAGTGTTATTGACTAGGTGACAAGTGGTCAGAAAAGTACATATTTTTAAGATAGAGCAATGAGGTTTGTTGAGGGATTATATATAGTGTACACGAGAAACAAAGAGTTCAAGGATAACTGAAGATTTTTGACTGAGCAACTAGAAAGATGGAAATCTATTCACTGAGACAGAAAACCATGAGAGGAACAAAGTAAGATGGTAAATGGAGGTGGTAAATCAGGAGTTTTATCTGGACAGGTCTACTAGACTTCCAAGTAGCTGAGATAATAGATGGTTATGCCAGGTGTTCAGAAGAGAAGTCCAGAGTAGAGATATAAATCTAGGCATTGTAAGTATATGGTGGGCACTTGAAAGTATGTAACTGGATAAAACTATTAATGAGGTAAATGGAGTTTAATGAAGAGAAGCAGCTCAAGGATTTTACCATGAGGAACTCTAAACTGAAATACTGGGAAGACAGGAGTAGCAAAAAGAAACTGAAAAAATGTGGTCGATGAGACAGGAGGAGAGCCAGCAGAATGTGGCATCTTGGAAATCAAGTGAAAAAAGTATTCTAGAGTGAGGAATGATCAACTCTGCCAAACACAGCTGAAAAGATGAGATGAAGACTTAGAATTTCCCGGTGGATTTAGCAAGGTGGACATGATTGGCGACCTCAATAAGAGAAGCTGTGGTCATGCGGATGGCATAAACGATGATTTAAGTGATCCATAAAATAAATAAATAAGCGAGGAAAAAATATATAAATAGCACAGCCTTGTGAACAGCATCTGAAAAAGGAAGTGACATAACATAATAAAAAATTACTTAAAAAATAAATTTTAAAATTTTTAAAAAATTAAAAGGAAGTGATATATTTCTTGAAACTGGGGTTCTAGTTACATTTGGATTGTTAACTATAATTTTATTTTTTATATCAAGTTTTTTCATTGTCAATTAGCATGAGATAAAAAGGCATCTTCATCTCGTATTTAATACTCACTGGCTCTTGATAGATATTTGTTTGCTAAGAATGTATGATTTTTACATTATAACACTTCCTAGCAAGGGCTTTCCTCATCAAATCAACATACTAACAAATGGCAGGAGTCAAGAACACAGTGGTCTCCTTAAACTGGTAAATGATTATCTTTTACAACGGTACCTACAAGATCTCTGTTGATGACTGTGCCAAATGGTGAAGTAAAATTACATGAATTCTAGTCCAGACCCCTAACTTAAACTCAAATAATGTTTGCAAGTCCCTAGGTAGGCACTGAAGGGGAAAAAAATATGTCATCTAGGACAGATGGCACTACTATATGACCTTTTAATCAAAGAGCTAACTGGCTTTTAAAGTTTTTTTAAAAGATTTTATTTATTTATTTGACAGAGATCACAAGTAAGCAGAGAGGCAGGCAGAGAGAGAGGAGGAAGCAGGCTCCCCACTGAGCAGAGAGCCCGATGCGGGGTTTGATCCCAGGACCCTGGGATCATGACCTGAGCTGAAGGCAGAGGCATTAACCCACTGAGCCACCCAGGTGCCCCCTAAGTGACTTTTAAAAGTAAGTTTTCAAAACTGATCCATGTGTAAAAAGAGAGAAGTAGCGAGAAGAATAATAGCCCAGAAAACAATGCAATCCAATATGCCAGGTTTTGGTAGAAGGTGTCTTCCTGTGAGAATTGCATACTAGATGGTGATCAAACAGGAAAGAAAAAGAAAAAGAAAATACTGTAAGAGATAATGTTCATAATTCCACTCCAATGGGTTTTGTGAATAAACACTTGTGAACTCCCTTGATGTATCTGAGGCCTCAAGCCATTATAAAGTGTATGATACTCCTTTTTCATAAAGTAGAGTTAAATTAGATCTCTCAAAGCTTCACCAATCTTGCCTCATGTACAGCAATTTGATTACAGATTAAAACACCTCTAAAATTCAGAGTAACCATTCTCACCCATTTAGAAAATGCACAGAAGAATGAAATTCTACCTGCAGTACATTAGCCAGAAACTCACATAGTAGAGCGTGGGTGAGGAGAGAATATCCAAATGTGTAAGGTGAGGAATACAGTCAAGGTGGTATCTTTATCCTCAAGGAAACAAAAGCATGTGATAAATGAGGGTGAAAAAAAAGATATAATTTATAAAGCTGCAAATCATTTTCTTTGATTTATAGTAAACCATATAATTACAAATATAAGTTACTATAAGGCAGGCACTGGATGACCTTGAGTCTTTGGAGGAAAATTGACATTAAAAATAACAAGATAAACTATTTGGGAGAGGGACTTTTTAAAATTGGGGTATATTAACATGTACCATTATATTAGTTTCAGGTGTACAACATACAGATTCAATATTTGTTTACATTGCAAAGTGATCATCACAAATCTTGTTAACATCCATCACCACACACAGTTATAAATGTTTTTTTCTTGTGATGAAAACTTTTAACATCTACTCTTTTAGCAACTTTCAAATATAAACATACTATTATTAATGATAGTCACCATGATATGTACTACACCCCCAGGACTTACTTATTTTATAACTGAAAATGTGTACCGTTTGACTACCTTTACCCATTTCACCCATCCGTATCCCCACTGCCCCCCCCCCCGCAACTAGCTATCTGTTCTCTATGTATCTTTGAGTTTATTTTTGGTTGGTTGGTTGGTTGGTTGGTTGGTTGGTTGGTTTTTTACAATTCCACATATAAATGAGATCACATAGTATTTACCTTTCTCTGTCTGATTTATTTCACTTACCATAATGCTGTTAGTTACATCCATATTGTTGCAAAGGGCAGGATTTCCTCCTTTTTAATAGCCAAGTAGCATTACACATGATTATACAGTATGTACCACATTTTTTATCCATTCATTCATCCATAGGTTGTTTCCAGGTGTTGGCTATCGTGAATAATGCTGCTATAAACATAGGAGTGCAGATATCTTTTCAAGTTAGTGTTACTGCTTCTTTTTGACATATTCCCAAAATTAGAATATCTGAATGACATGGTATTTCTATTTTTAATTTTTTTCCATTGGGTTACTTTTTTTTTATTTTTTAATTTCTTTGCAGTGTTCCAGAATTCATTGTTTATGCACTAAACCCAGGGCTCCATGCAATACATACCCTCTATAATACCCACCAACAGGCTCACCCAACTCTATTTTTAGTTTTTTGAAGACCCTTCATACTCTTTTCCATACGGCTGCACCAATTTATATTCCTACCAACAGTGAAAGGTGAACTATTGATATGTTATTCTACTCAATTTTTCAGCTAATATATCAGAGAGGTATTGTTAAAAATGTCTCTTGGGGTGGGTGGTTGGCTTAGTCACTTAAGCATCCTACTTCTGATGTCAGTTATGATCTCATAGGTGGTGAGATGAAGCCCCACCTGGGGCTCCATGTTCAGCCTGGAGTCTGCTTGAGTTTCTTACTCTCCTCTCTTTCTGTTTCTCCCTTCCCTTAAAAATAAATAAATAAATATTTTGAAAATTGTCTTTCAAGGGGCGCCTGGGTGGCTCAGTGGGTTAAGCCTCTGCCTTCGGCTCAGGTCATGATCTCAGGGTCCTGGGATCGAGCCCCGCATCTGGCTCTCTGCTCAGCGGGGAGCCTGCTTCCCCCTCTCTCTCTGCCTGCATCTCTGCCTACTTGTCATCTCTGTCTGTCAAAAAAATAAAAATAAAATCTTTAAAAAAAAATGGTCTTTCAGGGGCACCTGGATGGTTTAGTGGGTTAAAGCCTCTGCCTTCGACTCAGATCATAATTCCAGGGTCCTGGGATCTAGCCCCACATTGGGCTCTCTGCTCAACAGGGAGCCTGATTCCCTTCCTCTCTCTCTGCCTGCCTCTCTGCCTACTTGTGATCTCTCTCAAATAAATAAATAAAATCTTTTAAAAAATGGTCTTTCAAACAACTAATAATAATAATGTTAAATTTAATATACACACATATATTCACTCTGAAAGTATGGAAAGCTTATAAAAATGTCAGTAAGTGGCTTTTCCCCCTATTCTGCTAATCTTTATTTCTAATTTTTTTACAGTGAAACTGAACTGCTTATATAATTTTTAAGGGTTTTTTTTTTAATGTTCATGCATGGAAGAGTAATGGTTGTTAGCCAAATTTAGGGTACTTGAACTGAAAAATTAGGAAGTATTTCATCCAATGTTTCTATGTTACAGATGAAAAGACTGAGGTAGAGAAAGGTAATGTCAGTTTTGCTAATAATGATCTGAATGTATAGATCATGTAACTCAGTGATTCTCAACCCTGGCTGATTTAAAGGATAATAAAACTATGCCTAACAAGAGCCTATTCCAAACCAGTTGGATTGTAATTGGAGCTACTGTGGACAAGAAGTTCAAAGTTCTCCACTCTACCTCCAAACAATCTAAGAATAATAGGGACAAGAGATCACCAAAAATAAAATCAACAGAAACTTTAACAAGTATCTCTGTCTAAATGCCCTTTCCTAAACATATACTTGTCTATTAAATGTGTGAACCAGCTCATTCTGAAACACAGCTTGGCAATAGGGATGATGTATCTGTCTCTTATGCTAAGGGTGTGAGTTCTTCTTTGCACCCTTTAGATAAATTCACATCTCGGATTCTGCAATGCATAAGAAGAGTAAATATTTATTGAATGCTTACTATATGCCAGACACTCTTCTAGCTGTTCTACATGTTTTATTCAGTTTATTATCTCAATCCTAGGAGGTAGGTTTTACCACTCTCCCTGTTACATGGACACTGCAGCTCAAAGAAGTTAGGTAACTTTGCCTACAGTGACTAAGCAATTTTTTGTATTACCTTCAGTTAACCACAGTACAGTACAGCATTAGATTTTGGAAGCAACTTAAGTGGACAACCCTGGAGTTGAACTCAACCATGATCCCAAACACGTGCCCTTCACCTGCACAGTGCTGTGCTGTAGGAGGATTACACATAACCAAGTCCAAAGAGTTAACTTGGATTCTGATTTCTGCATAGTAAATCAATAGCGGGGCTCCAGAAGAAGAGGGGGAAAGAGGACACAGGGGAGAGAGAGAGAGAGAGAGAGGACAGTGTAATAGTACCAGAAGGAGAATCTAAGATGTTTAAGTGTTTCCCCCTGAGGAAAGTCTCCAAGCTTTAGTATGTAGACTTCAAGTCATCTTTTAACCACACAGCAAACCTCATGCTTCACGGCTGAGCTCTGAAAACTGAGGTTGCCCGAGGGTGTCCACTGTAGAGGGGAGTGTGGCTACATCATCAGACACTTGATCAAGTATATGCATTTAAAATAAAATAAGTATTCCAGAGCTCCAATGTCTCCAAACCAACCAACCAACCTCTGAGATCAAGAAAAAAAAACAAAGCCAAGGTTAATATCCCTGGTCCCACATGGAAACAGACATTTTCCCAGCAGTATCAGCAAATAAGTTAGACTGAATCCGTGTTTCTCAAACTTGAATTCACAGATACATTCCCAAGGCACCTAAGGATAACTTTCTATGAGAAAGTTAGTGTTGTCACCTTATTTTAGTCATGATCTTGGGGCGCCTGGGTGGCTCAGTGGGTGAAGCCTCTGGTCATGATCTCAAGGTCCTGAGATCAAGCCCCGCATGGGGCTCTCTGCTCGGCAGGGAGCCTGCTTTCCCCTCTCTCTCTGCCTGTCTCTCTGACTACTTGTGATCTCTCTCTCTCTCTCTGTTAAATAAATAAATAAAATCTTTTTGGAAAAAAAAAATATTTTCAGTCATATGGATAATTAGTTGCCTTATTAGCAAGACTGCCATGTAATTCAGTACTTGTGTTTGTACTTGTATTTACAATCCTCCCATGCCCAACGATTACCTGTAATCATGGTATTTATCTTATGTGTATGTTGAGCACCAAGTGTGGCCACCATTTTGTTGTCATATCCTAACATCCCAATGATGACAGCTGGCCCACATCTGCTTTTGTGTACTGGTTATAAATAAAAAAATGGTTTTCCTTTTCAGTTTAAAGACGTTTTAAATTAAGACTTTATTTTCTTTAGTTATAAAATTGAACTTGACTTACTATTATTTAAAAACATATAGTAAAGCAAAATAATGTGTTCCTTGTCACAAGCTAATGGAAAGAACATAGATAGAGATGTAGTAGATAAATAACTCGTTTACACCAAGTTACATGGTAAGCTTTCCCCCGTCCTCCCTTCCCCCCTGGCTCACTCAGTCCAAGCTAAAGTCATATTGTCCAGAAATGTATGTCAGCTCCCCTAGAAGTCCTTGAAGACATTGTTTCTCTCCCTCCATTCACCTTCTGCCCTACGTGAAGATTGATATGATTAACGTTGGGGTAAATCTTCACAACTTTAAAAGCACATTCACTTACATACTGCATTTAATCCTTATAATATCTCTGTCATTTTCATGTCCATTTCACAGATGAAAATATCAAGGCTCAAAGAAATTAATAACTTAATGATAAAAATAACAATAACGATAACATTGGCTACAAAACCTGTGCTAAGTATGTAACATGCATAACATGCATAACGAGTCTTAAGGTACAACAGGCATAATTCTGGGGTGACCCACAAGTTGCCCTTCATCCCCACCCTTTGTACATTCTCTGGACAATTCTCGTACTGTGAATTCGATAGCTGTCTCATCAAGGTCATTAAAAGCAGAGCTGACGAACTTGTTACATAAATAGCCATTGCCCTAGCTCTTTCCTCTGGTCACCCTCTCTTCTCCTCAAAATCCAACAACTGAAGAATTAACATCTGTCACAGTCCATCTAAAAGGTACCCTTGAAAGGCAGGTGATTGTGCCTTTTTTATTGCTAAATATATTTACATGAACCCTGACTAAAAAGACGGAATGTCCCCAGCCTCATGCCCACCGGTGTCCTTTGCGTCAAATATGTCTTTCGGCTTATTCAGTATAACATGATTGTACATGATTTACAGGCCAAAGTACTCATATTCACCAAGACTCTGTGGTCTTGTATCAGACATACAACGAGCTGGCTATAGGTGGCAGAACACAACAGTCAGCATCAAGAGCTCTGGTTAGGGAATAAATACTCAAATCCTAACCCTGTCCTCCTTCCAATACCCCAGTGAGGTCAAATCTGACTCATGCAGTACAGAAATGCCCAGCACCTGCTCCACCAAGTGGAGCAATTGAAGACGACCCTCCAAGAGACCTGATAAGGTTGGAATCCCAGAAATATGTCCTCAAGTCTCAAGTTGGGTGACACAGAAAACAAAGCAGTCTAAGCTCAAGCCCAACACCTTCAAAAACCCTAAGAGGACACATTAGGTCTGCCTCTAGATAAGCTGTGTAAAAGGACGACATTTCTGGTTTTAAAAGTCTGTGACAAAATGTTTTAGAAATATTTACAGATTGAGAAATATTCTAGATAATTTATAGGTCAAACTTAATCACTGCAACAAGCAACCCTATCTCAGGATTTGTGTTCTTGCTGTTCCCTCTACCTAAAATACTCTTCCCCATGTAGACCATCACTCCCTTCATGCCTCTGTTCAAATGGCACATTGCCAATCCCTGTATAAGGCGAATCTGCTCCCATATCCTCCCCTGGCCATCCTTGTTCCCTCCCCTCTCTCTCAATGTTTCTTTCCATGCCTCTGTCTCCATTGGCCACACTCTATACTTATTCATTTACAGTATACATATTATATATTATACATAATATATCATTCTATAATAAACAAGTCATATATTATAAAACATAATGACATGTACTAATTACTAAGATATACGTTGGAATAGAACAGGAAATTTGTATGCTTAGTTCTTTGCTGAAATCTCAGTCCTTAGACAGTTCTTGATACACAGTAGGTATCAACAGCTACATACTAAGTATATTCTACTGAACAGGAGATTGCACTAGAGAAACTAGATTGGCTCATGACAGATCCAGAATTCTGACCTAAAAGTTCAGATGACAAGTGTGAATTCTTTATGCGGAATAAAAGGGAGAGGTGCGAGATACGTTTGATATTCACTAGGGAGTTAAAGATGAATTTGCTCACGCTGGGAAGCTTGGTCTGCAACAGGAGGCTAGATCCTGAGAATGACAACCAGTCTCAGAAACAGACATGGCAAAACCAGCAGGACACACCTCAAAATTCTCTGAAAGAGTGTGGTTTTGCTGGAAAAATTAATATTCTGTGAGCAAGGAGTGGAAAGAAAAGAGAGAGGAAAAAGAGGGACCAGAAGATCTTTCTCTGTGGTCTAGGCTATTGGTTACAAGTTTCTATTGCTGACTGATTATGCAGGAAAAGGATTTTTAAATAAAAGGATTTGGGGTTCTTCTAAAAATCAGGGTGAGATGGAGAAACAGGGTTGGCACCTGAGGAATCTTCACTGATAAGGATGGTTTTTCAGCTGACTCATCATTCTCAAGTATAGCACAGGTTGCAGGTTTAGGGGCTGAGCTATTAGACAAGATGGATCAGTGAGGGGAATGCTGGGGGAAAGGAAGAATGGCTGCCAGGAAGCGCAGGGCCAAGAGGGGAGGGGCCCTCCAGGTGGCATCACACCACAATCCTACAGGAGGTCTCTGCTATCTCAAACTAGTTTCAAAACTCACAAGAAACTTTGCTGCTTGAGACACAGAGGAATAAATGGAACCAGGAGGATAAGTACAGGTAAGTAGGCTTCCTTCCCATGGATTGGCCCCAAAAGGGCTCCAACCAGAATGTACAGGGCATCCCAGGATGCAGAAGGAGTGACAGGTGCAGTCTGCAATGACACATGTCCAGGGGAACTAAGTATGGAGAGCAGAGTTGGGAACAGCAATGGAGAACCCAGTAACACGTCACATATTCCAAACATAGATGAGAACTGGGGAATATGCCGCAATGTGACTGAGCAGCCAATATAATTCACCTACTACACTCCATGCACTTTTTCAGAGAAGCAACTCGTGCTCCATTCTGTATCCACTTACTCTTCTTTTACTGCAAAACCCTATCGAGTGTAACATCTACTTCCCAAGCCCTCAACATATTGGAAGCAGGAGAAAAGCCACACACCAACTTCTACAACAAATAGCAGATGAAGGGCGCCTGGGTGGCTCAGTGGGTTAAGCCACTGCCTTCGGCTCAGGTCATGATCTCAAGGTCCTGGCATCGAGTCCCGCATCGGGCTCTCTGCTCAGCAGGGAGTCTGCTTCCTCCTCTTTCTCTCTCTCTGCCTCTCTGCCTACTTGTGATCTCTCTCTCTGTCAAATAAATAAATAAATAAATAAAATCTTAAAAAAGAAAAAAATAGCAAACGAAAGAAAGAAAGAAAGATAGCAGATAGGAGTTCAATGTTTGGGAAGAAACAGATAAAATCAGAAGACTAACAGACAGACAGCATTTCATGTAAAGGTTAAAACAAAACAAAACAAAACCTTACACATCTCAGTAGCCCCATGATAACATTAAATTAGAACAAATTATAATGAAAGAATTGCTCGGGGTGCCTGGGTGGCTCTGTCAGTTAAGCATCTGCCTTTGGCTCATGTCATGATCCCAGGTTCTTGGGATCAAGTCCAGTGATGAGCTCTGGGAGTCTGCTTCTCCCTCTCCCTCTGCCCCTCCCCCATCCTGCTCATTCTCTCTGTAATAAAAAATTAAATCTTTTAAAAAAGGATTGCTTGGGGCACCTGGGTGGCTCAGTGAGTAAAGCCTCTGCCTTTGGCTCAGGTCATGGTCTCAGGGTCCTGGTATGGAGCCCCACATTGAGCTCTCTGCTCAGCAGGGAGCCTGCTTCTTCTCTCCCTGCCTGCCTTTCTGCCTACTTGTGATCTCTCTGTCAAATAAATAAAATCTTTTAAAAAAGAAAAGAAAGAAAAGAATTGCCCAATGTATTCATTCATTGAGATATTTAAGAATATTTATTCAGCACCTAATATGTGTCAAGAACTGGGCTAGTTGCCTGAGGCAAAACCATGAATGAGACAAAGTTCCTGCTCACAAGGAAGGCTTGATCTAAATGAAGATACATATCATTTTAATGCAATACAGTTGATAATGAATTACAATAAAATAATAGAGAAAAGCAAAGAATGCTATTACAACACAGAAGACCAACACAAAACCTCATTGAGAAAACTCAGGAGAGGCTTTCCAGAGACATTAGGGTCTACACCAGGGCTTGAGGGATACATAGGAGTTAGCAGGGGAAGCAGAGGCGGAACAGAAGATGTGATAAGAAGCAGTAAGAATAGAATGCACAAAAGTCCAGAGGCAAATAGTAGCCCAGGGTCAGTTTAATGGGCATGTAACCCACTTTCCGGTCCCGTGCTCAGAAGCCTAACCCCCTGCTGCTTAGTTTAATATTGTGCTCCCACTGTCCTGAAATTCTGAATAATTTTATCTTTGAACTTGTGTCTAGGAGTAAAGGCCAATGGATAATGTGTCACGTGGCTGAGCAGAGGAGACACAACACACAGTGGGTAGCCACCATTGCTGTTCCATTTGCCTACAGCCTTCCTCTGATGAGCACAGAAATCTGGCAGGCCCACAATAGGTGGAAGTTCATCAAGACTCAAAGCAAGTAAAAAATAAGTGTGTTGATCTTCGATTGGGTGAGTGTGGACTGTTAGAGATTATGTGCCTGTTCCAACCAGAACTTGCCTCAAACGAAGAAAGGAGACAATGGTATTCTAAGAAACATAGCTTTTCTTACCCTTACTTTTCTGTCTTAGTGAACCACCTAAGCTGGAAATGATGACTTCAAAAGGAAAGGATATAAAGAATAGCTCACGGTTCTTAATTTCAGCCTTTCCATCCCCATCAGTAGATGAAGACAGGAAGTGTTGGCAGAATGTACAAGTGTCAAAAAGGGAAAGAAAAACAGTTGAGTCAGTTCTGTGAAGTGTTTTCACTATCCTGAAGAAAACCAAATACATATGTGTGTATGAACTACAAAATAAAAACTGTGCAATTTCAGTGATTATGCATGTAAGATAACTGCTCTTATACATTTGTAAAACCAGCATCATACAATATAAAGATGAATGATAAAACCTGACAATACAGGGCGCCTGGGTAGCTCAGTGGATTAAGCCATTGCCTTCGGTTCAGGTCATGATCTCCAGGTCCTGGGATCGAGCCCCCCATCGAGCTCTCTGCTCAGCAGGGAGCCTGCTTTTCCCCCCACTCTCTGCCTACTTATGATCTCTCTCTCTGTCAAATAAATAAATAAAATCCTAAAAGAAAATAAAAAGACGATAAAAAAAATTTCATTTTTCTTTACTTACAACATTAAGTGGCAACTGAAAAACACTGTAACAACTAGAGAGAGAGAGACTGTGGAAGAAAGGAAAAGCTATATGCTTCTCCTGCTTTTGGGAAAAGGGCCCCACATTTTCTGTTTGTACTGGGCCATGCCAATTATGTAGCCCGCTGTGACAACGTAAGAAGTCTGTGTGATGTAGTAAGTTCCAAATTAGAGGAGCATATGATGTATTGTATCTGTGGTTGTTGGGAAGGAAGAAGAGATTTAAGGATTTGAGTCAGGGAAGACCATCTGACAATCTGTAAGGGAGGAGAGTGGCTTTGAACATCAGTGAGAAAACTGATAGGAATTTTGGAAGGGCTGAAGTCTTGACAAAAATTCATCTAAAGGTAAAAATCATAGATTGAGGGGTGCCTGGGTGGCTCAGTGGGTTAAGCCGCTGCCTTCGGCTCAGGTCATGATCTCAGGGTCCTGGGATCGAGTCCCGCATCGGGCTCTCTGCTCAGCAGGGAGCCTGCTTCCTCCTCTCTCTCTCTGCCTGCCTCTGCCTACTTGTGATCTCTCTCTGTCAAATATATAAATAAAATCTTAAAAAAAAAATCATAGATTGAAAAAAACAACAACAAATTTGCACTACGGAAAGACTACTTCCAAGGTCACCACAGGGAGGAAATCTCAACATAAGTGATTTTTTTTATTTTTAATTTTCTCAGTGTTCCAAGATTCACTGTTTATGCACCACACCCGTGCTCCATGCAATACGTGCCCTCCTTAATACCCACCGCCAGGCTCACCCAACCCTCCTCCCCTCTCCCAGGGTATATACAAAACTATTTGTTGCACAATGTTTATAATAGCTCCAAACTGGAACCAGCCCAGATGAACACGAGCAGGAAGATGAATGAACACCCAGAAGCACGGTCATGCAGTGGAATGCTGTTCAGCGATGAATGGACTACAGCTACCGTGCAAAGACATGGATGAATCTCACAACGTTGGACCCCAAAAAAGGAAGTCACAGAAGAATAATGGGATACAGTAGTTCCATTTATCAAATTCAAGTATAGGCAAAATTAAATTGTATATTAAGATATTTACATAGATGGTGAAATCATAAAGAAAAGCAAACCATTAACACAAGTGTTAAGATAGTAATTACCTCTGGGGAGAAAGGAGGGAAATCTCGGTAGCCTCCTTTTTTTTTTTTTTTAAGGTCTTTAAAATTTATTTATCTGAGAGAGCACACAAGCAGAGGGAGAGGAGAACACAGAGGGAAAGGGAGAAGCAGAAGGAGGGGGAGGAGCAGAGGGAGAGAGAAGCAGACTTCCCGCTGAGTGCAGAGCCCCACTGAGGGCCAAAGCCCTGAGCAAAAGTCAAACTGAACTAACCAGGCACTCTTCAGAGGGCTTCTTGTTCTTCTATTTTTTTTTTTAAGCATTTTACTAAAAAAAACACACACACACACAACATTTTACTTATTTATTTGAGAGAGAGAAAGTGCCTGTGCGAGCAGGGAGGAGGGGCAGAGGAAGAAGGATGAGCACATTCCCTGCTGAGCAGGGAGCTCAACAACTTGGGACTGTGTTTCCAGACCCTGATATCATGACCTGAGCAGAAGGCAGGTGCTTAACCCAAGGAGCCACCCAAGTGCCTTCTTGGTAAGATTCTAAGAGACATTTCTTGACCTGAAAAATGGATTCATGCAAGACAATTAATTTCAGTATTGTTCTCTGGACTGTGCATATATATTTTATAGACTTTCTTTTCTATATGTGATGTTTTACAATAAAAAATATTTAATATGACCATTTTATTAGACATGAAAAAATGGCTTTTTAAAAAATACTTTCAGCAAATTACATAGAGAAAAAATTCTGCATTCTAATGAGAGCAATCAAATAGAAATGTGCGTTAAGCATCTCATTAAAACATTAAAAGCAGACCCCGGTAGGGTCAGAAGAGGTGCAAGGCTGCCTTGTCACTGCTAGTCTTCATTCTGGATAAGAAGCATATAATTTTTTTATAAATTTG
Organism: Mustela nigripes; assembly: GCF_022355385.1. NCBI lineage: Eukaryota > Metazoa > Chordata > Mammalia > Carnivora > Mustelidae > Mustela > Mustela nigripes. Next base: position 107,140,897 of record NC_081561.1, read on the forward strand.
AAAACATTTAATTCACTAATGAGTAGCTGGTACTTATTTCATTTATCATATTGACAAAAGCTAGGCTGACATTCTCATCATGTGACCATATTCCCAGGAATAATTACTAATTATGCATTCCAACTCATTTAATAATGAATTGTCCCAACAGTACTAATTGTTTTGAACTGAACTTTGTCAGCTTGTAATTCTATTTCTCTGCTTCCTTTGACCAAGGATTACTTTTAAAGAACCATGTCTTCAGAAGATGAAACCATGAGGCATTTTGGTAGAGCAGAAATGTGTAGACCTCGAGGTCAGTCAGGAATATGTGCCAGTTCAGCTCAATCACTTCCAAGCTGGATGCAACCACGGGCATATCACTTAATGTTTCCATTCTTCTGTTTGATATCTTAAAAACTGAGGATTAAAACATGGACTCCAAGGTCTACTTTGCAAAAATGTCAAAAACATTCAAAACCATACGTGGTAATAATACATGCCTAGATATAAAAGATGATTCAAAACAATATAGTTGAGGGGCGCCTGACTTGACTTGCTCCAGTGGTGAAGAATGCAACTCTTAATCTTGGGGCTGTGGGTTCAAGCCCCATCCTGGGTGTAGAGATTACATAAAGAAATAAAATTTTAAAAAATAAAATAAAATAAAGAGGCACCTGAGTGGTTCAGTTGGTTAAGCATCTGCCTTCAGTTCAGGTCATGATCCCAGGGTCCTAGGCTCAAGCCCCAGCTCTGGCTCCCTGCTCAGTGGGGAGTCTGCTTTTCCCTCTTCCCTTCCCCCACCCATTCTCTTGCTCTCTCCCTCTCTCAAATAAATAAAATCTTTTAAAAAAATAAAATTAAAAATATATAAATAAAATGGTGTTGTTATGATTATTTTTTTTAATTTCATAAGATCAAAGCCAATTAAATCCCTAAACCAACCCACAGAATGCTGCCAAAGAGCCCTGGACAGAATTCTGGTGTGCCACTCCTGTTCTTGTTGAACATCTCCTAGTCTACGTGTTTATCAATAGCGTGAGACACGCATGGAATGATTGTTACATTTCTAGATTATGTAACACTAGACCAGATGGATAAGACAATTCAGTAGATCCTAACAACATTGGGACCAAAATCAACAAGGCAAAATTTGACGTGAATGGTCTCATGCTTGAACTTTCCAATAGCGGTACCTCACCGTGCCCTAGAAGCCAGTCATGGCTGAAAGACCTATGTGGCTTTGAGTTTGAGATGAGCTAACATAAGGGTCCTATCACAGGTGGAAATGTAGGCTACAGTAGTCCCCCTTATCCACAGGGGTACATCCCAAGACCCCTAATGGATAAGTGAAACTTCTGACGGGAAGACCCTGTATATATTATGTATCTTTCCTATGCCTCTTATAAAGTAATTTATAAATTAGGTCTCATAAGATATTAACAATAACTAGTAATAAAATGGAACGATTATAACACTATACTGTAATAAATGTTATGTGAATATAGTTTCTCTCTCTCTCTCTCTCTCTCTCAAAATATATTAATGTACTGTACTCACCCTTCCTGGGATGATGTAAGATGATAAAATGCCTGCATCATGAGATGAAGTGAGGAGAATGATTCAGGCTTTGTCAGGCTACCACTGGCCTTTTGATGATACATCAGAAGGAGGATCATCAACTTCTGGACCACAGCTGATCGTGTGTAACTGAAATTGCAAATAAGGGAGAACTATTATACTTGACAAGATACAGGCAGTATCCAAAGGAAGCAATAGAGACACATTATGGGAGGGGCCCCAGTGCAATAGGCAGGAAAGGAAGCGCTCTCCTCATGAGTCTATGACCCTTCTCAAAAGCCCTGGTAAGGTGGCAGTGGGAACACGCAGATTTGGATATGTTCATATCCATCCAATGTTTAAACTACTAAAGTGTCTATTTCAATAATAGCCTCAGGGAATAAATACTAAAAACTATCACAAAAACTCAGGTTTGTATTTGGAGATGGGGGCAGAGTGGTTTGGCTTGGTTTGGTTCGAATACAGAGCGGCAACAATAAATGAAATGTCATGAACCAAAGGAACAAAAGCAAAAAGAAAGAAAGGTAAGAAAGGTAAGAATTACAGTCATGACGATTGCAATGGTCTCTTCCTATGCCTCTCTTGGAGTCACCAGTTTCTTCAGTTCATTTCAAAAAAAATTAATCAATTGGTTCTAATATTGCTTCCATCTCCAAATTTTATATGTGTATATATATATATATATATATATATATATATATATATATATATATATATATTTGCCACACATTGCCACTGGGTGGTGCTCCAAGTCAACAAAAATATCTTAGGGTTGCAATAAGCAAGTAAATAAAAAGCAGGCAGGCATTGACTGGTTTTCAGACACACACCCAAAACGATTAAAATATTTTCTCTTTTGTGTTGATGCATAAATGAGCACAAACCCTGAAAGAAAGGAGATAGAAGGAAGAGGCCATCTTTAAAAAGAAAAAAAAAAAAAAATGCATCTCTGTTACCGAAGAGAAAAAAAAAAAAAACAGCCAGCTATGAAAAGAGGTTGCTGCAACAGTTTTCAGACATCAGTTTCATGCAATCTCCTGAAGGTGTGATCGGTGGCTTACAGTAATGGCAGAACTAAGGGGCTTATACAGTTATACAGAGATTTGTTTTTTTTTTTATTATTATTATTCAGCTTTTTCTCTTGCACAGAGGCACTTGCCTCTTCTGAAGCTGATTCACGTATGGACACTGTGTGGACATGTGCTTCCCTGATGCATATATGTTAAATGTATTCCTGCAAAGAAAGCCAGGGATGCCCTTGGGGCCCAGAAGGTCTATCTGGCTCCAGCATCTATCCCTTTGGGAACATCAAATACAAAATGCCGCTCAGACAATCAACTATTGCACTGTTTTAGATAAGGCACTTTCCCCCTTTATCAAATTCCTGAAAGGAAAAGGTGCAAACCAGAGAAGAAAAGAATAATGTGCTTTTCATCGCCTACAGAGCATGTGCTGAAAGGTCCTTTGTCAAAGAGAAAATGGAAATCGGATGTGTCTTGATTGGCTCTCACATTTGCGTGTGTAGCTATAATAACATTTGTTTCCATTTTTCAGTTTCTTTTTATTGCCCTGATTTACCCGATACAGGTTTAACAAAATATAGTTGGGTAATAACAAAACAGCTAGTGGTGCTGGATAATTTAAAAAAAAAAAAAAGCTGACATTGAATGAGCTTTTATTACATGCCAGGTGCTGAACAATTCACTTCCTCATTCCCTTTAATACTCATAACCACCCTCTCAGGAAGGAATTTTTATCATCTCTACATTACAAGTATGGAAATGAAACCTCAGCAAGGTTAAGTAACTTGTGCAAGGACACCCAGCTAGGAAATGGCAGTTCCTGGCCCAGATGCATTTCTGCACCAAAACACATGCTCTTCCTTTTCCATAAGTGCATTTCAACAAGATCTCAGTTGTCCTACTTAAGGCACTGCACCTGAGAGAAGGTGTCCTGGTTATGAGCTACCTTGCTGGCCCTGCCCCCTCAGCTCCTTCGATCACAGAGCAACACTGGGATCTGAGGGTGATGGAAGACCCGGTTTTCCAATGGGAATTTCACCCAAAATAAGCACCACGCCCCCTCTGTTCAGCAGAGTTTTGATTCTGCTGACCTTCATTTCCATCCATGACAGTCACTGGAGATCACCCAAATCTACTGAGCCATGAGGTGACTTAACCTCACTTGTGTTTTTAAATCTTTGAAACATGAATAATAGAAATACCTACCACTCAGGGTGTTGTGCAAACTGAATGAACGTGTATAATGCTTCCAACCTCGCATGGCCCACTGCACAAGCTAACAAGTGTTGGCCATTATCAGCATCATCGATCCCACATCTCTAGGTTTGCAACCCCTTTTCCCACCATGGCCTCTCTGCCTGCCACCTCTCTGCACACATGACTGCCTGTCTGCCATGGAAGCATCTGCCCTGCCAGGTCCCTCCCTCTCCAAGGAATCTTGCAGCTGGCTTACAAGACTATTGTCACTGAAATGCCACCAGGTTCCTCACACTTTCCATATTAAATAATAATGATACTTCTCCATGATCTCAAAGTTTATGTTTTGTGTCCTTCCACTACCCAGTACTTTCAACAATCTGCTTCCAACCTATCTTTCCAAGCTTCTCTCCCCAGTTTTTGCTTTATTCCAGTCATGCCTCATACCAAGCCTTTGTACACAATGTCCTACATGCCGGCATAACCACCTTCATTTGTCAAAAGTTGACTTACCTCTTAAGACATGGATGAAATTCTACTTTCTGCCAGCCTGATGTAACTGTTTTCTCATAGGAATTCCCACAGCTTTCTTTTTTGGAAACTTCTTTATTTCTCTGAACTTATTCACTTGTTTTATTGTTATTTCATCCTTGCTTTTATGGCTTTTTCCTCAGGTAGGTTATAAGCTGAATGAGGGCAGAGACTGTTGAAATTGTATATACTTAATTAGCTATATACTATAGCTAAAAGTCCTGAACAGGTATATGAGAAGCTCTGAAGGAATTATTTACCAGAACAAAGCCAGACAGAATTCCTCCCCCAGACTAACAGGAGTCAATATTTGTGATCCTGAGAGTCTGAAAGCTTAAGTGAAAGCTTCTAAGATGGTTGATGTGAGATGTTTGGTCCTCTGCATTTCCTGAGATAACAAAGTATTGTTAGAATTACCAAAGGGAGAGAATAGCAACCTCGCTGGCACCAAAACGCTGGACAGATTAGTTTTGCCTAAAGACTCTAGTCAACCAAATGCTCCAGCAAACTCTAAGAATGTAATAGAACTTGCTATTACCAGGAAATTTTAGGAATTATCAAGAAAGAACATGCAGGATATTTTTTAAATGATTTTAACATTCTTGAATATTGAACTACTCACTATTAAGTATCAGAGTCTTCTGGCCACAAAGATTGTGAAATAAAATGTGTTTTGTTTTTGTTTCATTTGTCTACATATTTTATTACTTTAATGTGCACCGCTCCCCACAGGTTTGATTTTGATGTTCCAAACACTGACCACTCTGAAGAAAACATGGTCCATATTTGGAAACTTTTTTGGCAGGTCATAAAGCTCACATTGGTCAAGTCTACATAGTTCTACAGGGGCCAGTCCTAATTCTCAGTAGCTCAATAAAACTAAGCTTAATTTTTCACTCATACTACTTGCCCATTGTGGGTGGGAAGCCCTGCTGCATATAGTAACTACTCAGGGACCCAGGCTTATGGAGGCTTCATCCTCTAGAAATTCACCCTGGAACAGTCCCTGGGAGGCAAAGAAAACTTACATGAAAGTCACTTTCACTCATATCTCATTGGTCAGAAGTGGTCACATGGCTCCCCATCTGCAAGCAGGGACTATATATGGACTTTTTATATAGGCAAGCACGCCTGTATTCATCCAAGACACACTGATCTACACTTCTCCTCTAATGGATATCACCTTCTGTTTCTTGTGTAAAAAGTTCAGAAAACTCGGGGGGATTGGTCACAGATGGCAGAGGAGTAACAGGCTGCGATGACATCAAGTCACAGGAGCTCAGTTAGATAGTTATCAAACCATTCTGAACACCTACAAATGCAATAGGAGATTGAAGAGAAGAAGAGCAGCAATTCTGGGAACAGAAAATCCACCACTTTCTGAAAGGTAGGACCTACGTGAATCCAAAGTGACGGGAAGATAGACCGTGAGGCGTGGGAGGTGCTGGCTCCCAGCAAGCGGCAGAGCAGCAGAGCACAAAATCAGAACTTTAAGAAGTCTGCTCCACTGAGGGACATCGCTCCAGAGGCTAAGCCAGGGTGGAGCCCTCCTGGGGACAGTGTGGTCTCAGGTCCCTCAGGGTCACAAAAGGATCAGGGGTGTCTGAGTGTAGCAGAGCTCACAGGTATCAGAGCAGGGAAGCTGGCTACAGAGACAGAGCTGAGGAGTTAGCTCTCAGCTTGGGGTGACCTTAAACTGTGATCCGTGACACAGTAAGGACACTGGTCTTTGAGCAGGCACCCCACAAGTGTCAGATCCGGGGAGAACCACCAGAGAGCAGAGCAGCAGGAATCTGCTGGGTTTGGAGACTCCAAATGGGGCTGTGTGCCAGAGACAGAAACACTCAGTCATGGGCGGGGAGAGCTCGGAGTACGGCAGGAGACCAGGGAGACGGGAGTGATTGACCGCTTTTCTCTGAGGGCACACTGAGTAGTGGGGCCTGAGCTCTCAGCTCCTCCAGGCTGGAGATTGGGAGGCTGCCATTTTCATTCCCATCTTCCAGAGCTCTACGGAAAGCATTCAGGGACCAAAAGCTCCCAAAAGTGAACTGGAACAGATTACTTAGTCCCACCCCTGGCAAGGTTGGAGCAATTCCACCTTGGGCAAAGACATTTGAGGATCACTACAACAAGCCCCTCCCCCAAAAGATTAGCAAGAACATCCAGCCAAGACCAAGCTCACTGATCAAGGAGAACAGCAGAATTCCAGAGCTAGGGGCAGAAAAGGATGCAATTCATGGCTTTCTCCCCATGATTCTTTGGTCTTGCAAAGTTAACTAAATTTTTTTTCTTATTCTAATTTTTTAACTATTCCTCTTTCCCTTTCAACGTTTTTTAAATAGTGTATTTTGACAATACTTTTTTTAAAAATCTTTTTAAACCTTCATTATTATAGTCATATTTTATCCTTCATTGTATCTAAAGTTATGTTTTGTAGACATATAGGAGTTTTCTTTTTCCTAAAAAATTTTGGGATACAATTTCTTCTAATAGATCCAAATACACCCTAAATCAAGCACAAGACTTTGTTCTAGTCTCCAGCCTGAGCACATTCTCTCCACTTTTTTTTTCTCTTTTTCCCACCAACTTATCAATTCCCTTTTTATAATTTTTTTTATTTTCATCTTTACAGTCATATTCCATCTCTTCATTGTGTTTACTCTTATTTTTGTATATGTTTTTCTTTCTTTAAAATTTTGGGAAGTAGATTCTTTTAACAGACCAAAATACCCAAAACCAAGTGGGTGGCTCTATTCTATTCACCAGTCTAATATGTATATATTTTTTAATTTTTAAAAATTTCTTTTTACCCCTTTTCTTCTCCCCCAATTTGGGGTCTCTTCTGATTTTGTTTTTTGTTTTCTTGTTGTTGTTGTGTTTTTTTTTTTCTGAGACCTTTGCCACCATTTTAGTATTTTATTTGCTCCTTCATATATGTTTATCTGGATAAAAAGACAAGATGGAAAAACTCACCACAAAAAAAGAACAAGAGACAGTACCAAAGGCTAGGGACCTAATCAGTATGGATATTGGTAGTATGTCAGATCTAGAGTTCAGAATAACAATTCTCAAGGTGCTAGCTGGGCTCAAAAAAGGCATGGAAGATATTAGAGAAACTTTGTCTGAAGAAATAAAAGCCCTTTTTTGAGAAATAAAAGAACTATAATCTAATCTAACCAAGCTGAAATTTAAAAAGCTATTAATGATGTGCAATCAAAAATGGAGGCTCTTACAGCTACGATAAATGGGGCAGAAGAGAGAATTAATGATATAGAAGACCAAATGATGAAGAATAAAGAAGCTGAGCAAAAGAGAGACAAACAACTACTGTACCACAAGGGGATAATTTGAGAGATAAGTGATACCATAATATGAAAAAATATTAGAATAATTGGGATTCCAAAAGAAGAAAGAAAGACGGGAGCAGAAGGTATATTGGAACAAATTATTATAGAGAATTTCCCTAACATGGCAAAGGAAACAAGCATCAAAATCCAGGAGGCACAGAGAACCCCCCTCAAAATCAATAAAAATAGGTCCACACCCAATTATCGAATAGTAATACTTACAAGTCTTAGTGACAAAAAGAAAATCCTGAAAGCTTCCCAGGACAAAAAATCTGTAACATACAATGGTAAATATATCAGATTGGCAGCACACTTACCCACAGAGTCCTGGCAGGCCAGAAAGAACTGACATGATATATTCAGAGCATTAAATGAGAAAAACATGCAGCCAACAATACTCTGTCCATCTAGGCTATCATTGAAAATAGAATGAGAAATAAAAAGCTTCCAGGATGAACAAAAACTAAAAGAATTTGTAAACACCAAACCAGCCCTACAGGAAATATTGAAAGGGGTCCTGTAAGCAAAGAGAGAGCCTAAAAGTAGTAGACAAGAAAGGAACAGAGACAATATATAGTAATAGTCACCTTACAGGCAATACAATGGCACTAAATTCATATCTTTCAATAACTACCCTCAATGTAAATGGGCTAAATGCCCCAATCAAAAGACACAGGGTATCAGAGTGGATAAAAAAACAAAACCCATCAATATGCTATGTACAAGAAATTCATTTTAGAACCAAAGATACTTCCAGAATTAAAGTGAAGGGGTGGAAAACAATTTGCCATGGTCATCAACATCAAAAGAAAACTGGGGTAGCAATCCTTATATCAGATCAATTAGATTTTAAGTCAAAGACTATAATACGAGATGAGGAAAAACACTATATCATACTCAAAGGGTCTGTCCAACAAGATCATCTAGCAATTTTAAATATCTATGCCCCTAACATGAAAGCAGCCAACTATATAAACCAATTAACAAAATCAAAGAAACACATTGACAATAATACAATAATAGTAGGGACTTTAACACCCCCCTCACTGAAATGGGAAGCTCATCCAAGCAAAAGATCAACAAGAAAATAAAGGCCTTAAATGACACACTGGACCAGATGGACATCACAGAGATCTATTCAGAACATTCCATCCCAAAGCAACAGAATACACATTCTTCTCTAATGCACATGGAACATTCTCCGGGAATAGATCACATCCTGGGTCATAAATCAGGTCTCAACCAGTACCAAAAGATTGGGATCATTCCCTGTATATTTTCAGACCACAATGCTCTGAAGCTAGAACTCAATCACAAGAGGAAAGTTGGAAAGAACCCAAATACATGGAGGCTAAAGAGTATTCTACTAAAGAATGAATGGGTCAACCAGGAAATTAAAGAAGAATTGAAAAAAATCGTGGAAAAAAATGATAATAAAAACACAATTGTTCAAAATCTATGGGACACAGCAAAGGCAGTCCTGAGAGGAAAATATATAGCGGTACAAGTCTTTCTCAAGAAACAAGAAAGGGGCGCCTGGGTGGCTCAGTGGGTTGGGCCACTGCCTTCGGCTTGGGTCATGATCTCAGGGTCCTGGGATCGAGTCCCGTGTTGGGCTCTCTGCTCGGCGGGGAGCCTGCTTCCCTCTCTCTCTCTCTGCCTGCCTCTCCGTCTACTTGTGATTTCTCTCTGTCAAGTAAATAAATAAAATCTTAAAAAAAAAAAAAAAAAGAAAGAAAAGAAACAAGAAAGGTCTCAAATACACAACCCAACTCTATACCTAAAGGAGCTGGAGAAAGAACAGCAAAGAAAGCCTAAACCCAGAAGGAGAAGAGAAATCACAAAGATCAGAGTAGAAATCAATGAAATAGAAACCAATAAAACAGTAGAACTTATCAACAAAACTAGGAGCTGCTTTTTTGAAAGAACTAATAAGACTGATAAACCCCTGGCCAGGCTTATCAAAAAGAAAAGAGAAAGGACCCAAATTAATAAAATCATGAATGAAAGAGGAGAGATCACAACCAACACCAAAGAAATACAAACAATTATAAGAACATATTATGAGCAACTATACACCAGCAAATTTGACAATCTGGAAGAAATGGATGCATTCCTAGAGATCTAGAAACTACCAAAACAGAACCAGGAAGAAATAGAAAACCTGAACAGACCCATAACCAGTAAGGAGATTGAACCAGTCATCAAAAATCTCCCCAAAAAATAAGAGCCCAGGGTCAGATGGCTTCCCAGGGGAATTCTACCAAACATTTAAAGAAGAATTAATACCTACTCCCCTGAAACTGTTTCAAAAAATAGAAATGGAAGGAAAACTTCCAAATTCATTTTATGAGGCCAGCATTACCTTGATCCCTAACCAGACAAAGACCTCATCAAAAAAGAGAATTACAGACCAATATCCTTAATGAACACAGAGGCGAAAATTCTCACCAAAATACTAACCAATAGGATCCAATAGTCCATTAAAAGGATTATTCACCACGATCAAGTGGGATTTACTCCTGGGCTACAATTTGGTTTAACATCAGCAAATTGATACAATACATTAATAAAAGAAAGCACAAGAACCATATGATACTCTCAGTAGATGCTGAAAAAGCATTTGACAAAAGTACAGCATCCTTTCTTGATCAAAACTCTTCAAAGTGTAGTGATAGAGGGTATATACCTCAATATCATCAAAGCCATCTACGAAAAAACCCACAGCGAGTATCATTCTCAATGGGAAAAAACTGAGAACTTTTCCCCTAAGCTCAGAACACGGCAGGGATGTCCATTATCACCACTACTCTTCAACATAGTACTAGAAGTCCTAGCCTCAGCAATCAGACAACAAAAAGAAATTAAAGGCAGCCAAATTGGCAAAGAAGTCATCAAACTCTCACTCTTTGCAGATGATATGATACTTTATGTGGAAAACACAAAAGACACCACTCCAAATCTTCTAGAACTTGTACAGGAATTCAGTTAAAAATACACAGAAATCAGTTGCATTTCTATACACCAACAACAAGACAGAAGAAAGAGAAATTAAGGAATCGATCCCATTTACAACTGCACCAAAAACCATAAGATACCTAGGAATAAACCTAATCAAAGAAGCAAAGAATCTGTACTCAGAAAATGATAAAGTACTCATGAAAGAAACTGAGGAAGACACAAAGAAATAGAAAAATGTTTCACACTCATGGATTAGAAGAACTAGTATTGTTAAAATGTCTATGCTACCTAGAGCAATCTACACATTTAATGCAATCCCTATCAAAATACCATCAACTTTTTTCAAGGAAATGGAACAAATAATCCTAAAATTTATATGGAATCAGAAAAGACCTCAAATAGCTGGAGGAATGTTGAAAAGGAAAGCCAATGTTGGTGGCATCACAATTCCAGACTTTAAGCTCTATTATAAAGCTGTAATCATAAGACAATATGGTACTGGCACAAAAACAGCACATAGATCAGTGGAACAGAATAGAGAGCCCAGAAATAGACCCTCAACTCTATGGTCAACTAATCTTTGACAAAGCAGGAAGAATGTCCAGTGAAAGAAAGACAGTCTCTTCAACAAATGGTGTTGGGAAAATTGGACAGACACATGCAGAAGAATTAAACTGGACCATTTCCTCATACCACACACAAAAATAAACTCAAAATGGATGAAGGACCTCAGTGTGAGGAAGGAATCCATCAGAATCCTTGAGGAGAACACAGGCAGCAACCTCTTTGACTTCAGCCACAGCAACTTCTTCCTAGAAACATTGCTAAAGGCAAGGGAAGCAAGGGCAAAAATGAACTATTGGGACTTCTTCAAGATCAAAAGCTTTTGCACAGCAATGGAAACAGTCAACAAAACCAAAAGACAACTGACAGAATGGGAGAAGATATTTGCAAACAACATATCAGATAAAGGGCTAGTATCCAAAATCTATAAAGAACTTTTCAAACTCAACATCCAAGAACAAATAATCCAATCAAGAAATGTGCAGAGGACATGAACAGACATTTCTGCAAAGAAGACATCCAGAGGGCCAATAGACACATGAAAAAAAGTGTTTCACATCATTCAGCATCAGGGAAATACAAATCAAAACCATAATGAAATACCACCTCATACCAGTCAAAATGGTTAAAATTAACAAGTCGGGAAACAACAGATGCTGGTGAGGATGTGGAGAAAGAGGAACACTCCTACACTGTTGGTGGGAATGAAAGCTGGTGCAGCCACTCTTGAAAACAGCATGGAAGTTCCTCAAAAAGCTGATAATAAAGCTACCTTATGACCCAGCAATTACACTACTGGGTATTTACCCTAAAGATACAAATGTAGTGATCCAAAGGGGTACGTGCACCTGAATGTTTATGGCAGCAATGTCCACAATAGCCAAACTATGGAAGGAACCTAGTTGTACATCAACAGATGAATGGATAAATAAGAAGTGGTATATATATATACAATGGAATTCCATGCAGCCATCAAAAGAAATGAAATATTGCCATTTGCAACGACATGGATAGAACTAGAGGGTATTATGTTGAGCAAATAAAGTCAATCAGAGAAAGACAATTATCATATGAGCTCCCTGATATGAGGTATTTGAGAGGCAACATGGGGGTTTGGGGGTAAGGAAGGAAAAAATGAAACGAGATGGGATCAGGAGGGGAAAAAAAAGATAAGAGATTCTTAATCTCACAAAACAAACTGAGGGTTGCCGGGGGGAAGTGGGGGTATGGAGAGGGTGGTTGAGTTATGGACATTGGGGAGAGTATGTGATATGGTGAGTGCTGCGAAGTGTGTAAGCCTGACGATTCACGGACCTGTACCCCTGGGGCAAATAATACATTATGTGTTAATTTTTAAAAAAGAGAAATTTTTTTTTAAAAAGTTCAGGAAACTCAATGTTATTTAAATAAATGAACACACTGGGAAGAACAGAGAGTTCAAGCAGATGACTTCAGTGTGTTTAATTCCTGATCAGGATTTTAAATTCCTTCTGAACTCCACCAATATCTGTCTCTTTTAGTTAAAATAATCATCTAGGCCTTCTTTGATATTTTGATTAATGGAACAATCAGAGAATGTGACTAAGTGGAACATTTTTCTCTTTCCCTTCCGAGTAGAGAATGGACAGCCAATAAACACTTGAATTTATTTGGTCAAGAACAGGTTAAAGACTTACCATTTTCCTTTGTGCTCTGACTTCATGGAGTTGTTGTTTGTAGTAGCAGTGATTTTTTATTGCCTGTGTCCTGTGAGAAAGATTATGTGTTAATAAGAACCCCCTAACCAGCCTTCTTCACATAAAAATGTGAAGTGACATGACAAATGAATCCTTTGAGGAAATTTCTCTAATTTGAATAGAGCCAAAACCACGGGGGAAAAGGGCAATAATCATCGCTGCTTTCTCTTGCTGAAACTTAGCCCAAGATGTTTATTTGAGAGAGTTAAGGATGAAGAAATGCAAAATAAATGATTTTCAAGCAGTACTTCAAAACTAAGATCAAATGTCCTTGAGGAAAACAGTTTCAAAAATTGTCCGGATTCTTATTGCATTCTTACATCAATTAGGACTTTAGGAATCATCTGGAACAGCAGTTTGCAATCACTGGTGGACATTAGAAATACCTGTGGTGGGGTACCTGTCTGGCTCAGTCAGTAGAGCATGCAATTCTTTTTTTTTTTTTTTTTTTTTTTAAAGATTTTATTTATTTATTTGACAGAGAGAAATCACAAGCAGATGGAGAGGCAGGCAGAGAGAGGAGAGAGAGAGAGAGAGGGAAGCAGGCTCCCTGCTGAGCAGAGAGCCCGATGTGGGACTCGATCCCAAG